>NW_004955489.1:6353432-6495443 GCF_000276665.1 Chinchilla lanigera
AAGGTGGGAGTTCATCACTATATATTTCCCTCTGAGGACTCCATTCATTGCATCCCACAGGTTCCTGTAGGTTGTATGTACATTTTCGTTTGATGATAAATAGTGTTTAATTTCTACTTTGATTTCATCTGTGACACATTGATTGTTCAGGAGGGTGTTATTTAATTTCCAACTGTTTATGGAGTTTCTGTGTTTTATTTTGTCATTAATTTTCAATTTTGTGGCACTATGGTCTGACAGTATACATGGGATAATTTCAGTTGCTTTGCATTTACTTAAATGTATTCTATGTAGTAGCATATGGTCTATTTTAGAGAATGTCCCATGTGCAGCTAAGAAGAATGTGCATTCTGACGCTGTTGGGTGGAACACTCTGTAAAGGTCTACTACGTCCATATGTTCACACATTTGGTTAAGTTCGGTTATTTCTTTCGCAATTTTTTGTCTAGTTGCTCTGTCTCTTTTTGACAATGGTGTGTTAAAGTTCCCTGTTATGATTGTGTTGCAACTTATTTCATTTTTAGTGGCTGTTAGAATTTTTCCTATATTTGCTGCATAGGTGTTTACAATTGCTATATCTTCCTCTTGAAGCTTCCCCTTCACAAGTATGTAGTGACCTTTATCTCTTTTGATAGTTCTTGGTTTGAAGTTCATGTTGTCTGCAAACAGAATAGCTATACCTGCTTTTTTCTAGGTTCCTGTCACAGGGAGTATTATTTTCCATCCTTTAATTTTCAGTCTTTGAATTTCCTTTTGAGTTAAATGTGTTTCTTGTATGCAGCATATAGTTGGGTTTTGTTTCCTAATCCACTCTGAAAGTCTGCTTCTTTGGGTTTGTGCATTGAGACCATTTACATTGATGGTTATAATGGATGTGTACTGCCTTATCTTTGTCATACTAATCTCCTGCTGTTGGATCCTGCTTTTTCCCTCTGTTTAATTACTTGCTCTGCTTGTTGGTTCCTTTCTGTTGTTGTTCTTGAAGTTGCGGTCTGTTTTATCTCTTTCTTGTATATCTTTTAGTACCTTTGTAGGATTGGTTTCATGCTCACAAATTTTTTCAGTTGTTCTTTATCATGAAAATATTTTATTTCTCCATTAAATTTGAAAGATAACTTTACAGGGTACATCAATCTGGGTTGGAAGTTGTTTTCTTTCAGTACCTGAAATACTTCACTCCAAGCTCTTCTTGTCTTGATGGTTTGTGTTGAGAAGTCTGCTGTGATTCTGATAGGCTTTCCTTTATAGGTGATCTGTTTTTTTTCTCTAAAAGCTTTTAATATTCTGAGCTTTTGTTGAGTTTCTGGGATCTTGATCACTGTATGTCTGGGAATAGATATATTTTGGTTATGATTAATTGGAGTTCTATATGCTTTACATATCTCGATGTCCAGTTCTTTTACCATGCCTGGGAGATTTTCTGCTATTATTTCTGCAAATAGTCTTCTTATGTCATTTGTGTTGACACCTGCTGCTTCATTAATACCTATTAATCTGATATTGTTTCTCTTCGCTTCGTCTTGCAGCTGTTGAATTATTATTTCCTGGTTCCTTCTCATTTTTGTGAGATCCCTCCTTTCACATTCATTGGTGGCAAAGCTGTCTTCATGATCTGAAAGTCTATCTTCTGTTTTGTTCAGGCAGTTTTGCAAGCTTTTAATGGAATTTTTAAGTTACTAGGTATCTGTTTGCATCTGTTTCATACCTTCTAGTTGTTTTCTATATTGTTCCCTGAAGGTTTCATTGAGTTGTCTATGCTCTTCTATTTTCTTGTCTATGTCATCTTTGGATATGCTGAACATTTCTTGCATTATTGTTGTCATTTCTTTTCTCACCTGAGATATTATTTCTGATCTGATGTATTCTATGGCATGGTGGAGTTGTTTCCTTACTGCAGTTGCTATCATTTCAGAAATTTCAGGTGTATGACTTCCAGGCTCTTCTGTGCTGATGCTTCCTGGACTTGTTTTGGGTGGTGTGGAGGTCTGGAATTACACTTTGCTCCTTTGTTTTGTCATTTTTGCCTAACAAGAGAGTCCCTGTAGTGCAGTCTCACTGTCCTGATTGTGTGTGAGTGGCAGGGCAAAAGTCTGAAGATCCTCAGTGGTCTGTGTAGCTCCTGTGCTGGTGAGTGCTGGCAGCATAGCCCGGGCTGACACACTATGGGTGTAGCAGGTAGCCACTGAGGCCCCAGGGGTTGCCTGATGGCTTTGCCTGCCCTGCACACTCATCAGGGAGGCAGAGCCCAGACTCATTGGGCTTCCTAAAGATGTCAGGGGCTCAGCCCAACCCAGGAAGACACACTATAGGTGTGGCAGGTAGCCACTAAGGTCCCAGAGTGTGCCCGAGGTTTCACCGGCCTTGAACTGTGGTCAGAAAGGCAGAGCCCAGACTCACCAGGCTTCCCGATGATGTTTAGGATTTAGCCCAGCCTGGGTTGATACACTATGGGTGTGGTGGGTAGCCCCTGAGGCTCCAGAAGGTGCCAGAGCTTTGGCCTGCCTTTCACGCTGATCAGGGAGGCAGAGCCCAGACTCACTGGTCTTCCTCAGTGTTCTTTCTTTCTTTATAATATTAATCCTTTTGTCCTCTGCTCTCTTCTCCTTTCCTTTCCTCTTTTCTCTTCTCTTCTGTAAACACAGTGAGTTTACAGTTGATTTCATTTGTTTATGGTCATGTATTTATGAACATGTTCTAAATTCAAAAGTTAGTCATATTTCTGTATATGGTTTATTGTTTTGTAGTGTTATGTAAGAAATCCTTTTTCACTCTTAACCCACAAGTAAGCCCCTTAGAGTCTTACACAATGTCTTTGCTCTTCATTTATTCACAGTGCTAATGCTCCTGCTGATCTGATTTTGAAGCAGCTCATGTATAAAAATCAGTACATTGAAAGGAGTAAGGAATTTCTATAGTTATATACTCTGGTGATAACAAATAATGATGATTCTTTTACCCCATCTCAATTAAGTATATTATTTACCAATTAGTTGCCCCCTTCTAGTCATCCTTTCTACTTAAATATAAATACCAGCTCCAGTGAAGAGTGTTCCTTGACATTTCCCAGGAATTATGCTTAGTTTTTCCTTTATGTTTAAAGATCAGTCTGTACAATCCTCATTATAGCACTTTTCACTCTGTAGTGTAACTGCATGCTTACTCACCTGTGTCTCCCACTAGGTTGTAGGTTCTGTGAGAGAAGAGACCTGAGCCTGTCTGTTTAATAGTTTTGTCCTTCGCTGTAGTTCCTGATCCATCGTAAATGACCAGTGACCCTTCATTGAAAGAAGGTATGAGAAACATGCTGTGAAAATACACATCCATAAAACCTCACAAAGCAGAAGCACTTTAGTGCCCATAGTTCAAAAGAAAACTGTCTTAGAATCTATGGTCCCATCCTTATAGGATAAAGGCTGAGCAGAGCTCTGTCGGCTGGAGATGCTTAGTGTGGAGAATAGAGTTTGGTGGCCACAGGCTACTGAGTGCGGCCTCATGCTCAAGGCAGTGGGGTATTTGGTAGTACAAGGGTTTGGATAAACATAAGAGAATGAAAGAAAGCCAAAGTCCAGTAGCCAGAGAGAGCATGTATAAGCAGAAAGGCTAAGTATCAAGACCTACATAAAAATAATGTTGAAATACAAGAAGACCGGGCATCATTTCTCTACTTGAAGTAGCAGAGAAGTGTGTCAATTGTTTAGGAAAGGTTCTGGTTCAGAATGGTTGAACTATCTATTGTATGTTTCCCCATCACAGACCCGGCCACATATTCAACTGAGAATGATACATCAGACTTCATAAAAGTCCCTGAAGTCATCACATGCATTCTTTTCAGATTCATTATAACTCAGGGAAATTGTTCTAATGGTAGGAGAGGAGAAAATAACACTCCCTTTTCTGGTCGGTTCCTGCTGCTCCTGGCCTTTGATTGCCATCATGAAGAGCAAAAGCTGTTTTTAATTAGAGAGCAGAAAGCTGAATCTTATGTCATGGTAACCTTCGGGATCTGAAATGCGCAGTCCCAGATGCTGCCTGTAGCAAAATATGTTCATAGCAAGGTAACTAAGAATAAGAAAGGAAAACAAAGAGCAAACTCCAAAAAAGCAAGAGACATAGTGAACTTACTTTGATAATATTTTGTAAACTTGAAGCAACTGTTGAGTAGTGAACTATATTTAGAATTTATTATAAGTGATAAGACCTATAATTATATTGGGTGAGACTTGCTGCTTGAAAATGTAAAGTGAAATGTGAGTGTTTCAGTTATTTAGGCTGCTATAACAAAATACCCAAAATACCATAGAGATGATGTCTTCAATAGTAGACATTTATTTCTCACAGTCTGGAGGCTGAAAGGCCATGGATAGGGCACCAGCATGGTTGGATTCTGGTGAGGGCTCCCTTCCTGGTTGCTGATGGCTACCTTGTTGATGTACCTACACATGGTACAGAGAGGAAGTTCTAGTGTTTTCTTCCTCTTCCTATTTGGGTGATAATATCATTGGTGCTCCATTGTTAAACTCATCTATTGCTTATTACCTCTCAAAGTTCTCACTTTCTAGTACCATCACATTGGAGGTTAAGGCTTCAGCATATAAATTTTGAAGTGACATAAATATTCAGTCTTGGTAATGAAAGAGGCTCAAGCCAAATGTGCATTTACCCAAGTCTTAGGCTGCTTAGTTTTCAATAAAATGCTGCTCTTTTTTTCTTTATTTGTCATTATATTTGCATAATTAATCTTTGAAGCCAGTATACAGTTAATCACTAGTGTTAGTTTTTGAGAAAACATTACCTGATTTTATGCTACCAAGATATTTATTTCCCTCTCCCTCTTTTTCCTTTTTCTCTCTCCCCTTTACATTTAATCTACCTTTTTGCTTTTATTTTTTTTTTCCTTTTTGCTTTTATTATTTAGCGATAATCTAGTTTTGTAAAAGGAAGCTGTTGACTCAGCTACTAATCTATTATGTGAACTTGGACATTTCCTTCACCCTTGTAGAAATTAGTGTTCCTAGGCATTCAAAGGAAGGGCTGGAAAAGTTGATGTATTAAAGTTCCTTCTGCTGGTGCTTACATTGTTTTCACTGAAATATGATCATTACTCAATTGGATATTGATGTGATGGCTAAACAGCAAGCAAAATGTGATTGTTCTCCAAGCTGAAGCAGCTTTTTACACAGCATTCAATTTGTCAGAAAATAGTTTGTTGTGTCTGCTTCGCTTTTGTATTTCTCTTAATGATATCTTTGCCAACATCAGAAATAGGAATTTCTAATCAATATGGTGCACAAAAAACTAGCCTTTCACTGACTCATGGTTGTCTGCTTTTGATGGCAGCTTATCCAAACACAGACCCTTCGTTTGCATTATTGTCCAGACATTTAGCCAGCTTCTACTCATTATGTAGCCTGTTCTGTGATGTAGTTTCACCAGCTCAGAGATTGAAAATGGGTTCATTTTACTTGTCACCTCTAATCAACTGGTGAAAGATACCAAGAATCTGTGTTAAAGCATTGTGAGAACTGTTTGGCCACTATGGATTTATAGCTGTCAGAGTGGCCCATATGTCAGGGATTTGCCATCCTAGACTTGTATGGTGAGGGTTTGAAGTCATCTACTGCTCTCTCTACAGTGAACTCACTGGGGATCATGGAGCAGATGTTGCTCTACAATCAGTAGTCCTCCCTAAGCTCTGGAGGCACCTTTGCACAACGCCAGCAGGACCAGTTGAAGAAAATTACCCAAACATTTCAAAGCTGCTTGCTGTTCACACCTTGCTGCTTCTTGTGATTCAGGACAAAGATGTATTTACAAAAGTATTTGCTATGAAATGGGTAAGACGTCAGTGCAATTTTTGAAGGTAGTAGACAAAAGAGGAACTTGAAATCAGGACAGATCACCACTTAAATTTATCTTATTTTATTCATACTACATGACAGGTATTCTAAAAGGCAGTTTATTTTATATCCAAACCTTATGAGAAGCCTATGATAAAGGTACATAGAGATTTAAGTACTTCTCTAATGTTCACATGGCAAGAAGTGAGCATCTTTTTCTCTCTGAAGAAAGTATGCAGAGATTGATGACAGTGGTAAAGAAGACCATGAACCCATCCGCCTGAACACGTGAGGATTTGGGATTCCTTGCTGGTAGGTTCCTTCTGACAATGATGATGACAAGACACAGCTTCTGTTGAGGCTTCAGAAGAAAAATAGATAACACTCTATTGCTCTCCCATTTGATTCCTGAACAAAATGAGAAACAATACTGAGATCTATGTAGATGAAAATATCACATCAATTTCTGATTTCTAATAAAGCTATTTGGAGATCATGGCTGAGGCCTGTGGTCAATCAAAAACAACGAGTTCTTTCAAGGAAGCTGATTCCAAGAGTGACTAAGGGAGTGAGCTGAACATACCCAGTTCCCTTTTCTAAGATTATTGTGTTTGATGAGTATGACTGGGGTCTTAGGTTGGCTTCTCCTTAAGTAGACCCTGAGACAGGATTTGATTTCACGTGGTTTATTTGACAGGTGATTTTATGACACGTCATTAAAGGACTGGGGAAATGAACCAGAGAAGAAAGAAAGGTAAGTTAATACAGAGTACATTAACCATAGGCACCTGGCGCTCAATCATCCTGGAGACCTGAGAAGTTGTGCAGAACATGCCTCAGAGTTCAAAATACAGGAGTAACTATTCATTAACTCCTGTCAGTCATTCATTAAAGGATACACCTGGGGGTGTCTTTGCCCTAAAAATTACTGACTATCCAATTTGCCTCATGCCCAGGCTGAACAAGTTCTTAAGGCCAGAGAGTATACCCCTCTGGGTAGAAATTCTAGATCCTTGTGGTAGAAACCTTACCCTGTGTACAGTAAAAGATAGCGGCAAGAGGTTATGGTTTGGGGCATAGACAGCACAGAATTTGCACTGGGACCAGAAACTGTGCCCTGAATCTTCTAAGATGAACTAAGCCTTTTCTTGTAGAAATGTTTTTTCTAGTTCTGTTCTTCCACAAGAAATTCTCACCAGGACTCTCCAAACAATTCACATCAAATTTTGCCAAATGAAACAGAAATTCTCTGTTCTTTCTTTTATTCTTCTGTTTGTAAGAAGTGGGAAAAGTCTTAAGAGGAGCTCAGAAACAGTAGTGAGGTCTTGGCTTTACAAAAGCTTTGTAAACTATTAATGTCTTTGGGAGTTGTCAAAGAGCTGTCAAGGTGATTGGTTCTAAAGAAAAAGGCAGATGTAAGTGCACACTGTACCATGCACACCCACCCTGCTGTCTAGAGAAGCTTAGAAGGGCGGTAGCTTGAGAGGGAGGCTTTAATCTTTGGAAAGTGGGAGATAGGGCAGGCTGAAGGCAGGAAGTTGTAGGGTAGCTACTAAATGACAGTGGGAAGGAGATACATACAAATGGAATGATTCCTAAAGGAGTGGTCCGGTATTGGTGGGAAAAGCAATGGCTGTTCTGAGGGCATAAGTAGGTGGGTTCATTTGGCTAAATGTCTTTTTCCTTGGATCTTAATACTTGGCTTTTAGCTGCTTGGTATCCCTGGTAGCACTAGGTAGTGAGGGTGGGGAGCTCTCTTAGCAGGATCCCTGAGAATAGGATCTCTGAGAGGCCTTATGATTGATTTATAATTGGTGAGCAAAGCTTGTCACAGGCACATGAAAACTTTCCATGGCATTTTCTATTTTCTTTATTTTTAAGGTCCAGAAGAGGAGGAATTATCTCAGTGGTGGCTCTGCTGTCATTAATGAAGCATGGGCTCACCTGGGTCAGGCACAGTACAAATAATGCTAACAGGATAGCACTGAAAGCCTTCCCTCAAGGTTGGTCTGGATTTAATCCTGGAGTACAGACATGTTGTTTCCATTAAGTTGTTTCTTTCTAGAGTCCAATCTTTGCATCAGAAATCAAAAACAAGCTGTTGAATTCTTTCAGTCATTATGGATTGACAAAACTGGTCAGATCATATTATTATTTTTTAGGTATGATTTTAAAATGCTCCTTGTCTATCTTAGTCTTGTTTATTGTTGTAATTCTGGGTACTTTAATTTATCAGATTTGCACAAGTCTAATAGTAACCCAACTGTAATTGGGTCTTCTGTACAGTAGAGGCTTTTGTGATCCAGGTGCAAGAGAAGAAAATCATAACAAGGTCCACTTCTAAAAGGAGAATGATGCTGCCTGGTTGCAAATGGATTCTGAGATGTAATGAAACAGTATTTTCAGTTTATCACTGGGCAGCTATATCCTGGGTCTGAATGGGCTGTCTTTGCTAGCACGTTGTTTCCTCTTCATACCAGTATAACACGAGAGCAAAAAGCTGGTTTGGAGGAATTGTCAGGGCTAAACCCTTGGTGCAACCAAAGGAAGGGTAAGGTTATTTATTCTTCCACGTTCCTGTCCAGCGCTCTTTGAGGAGCTCATTTTCCACAGATGCAGCCTGAGAACCATCTGTACGCTTCCCCAAACCTCATGTCATTCATTTGGAATGGGAGCTGAACCTGAGGCTGAGAAGTCAAATCTGACATTTTTTTCCATTACATAATTCATGGCTTTAAACAGTTGCTCTTTGGGGTCTAATAAAATGGAGACTCCTGGTTAGTGTTGCCAAGATGTTGAGTTGGCTGGTTTGGGCCTGGGAATCTGTATTCTTTAACCTGCTCCTTGAGTTGCCTAATTTTGTTCAGCGTATCGATTTTTTGGTGTAAGTGAATTAAATCACACTGTATTTACAGATGTTTATACCTCTGAATCAGTTACATTTTCCTTTATTTCTTTCGTATGGATAGCTCCTTTTTTGATTAATATGTCTTCAGAGCCCAAGTCTGTGTTCTTTCCTCAAATCTGATTCTGATTTGAAGAATGACCTTTAACATGTCTGTGGTCAGTCTTTCACTCTCTCCTTTGTGGATCTAACTATTCTTGTTTAGCATGCTGAATGCAAAAGTGAAATAATTTTGAAAAGTTCAAAATGTAAATTGCCATGGCAACATTATGACATCAGTAAAACAAGTAAAACTCAGCGGATAAAGAATCCCAAGACAGATTGGGAGGATGAAACTATCCATTCATCAACTTTTGATTAATCTATCTCTGCTTGTCATCTTAAATAAAATGATTTAAAAGGAATTGTAGATTTGTGGTCTCCATTTTTCTGGGTTAGTGGTTTTTTTTATGTCAACCTCAAACATTTTAACTAAATGCTACTTGGGATATGTGCAAAGACCAGCATCCAGAGCAGTAGGAAGCTGTTTGCCCAGGGACCTAGGATATCAGCCACCTTTATTCCTTTTTCCAGGAAGTTGGAAAATGTTGTTCTGTCAGGATGAATGTTGGACATGTATTTTTCCGTTTTTTATTTCAAGGAGAAAAAACAAAATAAATATCAAAACAAGATCATAAGAGGGTAACAATGGTTAGTACATTGCATATTGTTTTCTTTAAATTACTCTCTCAGAGTACAAGATAGAGGCATTTAATTGTCCAAACAATATATATCCATTTAAATCATGGAATTGTTGATGAATAACTTCTGGGAGAGGGTGTCATTCTGGGTATTTCAAAACATATAAATGAAAGGGATGTGTAGTTTTTAATTTGACAGGTGTATAGTAATGGTTGAAAGTATAAGGTAGAGGTAAAATATTAGTTACCTCTGATACTGGATACAGTACTTGCCAGGGTGATTCTGGCAGATCTCTGCATGTTGTAAGAATGAACAAGTCTAATTTATAGATGCAAAATAGACTTTGACAAGCACACAGGACTTGACCAGACATAGGATTTCTACTACAAAACACATCTAGAACAGTGGCCTGGCACTGGGCATAGCCAAGGTATGTTTAAAATTGTTTTCAAAATCTCCTGAAAGGCTTTCAGATTGTCTTAGAAAAGGAGGTGATTTTCCCTGTCTTAGCATAATTAGGGGAATCATTTTTATAGTCATCTAGGAATTTGTTAGGTATCTGGGCATTCTTATAACTGTCTTGCATGAAAGAAACTTGGGATGCTGGAGTTTCTGAGCTGTGGGCATGGACAGATGGGAGAGGTTCTGCAAGCATGAAGAGTCAGCAGCATAGAGACCAAAAAGTTCGGGAAAGCCAAATAACCTGCTTACCTGACAGCATAAATGGAAGAAAAAACACGCTGGGATTTGGAGTTAGATAAACGTGGATTTCAGTCCAGATTTCTTACCACCCATACTGCCCTAAGCATATTATTTAAACATTAAATATATGTGTGTCATGCAGCTGGTACAGCTGGAACATTGTAAATGTTCAATAAATTAACTGACGGAGTATAGAGAGCCCAAGCTGCCAAATGGGATCATAAATGCTCACATGAGTTTCCATAGAAGCAAAGTGTATTTCTCGTGGTTTTTTAACGTACTATGTCTCCTTCAAATTTCAATTCGTTGTTTGATTTGAGCCAGGATCAGGGTGTCACTTTCAGTGTTGCTGAAGAAAGAAAGATCAGCCCTTCAGAGCTTGTAGTAGCTTCCATGAAAGTTAGATATATTCAGGGCTTCCCATCTTGGTGCCATCTGCTATGCTCTGATCCCTGCTTGAACTGTTTAATATTGCTGGTTTTACTCCATCTTTCAGAGAGCTTGACTACAATTGTACCAAGATAACATTGCTACCTCAAGGCTAAGCTACCTTAATCTCCTCTTAAATGTACTCTGGTCTTTGCATATGACAAATCTGCCAGCCAATCTTATGGGCTACTGGTGATGGCCAAAAGTAATCAACCTGATCATTAAGGAACCTTGGGCAGCAGTGTGGGTCAAGCATTTGTTGACTTTTAGCTGGACTCCTAAACCCTGTGGACTCCTGAGAGATGTTGTCCTTAGGCAAATGTAGGAAGATGTGTGGTTCCGTTTGATTTTGTATGTACACACTCTGAATAAGCAGAATAGCCATGAGCTGTTACGTTTCAAAGTATAGTACCTTGTAAACTCTGGGGCAGGCTGGGAAACTTGCAGTGTGAGAGCTGTCTAATACAGGATCCCAACTTTGCTTGACCCAGTGCTTTTCAGACTCACTAGATCATGATACCTTCTCTGCTAATGGGCATGATAATTCTTAAACATGCCTACCAAAAATCTATTAATGTAGTCATAATACTTTTCCTTGCTCTTGTAAAATGTCTTAATATAATCTTCATGATAATACTGTGAGATCAATTTATCATCTCCATTTTATTGATGCAGAAAAGGAAATTCACAGAATTTACAGGACTTGTCCAACAGCACCAATTAGCAAGTTGCAGAGTTGCACATACCAAGTGAAATTCCTGTTGCTCTTCTACCACACTCACTGTCCCTGAAGTGAGGGATAAAAAAGTCATGTGAGCATCAAGCTGGGAAACAATACTTTTCTGTAGGGTGCCCATGGCAATCGGAAGCCTGCGTTAACTACCTGAAACTTGCATTTAGGCTGGACTGAGCTGAGATTATAAACCAATGTAAGGAAGGCTCCATTGGCATGTCAGTCATTCAATCTCATACTCAGGAGCTTGCTATGGGTTTGCTAATATCTTCACCTCTTTGTGGGTTTTGGAGGGTTTCTTAAATGGAAAGAGCAGAGATCCCAGCATAATTACCACCTGCTGTGCTTGTGGACTGCATCAGCTTCTTCCAAGCCCACTTATAAGCTCCCACTCTGGGCGGGAGCTGGTGTAGAGGCTTTTGAATTGCTCATTGTTATCTCAAGGCTTCAGGGACCAGGAAAACAGCACGACAACAAAATCCTTGCTCAAGGATTTGACATGCATGAATCACAGAGGAAAGGGGTAAAATGAAAGCCACATGATGACAATTAAAAGTTCAGTAACCCCAGCAAACCTAGTTACCCACCTTTATCTAGTCAGATTCATAGAGTGACCTTTAACATGGTTGAGCAGACACTGGTTCAAATTCTGGGACCTGTCTGTGTGCTTCTGTCAGCCTATTTCACCATTTATAAAGTGGTGCTAATAATACTTGTTCATCTTTCATAGTGTACTTGTACAGATTAAATGAGATAATGTATGTACTATGTTATATCTATGTCTGATGAACACTCTAAGGCAGAATTTGAAATAAGGAAATTGCTTTAGCTGAAGGCAGATGTTATGAATAGTTTGTTATTAATCCCACACTTTAGTAGCAACTGCACTTGAAGATACAGTATCAGGCCAACTGTGACTCAAAAACACATGCAGAATAATAGCAATACTTGTGAGCTTTGAGCCTGACAATCAGAACCCTGCAGTAAGGATTAGCTTCTGCAGCACACAGTCACTCTGGTCATGGTGACTTGAAGCAGTGGTAATGTCCTAACTCTTTAAATTACCAGTATAAAAAAAAAGCAAAAATGTTTGCAGCAGTGTGACAACTGAAGGCATTTTAGGCAGTCTCTCCTCTTGTTATAGACAGGAAAACTAAGGATACACAGAAGGTACAGCACCTAGCTCCAAAGTAACACAACCAATGAAAGTAAAAGTGATATTTTAACTGCATCTTTATATCATTGGAATGTTCCGATTTGACATGCTCATCAGATACTAATTTTTTAAATATGAGAAAGAATAAAGAAGAGCAAGAGCACCCATAATCTTGCTGCATGGACAGTTCCACCATTATCATTTTTGTAAATATCTTTGGTAAATATGTTTCTGTCTTCTCGCTATTCATTTTATTTTACCTACTGGGTAAAAATCATTAAAAGTCAACCCCTCTGATCACATGCTCACTGCTTTCCCTAAAATTCCTGCCTGCCTTTCTACTTGGTGTGCTTATTTGATATTTGATAAAGAGTATTTGGCTTTTAAATTCTCAAAACTCAGTAAAGATGCCTTTCAGCCCCCAAACGTGTATGCCTAGAATCAATCAGATCACCAGGATGGCTATTTCAGAGAACCAAGTGTAACCTCAGCCCTGCCCTCAAGGAGTATGCTCAGAGCTATAGCCTTCATGGAAAATAGAGCTTTTTTGCCTGAGCTCACCCCAGACCAGAGACAGAAGAAAAAATGGAAAGACCACCTGGCATGCTTCCTACAGTGCTATTAGTATCAGGAATGCAATGCCTAGGCCCTAGGCATTTTGACTAAGCTTCTGTTCTCTCAAGGCCAAATTACTAGAACTCCAGCTGCCGTCTGCTCCTTACCTTACTGTTCTCTTCTCTACCCACAATCTTGTTTTAAGTTTGATTTGGGTCTGTTAGTGAGAAAAGAGGGAGTGTATTGCTGAGATGTGACCGAGGGAGACTGAGATCAGACAGAATGTCCCTCTAGTAGATTCTGTCTTAATGAAGGTGCTTCTGTGCCATGCTGTGCACTAGGGAGAGGATAGTGGAACTCCCTCTGCCCCTATTCCTTTAGTTAGTTGAGCGAAAAAGTTCCAGCAGGGCTTTCCTTAACAGTGTGTCCAGGTTGCCTGTGCCTCGCTGGCTGGCCATAGTTCCTTGGGGAGGCAGCCACTTATTCTCCCGTCTTAGCTAACTTGAATAATAGGAAATAAGTTGGATGGAGAACTAGGCAGCCTCTTTGTTACACAGCACTCAAGGAGACAGCCATCTATTTTTGGAAGGAAAAAAAAAAAGATAGCAGCTTACTCTTTGGGGATCAGCAGGTGCAATAATGATCTGCCAGACTTCAACATTGAAGATTCTTTTAGGTGGGCTGCAAGTGAGACTTTTTGCCTTCCTCAATGCAATGCTGTCAGTGTAATCACTCATCCCTGGGCAACCAAAACAGAACACCAGGAAAAGCAGACATAGGACTCTGCCTCGCAGAACTAAGGGCTGAGGCAACATTCTGTACTGATTGCTTGAGCCATTGCGCTAGACAAAAACAAGATGGCCTAATCACTAGAAGAATTGAAACCTCATGTCTGTGCTTCACCCTCACTGCAAGCTTCTTTGGCATTCTGGGTCAAGTAGTTTGTATCATTGTCTCTCCTTTTAGCCAGCACTATTGTTCTTCTCTGTACATATCACAGTGAAACATTATGTTTCTTACCTGTTTATTAATTTTTATATTGTTAGTTTTACCCACTAGAGCATAAAACTTAAGAAGATAGGAACTTGGATTTATTCACTGTTTGCTCCCCAGGGGCTAGAACAGTGCCTAGCAAACAATTGGTGCTCAGGAAAGATATGTCTAATGAATGAATGAATGAATTGTGTGAATGAATAAACCTAATATCCACAAGACAGTGAATATATCAATAAAATGACAGTAATAAGAATGGCTGATACTTATTAAGTGCTGCTTATTAGCCAATTTAATGTCCACAGCAGCTCTGCATGTTATATGCTTTCCCTGTCCCCATTTTGGACTCAAGCAAAATTAGACTCAGAGGTTAAGTGACTTTTCCCTGTGACCTTGAGATCAACAGCATGAAAAAAATGGCACAAACTGAAGAGTTACTAGATAGTGTTTTGAATTGAATTTTTGGTGGGTTTTTTTTTTTTTTTTTAGACAAGTTCTTTGTATGTAGTCCAGGCTGGCGTCCAACTCATGGCAGTCTTCCTGCTTCAGTAGTGCTGGGATTACAGGCGTATGCCACCATGGTCGGCTTCAATTGAGGTTTAGGGAATTTCTTTCTGTGCTTTTTACCCAACTCTGAGCAACTATTTCATTAAAGTGGCCACCTGAGGTAGATGTTTCTTCTGTGTCCACTTAACTTGTAACAGCCACACACTTGTCGTCGTACACTCAAACTAGATAAGCAGAAAGTGTCTCACTGTTCTGTGCAGTGCATGTCTGGTGCACGTCCTCTGGCTCATTTGTAGCTCAGTGGTGATGCCAGTTTGGGTAGAGAATGGTCATTCCTTTTCTTGAAAGTTTAGTGATAAGGATTAAAGGCCATTCAGACATGCAGTAACATGGACTTTTCCCTGTAGGTGACATGGCCTAAATAACTCCACTTACTGCCTTATGTGTTACTAACCCAGAGATTGTTAGGGCTTTCTGGCCACTGTTATACTCACTTGCATTCATGAAAGTACAATTTGTATGTACTCCTCCCTCCCCAAAGAAAAGGCAACAAATATAGACCACAAAGGCACACTAAGGAAAAGCAGCCCCCTCAGCTCCTCCAAGGCAGTGTCTATTTGTCTCTGCATCTTGAAGTTGCCAGGTTCCCCATAGAGGCTTCTTCCTTTCTTGTAGGGGGATTCCAGGCATTGTCCCTGCCAAGGCTGGGGAAGTGCATGGAGTCTCATTTTTATCCTCCGCATAGGTTCTCCGTGTGACAGCACCTGGCACAATCCATCCTCAGAGCAGTCCCATCATTATCTTGTATTTATGAAAAGCAAAGTCTCTATCATGTGTTTGTGTTATAATTAGCCAACTAAAGTGTTTATTATTCCTTTTAGAGGAGACCTATACTTGAATGACAGACTCTGTGTATCCATGAAAGATTCAAGAGATCACTGCTCTGTTCTCAAAGAGTTGGCAAAAGCTATGCACTCTGTGCTCAGTCAGATTTCTATCCTAAGATCCTAAATTTTAGGAGTACTCCATGCTATTTCTCCCAGTCTGGATCTAGGCCTTCTTTCAGGGTTCAAAACATTACCAGACTTCCGGGGTGATTCTTCTTTCTTATTGTCTGCGTGGGTCATGACTGTACTTCCATCTATTATGAATTCACTGAGATTCCAAAGTCGTTTTTACTATTTCATATTGATTTGTAGATAATGAGTAAATCTCTAGTAGGAATAGAGGTTCCTGACACTTGAATTCCTGTCACTTTAGATAAATGAATTTTTTTTTTTTTTTTTTTTTTTTTGGTTTTTCTCCTGTACCGGGAACGGAACTCACGACCTTGCACTTGCAGGCAGGCACTTTGCAGCTGAGCTAAATCCCCAGCCCCTGATAAGCGACTATTTTTAAAGTCAAGTTTTCATTTTTCGACATATTGTATCAGTTCTAGTTAAAAATTGGAAGGAAAAAAATAGACCATGTGATTTGTTCTCTTGGAGTGCACATGTTTCTTCTACCAACTACTTCAGGGATTCTCACCCTGGTTGCATATTAAAATCACTTGGCAGGGCTTTTGCAAATGCCAATGTCCCAACCCTACCAGGTCTAGAGGTTTTGAACTTGTATCTAAGAGGGAGAATCACTGAATTGTAGAATTTTCCATTCCATCCATGCCCAGTTTTACAGTGCAGCCAGCGCTGACTGAGAAAACTCACCTAGAAAAGAAGTATTGGAATGCCTCTGCTCTTTTCCAGTACCTAGCAAAGGGCCCGGAGTCTGGTAGATGCTCAACACATCATGCATAAAATGAGGGATGCTCAAAAAAATTCCATTGGCACCAATCACTTTTTGCTTGTGCCAGAAATACCAAAGCACTTTCAAATATATTTCATCTACAGACAGCCCCCCCAAACACACAAATACTAAATTTCAGAGTTCTTTGCAATCTTCTTTGAGCTCCCTCTGTGTAACCATACTTAAAATGTACCAACACAAGCTGGAGTTCTTTTGATCTCCTTATGCTGGGTTTGACAACTTACTTAGAAGGAGTCAATAGTCATAATGCAGCTCAGGTCCACCTGAACCACCCTTTTTCTATTATAAGAAGTAAAGATAAAAACCACATATAAAAATAAGGTGGTTTAAGTGGTTGAGAAAAACTCATATTTTCAACCCAACCTGCAATGTAGTTGAGATACATGGACAGTCTCCAAATGACTTCTCTAACACTCCAGGGTGCTGGGTTATGCCCTGTTAACCAGCTATGAACTTCACTGCACCAGGAAAAAAAATCATTTCCCTGGACTAGGTTGACTGCGTGTTGGCTGATGGAATATAGTTTTATTGGTCTCTACTTGTTTTGCTATTTTAATTTTTTATAGACTTGTCAATTTTCTGTCTTTTTCCCTACAATAACATTTTCCAGCTGTATATCAACCTTAAAATTTGACTCTTGGCATATTTCATAATGGGAATTTGGAGAGCTACTTTTTATTGCTATCATAGAAGCTTGCATGCAAAGGACAGTCATTAAGCTTGTTCCTTGATTACTGACAATATCTGGTAATTAGTGTTTTTCTTTTTAACTGGCAGCTGCCTTTAAGCTGTTAGGAATTAGAACTTCTTTCACTGGGAATTGAAACTTTCTCTCTCTTTATTCTTTTCACTGTGCTGAGAAATAATAGTGTATCTTGGCTTTTATGAAACTGATCTTCATTTAAACTTTTTTCCTAAAATAGTGTGTAATAAAAACTTGAATCTATTCTAATCCAATTCTCCACATTCAAGTATTAATCATCAGGTGCTTCCCTTTTCATATAACACATAGCAATTTTTTGTCTGCAGAATATTTTTAAATAATTAAATGTAGTTTTTAAACTAAAATGTTTATCAAGTTGGTGTTGGAACCCTTGGAGTCAGTTATAACTGATTTTATGGGGGCTGGGGATTTAGATCAGCGGCAAAGTGCCTGCCTGGCAAGCGCAAGGTCGTGAGTTCGGTTCCTGGTACCGGAGAAAAACCAAAAAAAAAAAAAATAAAAATAAAAATAAATAAATGATTTTATGGTTTTACATAGACATTTAGCAATGTTGCATGTAATTTGTGTTTTGCTGTAAATATTGAGGCTATTGGAAAATATATCCAGAATCTCTTTATAGATTTTAAAACACCATTGAATAAATATAGTTTTAGTATTTAATATTCCTATCAAGTTGTTTCTTCCATGGGGTTTTGATCACTGATTTTCTATTACTCCTTTTTTATTCTTTCATCTTCCTGTTGTCACACTGACAGAAATTTGGGGAAGAAATAAAACTCCAAAGTAGATATTTTTCTTATCCACAAACAGTTGAAATTTGATACAAAATTGACATTATTAATTAAACTGAAATTTTGGGAGGATCGGTGGAAAAGAATGTATAGGGCCAGTCAGATCTTATTAGAAAAAGCAGAAGGGTTTCCTTCTGAGAAGGAGCAGATTAGATGAAACAGGTGCAACATTCAATTTGTTTTTCTGTTGATAGACCACATTAAGAATCTCTATGTATAATACAAAGCAAGTGTCACATTTACACCTTGATGTAACCAACAGTGCCTATTGAGTGCTGTTGTAGGCATGTAACAGAAATGTTTGATATCACTAAATTTGCAACTCAGCAGGCCAGGAGGTTGGAAAGTAGATTTGCATGGCTTTAGTCAAAAAACACTTACAACCAGCGAAAACCCTGCCCTCCTATTTTGCTGGTTCTCTTTAAAATGTTATGAAGTATCCTTAGTTTCACCAATCTAAACCTATTCAGTCTTTGTACTCTCTTGCCAATAATTGTGAGGAACACAGAATATGTTAACGCTGATCTCTCATTATTACGTATCATGTTATTGTCTACCATTCTTTAATACCATCTTGTTTTCAGCTCTCCCTCTATTAGCTCTTATGTCCTCTTAGCATTTAATTTAGATTGGCCAGCACCTTCTTTGCTTGCCTTTATTCTACTTATAGCTCACTGCTTTCATTTTCATTTGATTGTCTTCTGTTCAAATGAGAGTATATTCCTTTAGTGAAGATTTTCACATAGTAAACTCAGTTATGCTTTGGCAGTAGAAGTCATCACTTTTACTCTTTCAGTGATGGTCAGGCCAACAGATATGTCTCAGTCCCTGTCTCTAACCAGAGAGCATTAAAGACACTACACTTATTGCTGAAGATATGCCCGTTAATGTTATTGTCTTCCTTCTGTATAAAGTACCTTGTTTTCCTTCCATCACTTGAATTTCTTATTTATTCCTTAAGGTCCTGCTGTTTCACCACAGGGTATCTGAGTGAGGATTTGTTTTTATCTTTCACAAAGCTTTATGTGTTTCTTATATAACAGGTTTCATATCTTTTTCTTCAAGTCTTGAAAATTATTGCTATTAT
This sequence comes from Chinchilla lanigera, assembly GCF_000276665.1. Taxonomy (NCBI): domain Eukaryota; kingdom Metazoa; phylum Chordata; class Mammalia; order Rodentia; family Chinchillidae; genus Chinchilla; species Chinchilla lanigera. Next base: position 6,372,336 of record NW_004955489.1, read on the forward strand.
ACCTTGAAATGTTGGACCTATTCACTCTATTATTGCCATCAGAATATCCTGCTAGTCTGATTTATTTCACTTACGAGTATGGTCATCTGAGCATCTTCGTTGAAGATAACAATATGTAATATATCAACCACTGTTAATTCCTATCATTTGGTTTGAAACCTCATATCATTTTTAATGTTCTTGCTTTATTTTGTTTGTATTTTGCTATTGTTCTTTTTTTTCTATTCTCTTTTTAAAAAAGAGTATCTTGTTAGACTGTCGTTGGCATTCCTCAGTTTTCCTTCCATGTGTGCTACCTAAAGTCTCAGGACATGGGCACAACGCAGACAAGTTTTCTTCCAGAGCATAACATGTGTGACCACTAATTCAACTGCCAACAGAATTCTTGTTCCCAGTTGAGACCTCCTGAGCCTAGCCTTTACTGTCAGCCTTTGTATCAGCACTCTCGTCTGGTGAGCTCTGACCAGAATCAACCCTCAGGCTCTGTTTATGGCATTTTAGGGCTTCTCTAGTCCAAATCTCCAAGTCTCTCCTAGCTCCTCCTGCAAACCAGTTCCAAACACTTCTAAACCACATGATCAGGTATAATCACAGCAATAACTGTCACTCCTCTGATACCAGTTTTCTGTGTTAGCTTTCTTGCTGCTGAGACACTACACCCAACATCCACAATTTAAAGATGGAGAAGTTTAATTTAGCCCATAGTTTCAGGAGATTCAGTATGTGGTTGAAATGCTTCAAGGCAGGAACATCATGGCAGAAGAGCTTGACAGACCAAAGCAGTTTAGTTCATGGCAGCCAAAAAAGCAGTGCAGGAAAACAGTACTTGAGAAGGAGGGGCTGGGTACCAGACCTAGATCTCAAGCCCATGTTTGCATGACCCTTTCAGATACACCCAGACGTGTGCTGCACCAGTTCTCTAGGCAGATCCCAAGCCACCTTGTAGAGCTTCAAATGATACAAACATCCTGCTGCAGTGTGCATGCCATAGGTTCAACACTATTACTCTGTATCATTAGTTAATCCATGTGTCTCAGTTCCTGTGCTGATTACTGAAAATGTGGAGGAAAGAAGAATCATCTTAAAAACTGCAAACCATTCTTGCATGCCCTTCAGTACACACTTACTGTGTATGTGCAAGAAAATATGCTGAGGATGCAGTAGTACACAAGTGAGACTATGTATGTGGTCATGCCAGGTAAGGCCTTGTAGGCTATGATAAGATGGTTAAGTTTTCTTTTAAGTGACATAGGAAGCCATTGGACAGTTTTAAGCAGAAGGGCAACCCATTCAGATGTCGGTTGAGAGGGTTAATCTGGATATTGTGTGAATGAGTAGAAAGGGGCAAAATGTAAGTGTGGAGATAAGTTGGAGACCTCCTGGAAGAGTGTAGAAGAAGAGCAGTGGTAATTTGTCTTAGGGTGGTGGCATTTGGAATGGTGAGAGTATCTAAGTTGAGACCTACTTTTGTTGTAGAGCCTATGATACCTACTGTTGCATTGGAATTAAGGATTTGGGAAAGAGAGAAACCAAATCTGTACTATATCCCAGGGTGGTGACTTTGACTGAAATGGGGAAGCCTGAGAGAAAAAAAAATGGAAATAAGGGAATGAGGATTGAGGCTTATAGTTTTGACCTGCCAAAGGACAGATAATGAGAATGGAACTATTGCATGAGGAACAGCTAAGTAAAGAGTTTGGACAGGATCCTATGTTGAACTCTGAGTTAGCAGAGTTTGAGACCACAGTGAGTAATATGATCAGCTTGTGGTATTTAGAATGAAATTGAGAATCAAGCAGAAGTCTCAGAAAGTTAATTGATGTATTGGAAATATGGTTTTGACTCACATTTTCTTCTCAGTGAGTAGAAAAACCTGCATGACCTCTCAGGCCTGATAGAACGTGTGTCATTTACAACTTAAATTTGTATCTTTTTTCTCTTGTCTCATTTTCCTTCTCTAAAAATACATCTTTCGTGAATATAAGCCCAGGGCCCATGCACATTAAGTTGCATGCAGACACTGACATATTCATACATAAACAAAATGATACTATTTTTTAATTTCCTTCCAAAAGTAAGTGATCTCACTTAGGGAGCTAGCCTAATCCTCTGCTTCATGTTTCTGGATTATAGGCAGTTTTCCTGGGGAGGTGAGTTAATTATTTATTAATTACCTTTGGAAAAGCCAAAAATAATTTTTTGGGGGGTAAATGAAAGGCATGAAAATTTCTTTGGCAAAAATTCAAAGTAGAGGATGAGCAACTGACTCTTGCCTGACTCATCTCTCTCTCTCTCTCTCTTTCTCTCTCTCTCTCTCTCTCATCTATCTATCTATCCATCTATCTATCTGAAACTTCTTTGTAACCCTAAGTGCTTTGTGGTGGGAGATTCAAAACGTATCTCTGGGCACATGTCACTTGGGCCAAGCAGCCTTGCTTGCCAAGTCTAGCTTACTGGAAATTGAAAGAGCAATACCAATGTGATGCTCTCTTTCTGCTCAAGAAAGAGATGAAACTATGACTTCCTCAGCCTGAAAGGCTTCTCCGTGGGATGTGAGTGCAGGGAAGAGCTGCAGAGTACTCTGTTGAATGTAGCAGGGGGATTGTCATTGGCTTAACAATCATGACATTGAAAATTATATTTAAATATAGGTTTCCATTTCCCCATGTTTCTCCTACTCACACATATCAACTTCAGCCCACAGCCAGTAAGTATGCAGCCTCTCTAAGTTCTGATAACCCCTGTTCCACGCCCACAGCTTTTCCCCCTCATCTATGCCCTTCTCGTATGCAGCTACAGCAGCCAACAACTTAGCCTTGAGTAAAGAACAAGGTACAGTATAGGGAAACATGACTAAATCATCAATTCCACTTACCACACACCTGTCAAGCACATACTTTGTGCCTAGCAAAGTGCCTGGCCTAGTAGATGTTCAGGAAATACTTCTAAACCACCTACTCTTAGGTTGTGTGCTAGTGGCTGATGACACAGGGGTGAAGAGTACAGGCAGTGCTTGCCCTCACACAATGGCCAGATTTTAGACAGGCATTGTAATGAGATAGTGCTCCTACAACCTTCTTTCTACTTTGTTTATCTCCATGTCTACTAGGAAATTTTAATCTGTGCTGCTACTGTTAATATCAGAGGAAGTACTTTTTAATAATTTGTGTTTTATTAGTCCTGGTTGCAGTACATAATATTTACATTCTTTGTGTGGAGCTGGTGCATATACACAATACATCTTAATTCCTTTTTTCCTTTCTTAATTCCTTAATTCTTTTCTTGTCCCTCCATTCCTCAGAGAAAGTACTTTTAAACAGAAGAGTGAGTATGCTTCTTGTAACAGCAAAGAGATATCATGGCATTTGTTTAGGCAAATGGGGTCTAACTTCAGAGGCGGCTGATGCTCTGTCTAAGCTTTCTACATGTGATGTGATTTGTCATTGCTGTTACTAAAAGCCTGAGTGGGTGTTGCCTGATCTGTCAGGTGTTTTTGAGAGTCCTATTAACATTTGACCTCATCTAGGAAAAACAAATGCATGGGCTTTGGAGTTTACTTGCCAGAAAGGGAATAATCCTGGATTAGACCTGAATCTGGCCCAGTTCCCTGGTCCTGAAAAGCATTCTCATGACATTGCCATGGCTGACCATGCAAGTCCGAGATGCAGTATGAGTGATCCATCAGTAGTACTTTGATGGACTGAGTTCTTTGAACCAATGTCTGCTGTAGCCAGCTTACTCAGCAAGTGTGCCCAGGCTTACGTGGCCTCCTGAAAGGCTTCTGGCCCGAGAACAATAGGAATAGTGCTGGCCCAGCAGACAGAGGTGTGGTGTTTGTGCAACATCTGCTCTAGCTGGCTCTGATGCCCTTATGCTTCACTGATGAGTTTCCTTTTTAGATTTCCAAGAGTTGTGCCTAGTGTCATGTGGCCAGAAGACCTACTCACATAACTGTTCGCTGTAGTTAGCAATCAATAGGGTATGAACTATTCCCTTAGTCAAGCAAGGGTGCATGGAGCTCCCTCCTGGAACTTTTGATTGGATCAGGGATTTGGACACTCATCAGTATCTGCATTTTGGATTTCTTCTGCCCAATGGCAACTGCTAGTGTAGCAGTGTGCTGAAGGATGAGTAGGACCCTTTCAGATAGTGGTGGCAGTGGAAGACTTTGGGGAAGCCAACAAAAATGGACACTTAGGCTTAAAGAAGTTAAACATTCTGCTTAAGTTCAAATAGCTAGTAAGTAGCAGAGCCCAGATTTAATCACTCTAAAGCCTGTGCGTTTGTACAGATGTGGTCTTATGAAGTCTAGGCTAGGAATTTGGATATATCTTGTCCAGAAGTAGAGACTGATTGGAAGGTTAGAGAACTTAGATGATGAAAGCAATGTTCTATGAAGATTGAATTTGTCATGTGTATACTGGATAAACAAAGTGGCAGCTTAAAAATAGAGAACAGTTGGAAGATATTGTAAAAGCATACACAAAAATGATGTAAACTCATTTCTATGCACTTAGCTATTGATGCTTAATTCTCATATCATAATATTTATCACAGGCATAATTGTTATTTTAACTGGCAGGAAGTTATGTATTTTCCTGGGCTGTAATGTGATATTTTGAGGGGGCTGGGGATTTAGCTCAGCGGCAAAAGCACCTGCCTGGCAAGCGCAAGGTTGTGAGTTCAGTTCCCGGTACCAGAGAAAAACCAAAAAAAAAAAAAAAAGTGATATTTTGATATATATGCATGTTGCAGAATGATTAATGAAGCTAACTAATGCACCCATCATCTTACATACTATTTTTCAGTGAGAACTTTTGAGATTTACTCTTAGCAGTTTTGAAATACACAATGCAGTGTTATTAACTATAGTTACCGTGCTAGCAATAGATTCCACAATCTACTCATGCCTGAGTCTTTGTACAATGTGATCAACATCTTTCCATTCCCCAACTTCTACTCCAGCTTCTGATAAGCATTGTTCTACCTGTGAGTATGACTTTTTTTTCACTCTACATATGAGTGAGATAATGAAGTGTTTATCTTTCTGAGTGTTTTTTTTTTCACTTAGCAAAATGCCCTCCAGGTTCATCCATCTGTGACAAATGACAGGATTTTCTTCTTTCATAAGGCTGAACAATATTCTATTGTTCATATGCACGAAATGTGTCTGTTCATCTCTTAATTCATTCTCTTTATCCAGTCATCTATTGATGAATACTTAGTTGTTGCTAATTCTTTTCTAATGTGAATAATTCTGCAGTGGACATGGGATTGTAGACAGCTTGTCAGCATACTCATTTAATTTCCTTTGGATCTACATCTACTAGTGGACTATCTGGGTCATATGACACCTATTTTTTAATTTTCTGAGGAACCTCTCTGCTCTTTTCCATAATGGCAGTACCAATTTACATTCTCACCAATTCTATAGATTTTTCCTTTTCCCACATCCTCACTAGCATTTGTTATCTCTTATCTTTTTGAAAACACCTCACTTATATTTCTCTGATGTGATGTAGGGAATCCTTTCCTATACCTGTTGATCATTTGTATGTCTTCTCCAAAAAAAGTTTACTCAGGTCTTTCACCATTTTAATTAAGTAGGATCCATGTTTTATGTTCTGTTTGGCCTTTGAACTTAGCTCTTCATGATGCTGTTGTCTAGAAGGTATAGTTACTTAGCTTTTCATTATCATAACAAATTCCTGAGATCATCAACTTACAGAAAGGAAAGGATTATTTTGGCTCACAGCTTTGGAGCTCTTAGTCCGTTGTCATTTGGCCCCATTGCCATTTGGCCAGTTGTAAGGCAGCATGTGACTGGACACATGGGGCAAACAGGGCCACTCCCATCCTATCTGGGAAGCAAAAGAGAGTGAGGAAAAAGCTGGAGCACCTAATCATCTTTGAAGGCCCCGAAAACTGAAGCCTCCCACTAGACCTCACCTTTCAGTCTCCATCATCTCACATTAGCACCATGCTGGGAACCACGCCCTTAATACTTCGTACTTTGGGGACCGTTCCAGATCCAAACCCCTACAATTTTAGGACCAAAGGTCCTTCAACCTGTCTCCTCCAGTCCAAGTAGGACAAATAATAAATGCAAGAAGCCCACAGTCATGTCATCTAGACCATTCCATTCCATCTGCCTGCCATGAGCTGCCTAGTGTATACACACTGTCTTTTCTTCCCATCTCTGCTTGTGTAGTCCCAGAATTCCGACAGAGAGTCTTCCATATGTCTTAGCCTCCAAAGCCAACAGCCACCTGCCTACATGAAAACCAAGCCTTGAGAAGAGATGACAGTTGCATTGAAGAGTACAGCAAAGCTTTTATCTGAAAGGCATATCAGTAATCACTGTTTAGTTGCCTAACTCTTCACTATTTCTCTCTTGTGTTTAAATACTATGTAGACAGGAAGAGGCATAATGTAACAGACATGTGCTCTTCATTGCCTAGATCCCTCGCTGCTCAACTTCTGCCATCTTCTATATGCACCAAGTGCCATCATCTACTCAAGGGGACACAAGTAGATGTGGGGTTGCCAAAAGGAAATAAACATGATCCATTAAACATAGACACAAATACACCTATACAAACATAGAAGCACACAGAGCAAGTGTCTGTCAGGTGTCAGGACTGGTTTTATGTCCCCTAAGATCGAGAGTCATAGTGACCCTGGCAGTATTTCTCACCCGGAGAAAGTATTCCTGCCCTAGGATACACTTGGCAAAGATTTTGGAGTGCCAGGAGTTGTTAACCTGATTGATGGGAACTACTGGCATTTTATGAGGAAATGCCAGAATTGTGAGATGCTCTTCCTTGAATGAGACAAGGTATCTTGTACAAGAAGGAATTATCTAGGGCCATATGCTAAATGCCGCTGAAGGGAAACAACTGGTGTGCTGGGTGGAGCAGAATTCCTATGGGATTTCTAGGGTTACTAAAAATCTATGATGAATGCTTAAAGCAGTGCTTCTCAGTGTGTTGTGACAATGATCAAAATATACAGTGAATCTTTAAATTTGTGAAAGTGTTATAGTAAAGATACATTGCCCTTAATCCTCCTCAAAATACTCCCCTTTGCTTGGAACAATTACTCCATCATTCTTACCAATTTCTGAAAAAGTTCTGGAAGATTCTTTTTTGTCTTTATGAGAGGTGTTTAAAAACATATGGTGAGTACCACTGCCAAGTGCCATCCAATGGAAAGGCAGGCTTGTGAAAACATGTCAGTGTGTCCTCATCTACCTTATTCACTGGATCTTGCACCATGTGACTTAGAGCTCTTCTGCAAAGGGAAAGCGACAATGAATGAAAGGTAACATTTTTAACTTTTTTTCGCTTTTTTTCTTTTTTTGTACTGGGAATCGAACTCAGGACCTCACACTTGCCCAGCACGCACTTGTGCCTGCTGAGCTATGTCCCTGGCCCTGAAAGGTAGCATTTTGAATTGACTCAGGACAACCTTACAACTAAAGACACTCACGAAAGAGGACTTGCAGAACTGCTTCAGCAAGTGGCAAGAGTGATGGGATAAGTGAAAGGAAATATTCTAAGGGGGATTAATGGCAATGTGTTTTTTTAATGTAATACATTTTTTAAAAATGTAAATGTTCATATTTTTTATCATTCCTCATACATCAAGCACATCAGAATTACCTGTGTGCTAATAAAATTGACTTTTGGGGCTGGGGATTTAGTTCAGGGGCACAGCGCCTGCCTGGCAAGTGCAAAGTTGTGAGTTTGATTCCTGGTACCAGAAGAAAAACAAAAAAAAACCCCAAAACAATAAAATTGACTTTCTGAATCTTTCCCAAGTCTTAACTTTGGGAGAGGCAGAAAAGGATCTACATCTCACAAACATGTCACGTGGTCATTACGTGTGCTAATGCTTGAGAGCCATTGGAGTAAAGGACCGTTCCAAAAAATGGGAGGCTGAGGGTGAAACTAATGAAGATGTGTATGTAGTGAAAGGCATGGAGGAAGCCAGGAATACCTACTGAGGGCAGTAGAAAAGGAGGTGGGTTTGGGCAATGAAAAGATATATTTACAATACCTATCGAGAAATAAAAGAATGTTTATTTCTTCTTTGAAAATATTTAAAATCTATCACTATTTTTAAAATGGTCCTGGTCTTAAAGGTCTTAAAGGGTCATTTTACAAAGTAGACTCTACAGCCAGCCAATAAACCTTGGAGTAAATATTTAACTTCCTTCTCTATTAGTTAAGGAAATTCAAATTACTAATACATCTATTTTGTATTTATTAAATTGACAGTAGTGGGTTTCATTTATTTTGCATTTTAAAAACCACCATTATCAAAGACAATCAAGTTGACACTGGTATTTTGGTATGCTGCTGTTGAAAAGGTATATTCATACAGTCATTCTGGGAATCTTGGTGATAGGATATATCTAAATCTTTAAAATGCGCATATGCTTGAAGATTCATTTACCATGTAAACTAAAAAATCTCATCATTATTACTTTTGTCTGCAAATATGATTTTGATGTTCATTGCTGCCTGGTGTATTAATGTTTAGTATTGCAAGGTTGATTGCTAGCTTATTATGTGGCTATTTAAAATGTAAGCTGACAATGAATTTTAGTTACCCATATAACAGGTATTGGATGATACCTTTAGATGATACTTGTTATATGGTGTTAAGATGGCGATGTAGCTCAGTTGCACAAGTGCCTGCCTGGCAAACTTAAGGCCCTGAGTTTGAATCCCAATACCAACAAATATAAACAAATAAAGAAAATCATAAAAGCAGAAGTACAAAATCTACTGGAAGAGAAAGTAGGTCAAAATCTTAAAGACATAGGATTAGGCACAGTCTTCATGAACAAACCCCAAACTGCACAGGAAACTCTTCAAAGAATCAACAACTGAGATCTCATCTTATTAACAAACGTTTGTACTTCAAGAGAAATCACCAGTAGAGTGAAAAGACAACCCACAGAATGGGAAAATATTTTATCTAAATGTCCCTCAGACAAAGGTCTTCTGTCTAGAACATACAAAGAACTGAAAAAACTCAGACCCCCCAAATTCAAACACCCAATCCAAAAATGGGCATCTGAGGTAAGTATGCACTTCTCAGATGAAGAAATAGAAATGGCAAATAAATACATAAAAAACTGTTCAACATTATTGGTCATTTGAGAAATGCAAATTAAAACAACACTGAGATTCCATCTCACCCCAATAAGAAGGGCTACCATGTAGAAATCAGCCAACAACAAATGCTGGCGGGGCTGTGGGGAAAAAGGAACTCTTCTTCACTGTTGGTGGGAACACAGACTGGTGCTACTACTTTGGAAATCAGTCTGGAATTTCCTCAAAATCTTAGGATTAGAGGTTCCATTTAACTCAGCTATTCCCCTTCTGGGTATTTTCCCAGAACAATTAAAAACATCATACCACAGCGATATATATGTGTACCCATATCTATAGCAGCACAGTTTCTCATAGCAAAATCTTGGAAAAAACCCAAATGCCTGTCAACTGAGGAATGGATTAAAAAATTTGGTATTTTTATACAATCAAGTATTACTGAGCTGTAAAAAAGATGAACTCAAGGCTTTTACAGGTAAATGGATGCAACTGGAGACCATACTCATAAGTGAAATAAATCAGACCTGCATGTGTAAACATCGTGTTGTCTCAATAGTATAAGAACCTGAAAGAGTAGATAAAACTGAAAGGTACATAGATATTGTTAAAGGGAAAGAAATTGCTCAATAGGAAAGAACAAATAGGATGAGGGAAAAGAGAAATGAAAGAAAAAATGAAAGGAAAAAAATATATGTATGTATACACAAGATAACTAAGATAATTGTATTACTAATTTCTATTGGTTTTTTGAAAGGAGCAGTTATTGTTTAATTGTTTGATCAATCTTGCATACCTATATCTGGTAATCTCACCGACTACTCTGAAGGTAACAATAAGTAATATAACAAATATTGTTGATTTCCTATCATCTTGTTTTCAAGTTCTGTATCATTTTTATAGTTTGTCATTTTCTTTTTGTTATTTTTTGTTCTTTTCTCTTTAAAATAAAAAAGATGCAAAGATTGGAGAAAAAGGTTTGAATCCAACTGTCTGGGAGAAAATATTAACAGTAGAGAAATAGAACTGGAATAAAAACATTGCTAAGACGTCAATAGAAGATTATCCATAGTTGGCAGGCTTGTGTTTAATTTTTAGCTTCTTTGTTACTTTTCTACTTTCCAAATTACCCACAATGATGATGAGTAAGAAGCAAGTTAATTTAAACTTACTTATGGCACAGACTACCGGCAGGGAAGATGGAAAGTCTTCTCAACTACATTTCAGTTATTTGGGTGGGATGGGGATCACAGATTCCATTCATCTTACTATAATCAGTCTTGTGCCCACTAGTTCGTATCAATACAGAATTATCAAAAAAGGAAATTAGTATTAATGCTTGTTTTCCTCTCTTGGGTACATTCCATTACTGGCCTTATACTCATTTCATGCATGTCATTTCCAGTGGTTGGAATGAAGTAGCTACTTGGGTGGTAGAATTAGGTCATGGTTTATTTATTTTAAATTACATTTCATGAATATCAAATAAATTAGACTGACCAAAAGTTTCAGGAAACCATCAACAAACTTTGCAAACACATGCTGCTCTTTTGTTTCATGTTTTTCTGAATGCTCCATTTGCATACTGCTCCCTTGAGTTACTTGTTGTTTGTAGCCCTCCAAGAATGACTAATTGAATCTCTCTAGTGGTATTTCTGAATACTGTATAAATACTGTAAAATACTGACAGAGTCATTTGGGCAGGAAGAAGTTTGTTTCCCAGTGAATAACATGCAACAGTAATGGTTTTCAAAATTGAAAACCACCAATATCATACTAATTCTATTTTGAGACTGAGCTTGGGAATGACTATGTTTAAAAGATACTGATTACACCCATATTCTGTACAACTTTATAGATTCCCAAGAAAATGAAGTGAGTTACTGCAAATAACTAGATTCGGTATGCTAGAGAGTTAACAAAGCAAACAAGCTATAGCCAGTGTGTCACACCATGCACTGGCCTTGCTAATAAGGAAAGTTAGGTACTAATTATTTGTGAAACTATCGCTAAATCCTTGGAAACAATAACATGGTCTTCATAATCAGGTACCTCTTTGAAGCTGTGTTATGGACACAGAAGTGATAAATAAGTTACATTAGCTCAAGCGCTGTTTTTCTGCCTGCCATTATTTTTATAAAAAACATTGAGTCTAGGGATTAGTCAGAAGACCCTGGAAGAAAATTCTTCCAAATCAAATATGTGTAAACATGAAGGAGCATCTCTGCTACAGGAAATCGAATTTACAGGCTAAGGGGCCAACGTGGAAAAGAACCTCAGACATACATCTATGCTCTGACTCTAATGGAGAATTGACAACAACCAGCCACTGGATATCTTCTGTGGGGACGTGAGATCCAGAGTTCAGGTTAAACCTCCTGGATCACTGTCACTGCATCAGTGCCTCCTCAGCTTTCATGGTGGGTGGAAATTTTGGTCTTATTTTTCAATGATCCCATACTCATTGTAACCACTTAGACTGATGTTTATAATACAAGCTTGTCCTTATATCTATAACTTAAAAATTATATAATAATCATTTTTATTTTCAAAGAACTTTTTCCCTATGATCTGGTAGGGTATTCATACTGATTCAACTTTTCTGCTCAGAATTGTTTCTGGTCAGCAGGGAAGGCACTATCAGACCTTCAGTGCTGGGTCCCAGTGTGTTTTGGAGCGTAGAGTATTTTTATATATCAGAATAGTAATAAAGTGGGATAAATAAAGACAGTAAGTAGCCATAAGACAGGTTAGGTCAGATTTTCCCTCCAAATAAGTTTAGTTCAATTCAAATTATGCCACAAAAAGATTTATCTTTTGGTCTACAGAGGTCTGTGAAATTTGGAATTGCTATATGGTAATAGAGTATGATGGACATGTGTTACCCCAGTAATAACAAATATAAGCATTAGGAGAAGAGATATGCTATGCTGGGTCCTCTGCCTGGCTCATTTGAATTATGGTTCTGCTGTGGGTGCACCTAAGGAATATTTTGCGGACAGACTGGATTCAGAGTGGAACTAGTGGATCTGTTCTCCATCATAGCTTCTAATGCCCAAGCAATATCTGGGTGCCCATGCTGAGCACTGTGTCAGATGGCTCAACATCGGGTAGATAACTTACTCAGACTTATTCAAAACTATCCACATAGCAAAGGGTTGAACAAGGCAAAACTTAGATGAAGCTTTGTGTGAAGGCATTTTTTTTGCCCTAGGGCCCCAGTGACCAAAAACATAAAATCATCATTCTCAAGCATGAAGTTCGGCTTCTTGCAAGAAAGGCACAATAGCTAGGTAAAGAGATCATTTGGGTGGTCAAATTTGATTTGTTACTTGTTAGGGGACTAATGTGTGCTCTTGGGTAAATCATTTCAACTCTCTAGGCATCAGCTTCCTTAGCTATCAAATGGGTGTGAAAATCCCTCCCTAGCCCATTTAACAATAAAACTGTGGAGATTTTAATGGATAATAATGGCGGGGTAGGGGTGAAATCCAAGCTCCCATGCATACTGGACAAGTGTTCTACCACTGAACTGTATCGCAAGCACTTTTTATTTACATATTTATATTTCAAGACAAGGTCTTACTAAATTGCCCAGCTTGTCTTGAACTTGTGCTCCTCATCCTCCTGAGTAGCTGGGATTACAGGCATTCACCATGATGCCATGCCTAATGAATACATGTGAGGGCATTTTGTTACCTCCACAGTATCATTCTAATATAAAGTGGAAATTTGTAAAGACATGGAGAAGAAGATCGAGCGGTAGGGGATGGTCATCACCAGTGGAAAGCCTGTAACCCTTACTGTCTTCCCTGCTCAGCCTTCTCAGTTACCTGTGAAGTCTTCCTTATACTCTTTCGAACTTCCTGCTTGGTCCTTTTCTATTTCCTGTGCTTCAAGCATTGCATGGAGTTGCTCAGCTGCCTTGGCAATTCCTCTTTGTGATTTTGGTTTGTGGTTTCCAACCACACACTCATTTCCCCTTCCTCCTTTCTGCTCTCTCTCCCTCCCTCCCTTTTTCTCTTGTTTGCTTTCCCACATTTTTCTGTATGTTAGCTGGGTCCTAGAGAATGTTCAGTTAATATTGGCTGAATGAGTTCTCAGGGATTTTAAACCTCAGAGGAGAGAGCAACTCAGGTGCCTAAGATTTAGGAATTTACCTTCCATATATGCTCCTTGAGTTCTCAACCAAGGTCTCTAGAATCCTCTGCTATCTGAGCTCTGACTCCCCTTCCTGGTACTCAAGGGCTCACCTAAACCAACCAAGCTTATAAACTGGAGGCTCCCACTAAGCCCAAGCTACTCCTGGCAGCCTGATTCCCAGGTCAGCCCTCTGTGGGCCTCTGCCCGTTGTCAGGCCTCAGGGTCTGTATTAGCTCAGGCTGTTGGCCCATCTTAAATGTCCTCCCTCTTGGCTTCTCTTATTCTTAAGCATCTTTCAGTTCTGATGCCTGCAGTGTAAAGTGATCTTGTTCCTGTTCACCTCCCACAGCAGTGGTTTCAGTATCACTGCATCCCTATTTCATTTTTCTGTTCCTTATGATGTATATGTGAGAATTTCCAGTGTGCATTGTTTGCTTTATGTTAGGTTTAGATGAACTCATGAGTGAGGAGCCCTCACCACACCATTAATGTACTTACAAGAGGAAGAAAGGCTAGAGTTTCCTCTGTCTACCATATAAGGACATAGCAAGGAGGCAGTTATCCACCAAGAATAGAGGCTTCACCAGAACCATGTTGGCACCTGACCTTGGATTTTCAGCATCCAGAACCACGAAAAACAAACATCTGCTTTTTAGCCATTGAGTCTGTGGTATTTTGCTCTAGCAGTTCCTAGCTCAGACATCCCGTCTAGTACCTTGGACTGGACCCTAAAACCTCCTTGTTGTTCAGTATTTGAAAGTTACCTAACTTCTATTTACCTTAATTTACTCATGATTACAATGATAATAATAGTACCTTCCTTGTGTGGTTATTATGGAGAATAAATGAATTAATGCATGCAAAGTATATAGAACAGTACCAGGCATAGAAGAAGCTCTTTATGATTTTGCTTTTGGTATCACTGATATTGTTTGTCATTTTTGCCAGCCTCCTGTATACTTTACAGTAATTGAAAAGTATTTGTAGAATGAACAAGTCCTTGAATGATCTCAAACCCTCACAATGCCAAAATATGTACATAATAAAATTTCAAAAGGTAGAGGTTGGATGACATCTTCTCATGTTAAAATGAGTGGGTTTCCAGCATACACTAACATCCAATCTCTTGCTCCACTCTGAGCCCCCTGAAATTCAACTTCTGGCTCACAGCTCCTCTTTCATGACAGACTATTCTCTGTTCTAGCCTTGATATACAGTTATAAGCAAGGATACCACAGTAATAACTCTGTTCTCTGTCATATAAATAAAAATGATTTTTCTTGGAACTCTCTTCATGCCTGCTGCTTCAAGTTATTTGTCATTTCCTTTAGGGACTTGTCCAAGGGAGTCAGGGTATGAGATACGTTGCAAAAACCACCTGTGTGGTCTTCTCTATGAAAGCAGGGGATTTGATGGTTTTCTCTTTCTGAGATTCTAAGGAGATGCCCTAATCTTGGATAGACTGTCTGCTGTTACCCTTGGGTTTGTCATGGTGGCATCAAATCAAAAGACTTTTGTTCTGTTGCAAGAAAACGCCATCAGGCATTCTCACTGGGTAGGGGGATGAGCATTGAGTCCATCTGGTCCAAAATCCATCCAAGGGCAGGGACTGTGTTTTCCTTATTTCCCTTTGCATCGCCAGTGCACATCACTATGCCTGGCATAGAGTAGGTATGCAAGTGACATCAGTTGAATGAACACCTTGCAGGGGGAATACCGGAAATGCTTTATGTTATTAGCCTATTTGGATTTGGCCAGTCTCGTCTGTACTGCATCCAAAAAAGCCTTTCCTATACATCTGCCCCTGCCGTCTGGATTGTGCTTTTCTGTACCTCTACAATATGCTATTTCTCTCACTATAGCACTCACTGCATTGTGATGTCCATTTACCTCTGTCCTCTTCCTATTCTTGTTCCTAAAGTTCTGTGTATATTTTGTTGCATGGTCAGCTCTTGGTTCCTGCTCAAAAAATATTATTTGGATGCATGTTTCTAATGCTCATGGTGGACAGCAAAAACAATTATAGAGGCATGTATCATATTTATATCCCACAAAGGGCTTATTGTAGACAAAGATTTGAGAAGCATCATGACAGTCACGCGAGTGTTAGCAAGGGAATGCTTTGTCATAGAATTTCTTCATTCAAAGCCTGAGAATAGTAATTGTTAGATACTCTAAAGGGAGCTAGCTCTGGCTCTTATATTAGGAGATGGAATTTTGGTTTCTTCCTTTTCCTGGGTCCTATGGCCCTGCCCCAGCATAGAGAAGAAAAAATGGCAGTATCTTGCAAGCAAACAGAGATTATCTCCCTCTTTCTCATCTCCTCACCCCTTTTCACCCTCTGTGAATGTCAGATGCTACCTGCAGGGAGTCTGGGAAGCACCACCCCAGATAATGACCTGCTGAGCACGGATTGCAGAGGACAAGGGTAGTGGGGCCCTAAGCCACGTCACAGGGCAAGCTGCAAAGATGAGAGGCTGGGGGCTCAAATCCTAGAAGCAGAAGAGTGATGAGGATCCAAGAATAGGAAATGTCCTTCATGATCATGATGAGGTAGGTAGGAGCTCATAAACACTGGGCAGAGTCCTGGCTTTCTCAGTTTCGATATCTGGTAATTTTTTCTGGTGCCAATTTTGTGTTAAATAACAGAGCTTGCAGTGTGGTATTCATAAGAGCATTCGAGTGGAATGACACCACACGATGGTGGTACTCTTAACTAACAACCAGAATGTTCTATAGAAGGCTGAAGCAGACAGGAGCATGGTTTCCAGTTTTTCTTCTGCTTTTCACTTACTCACTCACTTGCCCATTCATTCATTCATCCAGCAAACATTTAATAAACTGTTGATGGAGCTTAGTAACTGGTTAAGGCACAAGAAGTATAGTGGCTTGGCCTCTGACTCTAGTGCTCTACCAGTGTCATGTTGGTGAATATGGAAGAGGCCTGGTCAGTCACATCTATGATAATCTGGTCAGACGAGGCAGCTTAGCTTTTCTTCTAATGGCTGTTCTGAGCTTCTTTAATTGTGCATTGAGAATAGCGGGAATCTGGGCTTATAAATGTAAAGTTAAAAGAAAAGTAGAATTTGAGAACAGCTAGTCTGTGACATAGTTGGCTTTTTTTGAGGTTTCTGCAAGCTAGAAACCTTCCACACTTTATGTATTTAATCCTAACAACAATCCTATAATAAATTAGGTGGATACTCCTACTCATTTACCCATTTTCCAAAGGAGGATGCTAGAATGTAGGGGAGTTATACAGCACTATAAAAGCTTGTTCAGTTTGTAATTCAGGACTGTAAGATGCAAGTTGTGTAGTCTGACCCTACAGTCCGTGCCCATACTTACCATGCTCCACTGCATCTATTTACTGGACTAGTATGAAGTAGATGATACTAATCTAGAGACAAAGGAGTAGTCTGGGATAAAGGCCAAAGATTGCTCTTCTTGAGAGCAGTCCAGCCATAGTTTTTAAGAAGTACAAAAGCATAAGTTTGGATTTAAAAAGAGATTGACCACATCTGCTAATTTCAGATGTTGAGTGACTATTAAATGCCACTTTCCCACTATCGTGTTCATAGCACTTTGTGGTCATAATTTGCAAGACCCTGTGCTTTCCTAGTGTGCACCCTCAACAATTAAAGCTATCAGATAAAATCCTCATTCAAGCTTAATTTTAGAGGCCTGTTGGGAGGCTGCCTTTGCCTTTGATATCCAAGTTCTCACAGGATGGTCACCATAACACCAGTAAATGTTCCTCCCATTTTATAAGTGAGGAAATATGAGGTTGAGAGAGTTCAAGGCCATGAAGCTACTAAGGTTTTGGAGCCCTTGCTGGGAATCTTTGTTTTTGGACATGAGGGTTAGCGAACACATTCTTGTGGAAGCCTAGCAGGACATACAATTCTCTTTTTGTACTCCACACTTAAATGAACCAGTCACTGAAACATTTGCCTTTTCAAAATATGTACTGTGTATGCAAGCACACAATTATATACTATGATTATTTTTTCATTCAAGATGTAAGAACTCATTTAATGAGTATTGACTGTCTTCATAAACACTATTATATATTTTAGGAGGAATACAAAAAGTAGCATGTATTAGTTTCTTTTTCTTCTTCTTCTTCTTCTTCTTTTTTTTTTTTTTTTTTTTTTGTTTTGTACCAGGAATCTACCTCAGGACCTTCCACTTGCCAGGCAGGCACTTGTGCCACTGAGCTATATCCCCAGCCCTGCATGTTTTAGTTTCTAAGATTCTTAAAATAGGGCATATATAATAGATATCTTCAATTAACAGATGCTACTTGGATTTCTGTCCAGATAAAACTTATTGAGGGTTAGGATAGTAGGCCTGCTGCCCTTCTAGAATGTGCCACACTCCTCTGTTCCATTGGACGTTTGTCTGCTCATTTGGTAAATGGCAGTGGATTTTTTCCTATAGTGTCTTGTCACTCATTAGTGACAGAATTGGTAGCTTTAAGCATTTTTTCTTTCAAAACAAACATGACTCATACCCCGTGTGGATGGTGAACATTTCAAAACACAAAGTGGGAGTAAACAAGACCATTACTGTAAATGATTTTTAAAACGAACCTAATGCACTGGAAATAGTGTAGATGAAATAGAGGGAGAAATGTGAACATTGGAAATATATTCCAGTTAGCTCAAGCATAGAGGAGAGAACACTAAAATTATGGAGATATACATTCATTTATTCAAAAATATTTAACAGACCATTGTAAGTACTATATATACATCAGTAAATTAAAAAAAAATGTTCCTGCCTTCTGGGAGCTGATGTTAGAAAGGGGAAGAAGGCAGAGCAAACATAAGTAAAACATATTTTATGTTGGATGGTTATCAAGAAGTAGAAGTGCCAGCACTGGAGATGGTTAGTGTGGTGGATTGACAACTGCTGGTCAACTTGTAACACCAGCTGAACTGAACCAGCATGGTGCTGGGTGTGGGAGGCCCACCTGAGGACTGTTGCCAGCAGCATAAGAGAGAGAACTGGAGAGGAAGAAGTTTAGAAGCTGTTAGGTGCTGTTAGAAGCTGTAGGGAGCTGTTGGTTTTCCTGGAGGAGCTTGTCATGCCGGATTTCCAGATTGAACTCCAGTGTTCTTATCTTCAAGGGAGCTCGGGACCTTATTGTCACTGAGAATGGCTATGGTTCACTTTGCGGGAGCTCTGGTCCTCATTTTGAGAATTGCTTCCTGGCTTCATAGGAGAAGACGATACAGTGCTCAGTCTCCTGGTGAAGCTTGTCACGTTGGCTTTCTTGATGGAAATTCAGCTTTCCTCGTCGTCGTCAGAGCTCGGGACCTTACTGTTGCTGAGATTAGCTGTGGTCCTTTTCAGGGGAGCTTTGGCTCTTGCTGTGATCCCTCAGCCTGCTAGCACAGATCCTTCATCCCACTGGCACAGACTTTCTAGCTTCAAGCACTGACCTTGGGGCCTTCCCAGTGCAGATCCTTGAAACAGGCCTGAATGAGACATTGTCATGTGGCCTCTGGTTGGATTCATGGGGACATTATTATGGGCTCTAGGTCTTCAGCTGAACTCATGCAGGACATTAATGTGGGATTCAGACCATCAGCTGGATTCTTTGGTCTTTAGTGTGTAAACAGATTTCCTGCACTCTTTTTGTATATGACTCTTTGGATGACCATTATAAAACAATCTTATAAAATATGTGTCCTGTATTAAATTGTTCCCCCTTGCAAAACTTCAAACTACAGTAGTTAGTAAAGGCTACATTGAGAAGATGGCATCTGAATGAAGACCTGAAGAAGGGAATGGAGGAAGAAATGCAGACACCTGAGGGAAGAGCCTTTCAGGCCAAGGGAGCAGCAAGTGCAGACCTGCTAATGACGGTGTACTCCAGTGTAGCGGGAGAGAAGTGAATAAGGGAGGGAATAGTAGATGTGATTAGAAAAGTACCCAGGAAGCTGGCCCATACTGTGAAGTATGCTTTACCATCAGGTATCTGGTGAAATCCAGCTAGTGTAGCAGACTCTACATTAGTTGATGCTCTGCTCACATTCCCTTTACACAGCAGATAAACGTGTCCAATAGCTGCTAGGCATGTTGGTTTCTAAGGAACACAGTAACTCCTTTTTCTTTAGCAGCAACCCACCTACCTAGAAAATATTCTCTTCCGGCCATAGGTGCAGCCCACAGCCAATAACTGGCCCAACCCCTTTGCTTCAAGGTGGGGCCAATTCTGTGGCACAACTTGCTCCCAGTGGGATCAGATTAAAGTTGAACTCCAGCTGGGACCACAGCCTTGTTTAGCTCCTGACCCTGCTCTATTCCCCTCCCCGCAATGAATCCCTGGCTGAGGATCTGCTTCTAGGGTACCTGTTCCAAGACAATAAACTTTCAACAACATAATTTTAGAAAGCTACTGTGCTGTAGTTTTCAGTGATCAACTTTGGGTTACATTGTATGTAACCAGGTGCCCCACATGGTGAAGGACATCATCCATGACAGTATCTACTACCTTCATTATCTTAAGGAGGCAGGAGAGATGCTTTATGAGCTAGATAGTACTAAATGTGCAGTTGTGGACACCTGTGAATGTCTTTCTGACTGTGCTGCTTAGTGGAGGAGCACATTTTAAATAGAGTCTTGATGGCATTGTGTTCCAGTAATTGATTTCTTTTTACCCTGGTAGGTGAATCCACAGGAGGGTCACTTTCGATGCTTCATTTTAGTTATTTCGAATCTTACTCAATACATATCGACTTCCTAACTGCAATCTTGCAATCGTGTGGGAATGAATATGGTATCTGACCTTTCCTGAGGAACCCCAAAGAGTCATATACCTTTTGTCTAATGATAGCCTTTTCTTCCTGGTCTCTGCTTCAGGAACAGGAAACAAGCCATGGCTGGAAAACGGGAACCATATCAGTAATACTATGTAACAAATATGACTTCCTCCGACTTCTCAGGAGTGTGAAATAATTGTCTGGTTACAAATACAAACTTTAGCAAGTAGTGTGGAAAATTCTCCCTTTGATGTGCTGGAATATACAAATGCAAGGTCCTGAGTCTGAGCTCTCTGGGTTCTCTAGTACGACTAGTCTCCTTTGACATAGGATTTGACCACAGTCTTTTTTTGTTGTTGTTGTTTTTTTTTTTTTCCTCTGGTACCGGGAACCGAACTCACGACCTTGCGCTTTGACCACAGTCTTGAGAACATTCGTTTCCTCTTTCTCAGTGCCACTCCTGAGGTGTAAGACCAAGTAACTGACATTGTGTAAGACGATCCCTTTTCCCTGCTCTGTCTTCCTCTAACATATTTATTTAGAGTAGTCCAGATGGTGTGAGTCGTCCCGTCTCCCACTTTAATTAGTATTACCTGTGAGGTAGGCAGAGCGGCATAATTGTCCCCACTTTGTAGGTAAATAAATAGATTCGAAAATTTAAGTGACATGCTCAAGATGAGGAAAGTAGTAAGCGGCAGAGACAGAAACAGATCATAGGCCTTCTGACTGCTATCCGGAAAGCAGTATTAGGGAAAGGCGATGACTTCTTTGCTGGTGTTATGCTTGCTAATATGGTCGTTTCACTTGCTCTTGGTGTCAGGATACCAGGGCAGCTCCATTGATTCAAGCCATGTCTTTGCTTCTCCGAGTAATGTACTGAGGTAGTCCCTCCTCTTGAAAGCCTCCTGGTGACTGGCTGTGCTTCCCGTGGAGTGGCCTGTGAGCTCTCACCTTCTAGAATTTATCTGTTTTAGTCTTTGGTCTCATTTTGCATTCCTTTCCATCACTTGCACAGCAACCTGTTTCCTTGTTCATCTCTGTCATCTGGTGACATATTTACCACCTCCAGTTTGTTGTCTTGGCTCCTGGTTAGTTTTTAATCCATCAATGCCATTCTGTGTTGTATCGGATGCTGATCCAGACTCCAAAGAACTGGTCTCAGTGCTGCCAGTGCTTGTATCCTCATGTTCCCATTACTCCCCCATGGTTTGCCAACAGCAAACAAACAGTGACAAACAAACCTACCAACAAACCTCAGTGTGTTGGGATCAGCTTGCCTGCAGCTCAACTGGGTAGTCCAAGTTTCAGAACAGGTAGTGAAGTGGGGGAGGTAATAGGTGAAGAATTATCGTTGCACCTATGGAAAAGCTGGTGACGGTGCCTTTTGAGGAAAGTAAAAGCCTCTTCAGTGATTCAGAGCATCAGAGATGGAAAGGACCATTATTTTAAAGATGGCCAAAGAATTCAATTAAAACTTTTGACTGAACTCCTATTCATGGTTGTGTGGAAAACTTTCTACGGACCTAGTTCTGCAGAACTTTGATGAGCTCTCTTGTGGTTAGTCATACCGAGGATGGGATGGGATGGCTCCCTGGAATTTGATACTTTGGGTAATTGTTATATTTCTGTCCATTCCTCATGGCCCAATGTTTCCAGTAGTAGTAAGGGAGGCTCTCATGGAGCCATCCCCATGCATTCTACTCATCCATGGCCAAGGGTGGGTTGGTAAGGGTGCAGCACACAGGGCGCAGGATTCAAACTGTCATGGCAAATTCATCCATGCTACGATTGAATTGGCCAAGCTCGCTCAGCAGAGGTCCCATGGTAAAGCTAGCCCACCACACCTGTGTGTAGGTGCCAGGATACCTTAAAGCTAGCACTGTGCCCTGACCAGTAGGAGAGAGTAAGCCTACCTGGAGAGGAACACCGTGTGCAAAGCAACTTTTTGGGGTTGGGCAGCTCCCATGGGCATCTGGCTAGAAAAGACCCTTACCTTCACCCATGCTAGATGTGGAGGTTGAATGTGCCTCAAACTGACAGCATTCATACATTAGGCTTACACATACTCGAGTGTATTTAAACTCATGCCAAACCCAGGGGGCATAGCTACATATAATTTTCCTGCCAAAACATGGAAAAATTAGAGGTTTGTTGCCTTTTAATTCCGTGAGCAAAAGCACTACCTTCTCCTCCCATAGGGAATTATGTGGAGGTGCTGATTAAGTCTTTGTGTTTCACTGTAGAAGTACAGTGCCTCAGTCTGTTTTTTGGGACCCCCTTCAACTCATTTTGTGGTTATTGTCACTATATTTAAATTCAAAAAAAGGAAAATAAAAAGAGTTCTCTGGAGTAATTTGCTCTCAAGAGGCAGTGCTTGGAGACCTTAATTGAATAATCCCTATCTCATGGTGTTTTCCTTCCCAGGATAGCTTTCAACTTTGCCAGTGGCCCCCAATTTGCGTAGCTCAAAAGATTTTCAAATGGTGTACTTTGTGCATTTTGTCTAGCATGATGCCTCATAGAAGGTGTACTGGATTGATAACTGGTGGTCAACTTATAACCCCCAGCTGAACTGAGTAAGTGTGGTTCTGGGTGTGGGAGGCCCACCTGAGGACTGTTGCCAGCAGCATAAGAGGTGGACATGGAGAAGAAGAGGCTTTTGGGAACTGAAGGAACTGGAGGCTGTTGGGAGCAGAGAAAGGTGGTTGGAGCTGGTGGAAGCTGTAAGGAGCTGTTGGTTGTTTTGGAGGACCTCATCATGCTGGCTTTCCTGATGAACTTGGTTGTTCTCATCCTCCAAGGAGCTTGGGACCTCGCTGGCACTGAGAATGGCTTCGGTTCACTTTGAAGGAGCTTTAGTCCTCACTTTGAGCATCGCTTCCTGGCTCTGGAGGGGAAGATGGTGCACTGCCAGTCTCCTGGAGAAGCTTGCTGCATTGGCTTCTCCGATGGGAACTCAGCCATCTTGATCATCAAAGGAGCTCGGGACCTCACTGTTGCTCAGGATGGCTGTGGTACCTTTTGGGGGAGATCTGGTTCTTCTGAGTGTCACTTTCCGGCTCCAGTGCAGATCCCTCAGCCTGCTAGCACAGATCCTTCATCCTGCTGGCATAGACTTTCTAGATTCCACTGCTGATCTTTGAGCCTTCACAGCAGATCCGTGAAAAAGGCCTGCATGAGATATTGTTATGGGCTCTGAACCTCCAGTTGGACTCAGGGGAGGCACTGTTATGAGCTCTAGGTCTTAAACTGGACTCATTCAGGACATTGTCTCGGGATCCAGGCCCTCAGCTGGATTCCTGGTCTATAGTGTGTGGACAGATTTCCTGCACACTCTTAGGTATATCATTCTTTGGATGACTGTTATAAATAATCTTATAAAATATGTGTCTTGTATTGTATTGTTCCCCTTGCAAAAATAACCCCTAAACCAGCACAGGAGGAAAAGACTTTGTTATTATTAATGTCAGCATATGTGTCATACATATCTTCTGTCTCTGGTGGAATGTATAAGACAATATTGGAACGGGCCAATATTGATTATTTAATTTATGAAGCTCATGTAAACATTCATTTCTTTGCTCATCCCAGAGTCCAGCACAGGAACTAGAATACACTGGGTGTTGACAAAATGGATATGCTATTGAGTTTATCAGATTTAAGAATTCTCGGTTAGATGCTGGGTTTGGGATCAGAAATCTGGTTCTGTCTCTCTGTCATGTATTTTCTGTGTAACTTCAAGCAAATAACTCTCTGGCCCTCAGTTTCCCTCACTGGTACACCTACGCTAATGTTTGCGTTCTATTTCAGAGTTGCTAAGATCAAGATCAAGTCAAAATGAGGATCTTCATGGGAAAGAATTTCCTAAACTGAAATGTTGAACACTTGAACTTGGTTACATGTCTACTGGTAACACACTGTACTGTGTTTGGGTTGTCAGTATATCGTCATGATAACAACATTCAGCATTTTTCCCTCATTTCATCAAAAATTTCGATATAGAAATGATGCTCATTATTGACAAATGTCATTTAGGATAATCAGCCCAGAATGAGGAGAGCACAGTATGTATAGACACATAAATAGAAAATATGAAGAGAAATATGAAATACTTCCCATGATATAAAATTTCACTCTGTCATAGTAGTGAAAGAATTTGAGGAAGGATTCTACCTCTACATGGACAATATAATGGCCACACCACTTGGGACCCAAGTGGAGAGATAAAGAAATTACTGAAATCAGCAGCTCTTAGTCATATGATTAGGCTTAATGAGTTTCAAATCTGGAAATAAAGGAAATAAACTAGTGCACTATTAGGAAGAGTGAGAAGGCTTGGAGATGAAGAAGAGAAACTCATGTCCTGTGATGTCTGAATGGTCAGCCTTTTAATTTTCTGTTTGCTGAAACATCTCTGGGCTGTTTGAAGTCTAGCAATCTGGCAAAATACTCGAGAAAATTTATGAAAATTATCACATAAAGGAGCATGTTGGGACCTAGAAAATGATCAGTGAACATAAGCTGCTAGCATCATTGATACTGCAATATTAATTATTATTTTTAATCATCATCACCATCATCACAACCTAAGATAAGTTGATGCTTACAGTCTACTCTGTAAGATAGGCACCCAATTTAGTGCTTGCTTGTCAGGCTTTCCTGTTATTGATTGTGAGAGCGGAAGACCTTAGTCTCACCCCACTGTCTCAGAGGGAAGAAAACTGGGACCCAGACAGGGGCTAACTTGTCTTAGGTCCCACAGTGAAGGAATAACAGGACCTGGGACTTACTAGCCCTGGTACTGCTCACTTGTTGTTTGTTCCTTCTATCCCTTCCATCCTTATTGGAGATGTGGACAATCTTCATGCTGGTGGACAGTGACTCTCATCACTGGAGAACACTGAATGTTGTGCTTCTTGGACCCACAAACTGCTCTGATTGCTTTCCCTTTTCCACATTGGAGCAGTGTCTGGCTCATAAAGGCTACTCAAAAAATGATGAAATGAATGGATAGCTTCTGATTGTCCATTCTCCAGTGCTGAAGAGCCTGAGCTCACTGTCCATGGTTTATCTGTATTTCCATGAGCACGACTATATGCCTCAGGTGCCTGATGGCATACTGTTATGGTTGATACATGGTGTCAACTTGGGGAGTCTAGAGGTTTGGCCAAGTGACTCAGCAGGAAGCCAGGGTGCTTGCTTTGTATATATCCTGAGCCTGTGGAAGAGGAGGGCACGGAGATTATGTGAGAGGTACATGCCCCTTAGGTGGGCGTAGCCTGTTTACAATGTAAGGGAGGGAAAGAGGCTGCTTGTAGCGATTTCTCCCTTTTGCTCTGGCTGTTTGCTGTTCGGCTGCCATTCCCCCCTTTGCTCTTGTTGCTTTGCTGTCTTCTGCCTCAGAGCCAGCCAAGTATGGCCTGAAACCTGCACAAACTGTAAGCTAAATAAACCTTTCCTTCCTTCATTTTGGGCGTTGGGTGTTTTGTCTCAGCAATGAGAGAAAAGTTACCAAGACACATACCTTATGTATGCTTGCAGAATTGACTCTATTAGCTCAAACTTGTTCTCTCACATGCAGCTTGGCTTCTTAGTTTGAAGATGAGCTCTCCTTATGGGTCTGAATGAAAGCTTTCTTTTATGAGGTAGAATCACATATGCCGGTCACTGATCTTGCAACCCCTACTACACATCCTGTTTTCTGAATCCTGTACTTTGGCTGAAGGAAATGAAGATAAGCTTTACCTCCAAACCCAAGAAGCTTAGTTTAGAGACTTTTTCAGTATCTAGGAATTGTGCATTAGAGAAGAAACGTTTGCACTAGCTGATTTGATTTGCTCGGAACATGGGAGAGTAGAAGTGAGATGAGTGTTGACACTTCAGGAAAGAACTACTCTGTTAAAACTAATGCAAGCCCTGGACAGCTGATGCTAAGGATAGCACTGCACTTCACCTGAGCCATGCAAGCTCGGTTTCCTCTCCACATCCTAGCAACTTCTGTGCCTGACTTGGTGCCCTAGAAGCAAGTGGTGGCCGCAACTGTCTGAGAGGCAGAAAACAGAAAAAATTTGTGGGCAGACTTCTCCACCCATTCTTGTAGCCTAAAAGCCTGTGAGCAAGGGCAATGGTTTTCCAACCTCCTTTCATGAGGAGGGGGATTTGAGGGAGAGTGGGGGAAGGAGAAAAGCCAGCAAGTTTCTCTTTGTACCCTCTCTGAAAACCAGTTTTTGAACTGGATTATCATGTCAGAATTTGTTTGAATGAAGGGTTGCTCTATTAAAAGAAGTTTGAGAGTCACTGATGTGCTGTACTAATTTCAGGCCTGAGTGCCATATGTACTCCATTCGAAACTCAGCCCATTCCCATGCCTACAGAGGGAGAACCACAGCTAACCACCAGGTGACCTTCATGATGTGAGTATGTGGAGGTATAAAATGCCGCCATGCATTCCTTGATAAAATGCCACCATGCATTCCTTGATGTAATGCCTTATTTAGTGGAGAGCTAATATTTTGGTTGTCTTTAGCTCCTTTGAGGAAGGAAAGATTAGAGTGGAGGTTTTAAAATAAGTAAGTAGAGAATAAAAACCTAGGAGAAAATGAAACCAGAAGTTGATTGTTTGAAAAATCAACATATTTCACAAAACTTTAGCTAGATTGAAAAGAAGAGATAAAACCCAAAGAATGAAAACCCAAAATGAAATTGGGGTATGTTAGTACCAACTGTAGAGAATAATATGAAGAATTATATGCTAACAATTTGGATGACCTAGACAAAGGAACACGTTTAGAGAAATATACAGTGTACCAAGGAGGAAATCCAAATAGATCTACAATTTGTAAGGAAATTGAATCAATAATTTAAAGCTACCCAACTAAGAAAAATGTAGGAACAATTGGTTCTCTAGATGCATTCTACCAAGCATTTGAAGAAGAATTAAAGTAATCCTTCTCAAATACTTCTATAAAATGAAAGAGATGTGAGCATTTCCTGCATGTGCTATGAAGCTGTAATTACCTCATTACTAAAGGCAAATAAAGACATCACAAGTAGAGAAAATGATAGACCAATCGGCCTCATCAATACACATTTAGAAAAATCTCATTAAGGTATTTGTAAATTGTATCCAACATCATGGTTGAGTGATATCAAGTGAAAGGTACATAAACAGCAAACAAATGGAATACAAATTGATTTGCAACATATGAAAATCTTTGTACTTCATCACATTAATACAATGAATGGGAAAATACATGATCTTGATACAGAAAATAGCCCAAATTCCCCGAGATAAATGAACTAATAAGTTGTTTTAATATATACAGTGGAATAATATTTAGCCATGAAAAGGGGAGTTCTGATATATGCTGCAGTATGGATAAACTTTGAAAGCATTATCCTAAATGTAATACTCTGGGTCCCAGAAGACCGATATAATATCACTTAGGCAAATTCATAGAGAGAAATGAGATTATATCTACCAGGGTATGGAGAGAAGAGTACAGGAAGTTATTGTTTAATGGTTATAAAGTATCACTGGAGATAAGAAAACGTTTTGGAAAGAGATATTGTTGATTGTTTGAGAAGGTGGGGACTATAATTAATAATTAATACCACTGAACTATGCACTAAAATTATTAAAATGGCAACTTTTGTGTTATTAATATTTTACCACAATAAAAATACTATGGAGAAAGAGAAACATTTTCTAATTAAAAACAAACTTACTTAAAAGTGATTGTACTATTAAAAAGGAAGTGAAAATGTTTTCAATCTTTTTCTCTGAAAGGAAAAATAAAGATGACCACAAGTGGGTCTCTTGAAGGACAAAAATTGTCCTCAGAGAAAGGAAGCTCTTATAGTTCATATTTGCGGTGAATTTATACTAGATCACAGAGATGTTACTGATAGGTAACTGAGACTCTCGTAAGATATTTTTTCATTTTTTGTAAATGTTCTGAAACAACCCATGCTAAATACTTATATAATTTTTATCTTTATCATGACAGTCTTTTTTTTTTTTTGGTTTTTCTCCAGTACCGGGAACCGAACTCACGATCTTGTGCTTGCCAGGCAGGCACTTTGCCACTGAGCTAAATCCCCAGCCCCTATCATGATAGTCTTACAGAACACATAGTAAGAACTGTCTTTTTTTGTTTGTTTTCCGGTACCAGAAATCGAACTCACGACCTTGCACTTGCAAGGCAGGCGCTGTGCCACTGAGCTAAATCCCCAGCCCCAGAACTGTCTTAACTACTCTGTGATCACCGCAGCTTGTTTCCTCACCCTAATCAAGGAATTGTTTGGGCTACGCTCTTTCCTGGAGGTCAGAGTTCACTTGTGGCCCTAGTACCAATACCTCCATTTACTGCTTGCTGTTATCTTGGAGCCATTCTCAGCACCTAGAGATCACCCAGGCTTTGTTGCTTCCCGGTCCTTTGCAGGCCTGCTTATATGGCAGCATACATCTTCAGGCTTAGCAAGTGAATCTCTTTTGTAATGTGTTCATCTAACTTAAATCAGTCTCTTCCAAATTAACATTCCTTTTGATGAACTCACAGTCAACTGGCCTCAGATATGAATTACATCTTAGCAATCGCTTTACCTTTGTGCTACTCTATTAACTAAATGCATAATGTAGGTTCTGCTGGCATTTTAAGGGAGGGGATTGTTTGAAGATGTATCCCACCTTCAAATGGGTGCATCACTCCAAGTGTCTCCAGCAGGTGTGGAACTCTTACCTAGCATTGACGAGAGATTGGGGATGAATTTTACAATGAGAAATCAATAGAACTAAGTGAAACGTTAATCTCAAAAGTAGACAAATAATCCCTTTCATCTGTCCCCCAGACAAGTGGGTATTTGCACTGGAGAAAGAGAGAGAGAGAGAGAGAGAGAGAGAGAGAGAGAGAGAGAGAGAGAATAAGGAATTGGCTCTCATGTGATTACAGAGGCAAGCAGTTCTAAGATCTGTGGAGTCATCCAGTAAGCTGAAGACCTAGGAAAAGCTGGTGTTTCAATTCAAGTTATAATAAAAGATCCAAGCTGATGAATTAATTCAAAAAATATCAAGCAGAAGCAGTCTTTCTCACTCAGGAGATGGTCAATCTGTTTATTCTATTCAGACCTTCAGCTGATCTACTGAGGTCCACCCACAGTAAGGAGGACAAATTGGCGTTACATAGTCTGCTAATTTAAAAAAGACACACTCAGAATAGTACTTGACAAAATATTGAGGCCTCTTAACACATAGCCTCTTTAGCAACTAAATGCCATTTGTCTGGACAAGTGGGACTAATGGAAGGATCATGCTATCTGGTATCATCCTGTACCTTCTGTTCCCATGAACCTGAGTCAGAGATAAGGTGCCTTTTTCAAGTTATTTCCCTCATCCATTGCTTGTACGCTTTACAGGTATGTTTAGGCTGGATGCCTCCCATAAGCTTCTGGGCAAAGAGAAACAAACTGCATTTGTTCAGACACAAAGATGCAAAGATGAAGTCAGGAGCAAAAAAAAAGCAAGAGGCCTTCCCTTCCTGGAGTTCACCACACTTGCCTGCCACCTCCTCTGTTTACCTTTGCCACATCCTCTTCTCTCTGTGACCAACTTAAATATGGATATCACAAAATAGACTCATGTTCCTGATCTGCTTACCAGAGATTTGGTAAAGGAGTCTCACACTTCCAATGGAACAGAGGAAATTATAGAGAAATGGTCTACTGAAAAAGGTTGGGAACCCAACACTGATCCTGCTACCTACTAGGTTTGAATGAGACCTATCCTGCTCTCAGCCCAGAACATTTTTTCAAGGTTGTCACAGCTTCACCTGAAGATGCCATTGTAAGATGGGGATATGATTCAAAGGATGTCTCTAACAGCTGAGAATATCTCAAATACATTGTGCTTCTCTTGGAGTGGGTGGCAGTTAAATGGATGTTATTCAAACAAGTGGGTAGAGGAAAGAGAGGAAAGAGTGCTGTAGACCTCCCTAAAAAGATTTCAGTTCTTCTAAATTTCATAGGAGCTTATTAAAAGGTGTCTTTTCAGCTACTCAGCAATTAGATGTCCAGTTGGCTGAGAGAGAATTTATGAAGAAGTTATGGCTTGATTTCTTGCAAGAAATCTTGAACTCTACCTAAGTATCCATGAGGGAGAAGGCAGCGGGTTGCCTTTAGTATGAGAAAAGAGTTTCACCACAGTGCCACACCAATGACATTTTTCAAGCTTGCGAAGACTGGCATATTTCAATTTCTAGATGACACCTACAGACACTCCCCACATGACCAGGGTTTTTAATATGTACCTCAGTGCAAAAATTAGAGGCATGTCAGTGGAGACAAAAGGGCAGGAGCTTTCAGAAAAGACAGGAAAGTCAGATTTAGGAAGCTCATGCTGCTTCCCAGAGTGGACGATTTGCTCTAATGCAATTCAAGAGGAATGAATTTACAGCTAAATCGGCCCCTTGCATTAGTGTCGCTGTTCCCATGTATGCCCTGCATTATCTTTCTCCGGCCCCTTATTGCTACTTTGAAGTAAGGCTCTTTACAGAGTTTCCTTTGGGACTACAAGAACAGCAGTCAATAACTACTGATTTCCATGGTAGCAGGAGATTTTTTAAATTAACATGGCAGCCTATTCAATCCATCTGTGAAGGAGCAAGCTGTCTCTCATGCATCATTCCCACCCGTTCTACCTCATTTTTTTGTCATTTCTTCCTTTTGTTTGTCCTGCCCCAGTAGTGAAGTGGGCTGGTACTGATCTTGCCCATGAAAAACGTGAGCTAGAGCCAGACTGACCAGCAGAGTTTGACCTTCTGTAGACATTGGAGGTTTCTCCAGTACCCTGGAGACCAGGATTCTGAGCATTCACAGATATTGCTGGGAGACTTGGGAAAACACAAAACATCCAACAGTGTTTCATCCCTCTTCCCATGTTACCGACAAATAAGTAAGTCAAAAGACAACGATGTTTGAAAAGTGAAACATTACCTTTATTCACAATAAAGTAGTACTGGAGAAAGACTTTTATCTGTGAAGGGGTGGACATTCTAAAGAGGACCCTCAGAATTAAACAGACATAGCCACTTATTTACATACAGGTATGGGACACAGTAGATGCCTGTCTTCCTCTCCCAAACCTCACCTATCCCAGGTCCTCCATCTATAAACTTTAAGACATAAAGGAGCAGAGCAGAGTGCATCCTTTTTGTGCTGAGCTGACTCTGAAGGAGAAAGAAAAAAGGGAGCTGGTCTACGAATGCTAGTTTCTCTTTTGAAACCTTATCTGACAGTCTGCCTCTTCCAGAAAAAAAGTAGATAATGCCAGTGTGTGCCATAGTTATGAAGACATCCATGAGAAGGAGGCAACCAGTGTAAGCTCTGGAAAAGACCAGAAGTCATGTGGTCAACTGCACTTGAGGACATCTGAACTCACACAGACAATATGACATCTGCAATGAAAAGCAGTCCCTAGGCTGAGCTCAAACACCTGGGTTCCAGAGTTGTTTTTCTAACATTTCTTGCCCCCACCAGCATTTGCAGTGTTGTAGTTGTTTGGTAGCATCTTTGACGTAAAGACAGAGCATAAATGTGTGCTCAGTGCTCCAAATCCATGGTTTATACTTGCTGGTTCCTTATGTGCAGATTGAACTAACTATAGATCAAAAGTATTTGAAAAAATTGAACCTGTACTGAACATGTACAGACTTCTTTCTTGTCACTATCCTTTGAACAGTGTAATATAATAACTATTTATGTAGCATTTACATTGGATTTGAAAGTCAGGTGTGGTGGCACACACATGTAATCCCAGCACTTGGAAGACTGAGGCAGGAGAACTGTTGTGAGTTCCAGAATAGCCTGGACTACAAAGTAAGCTCAAAGCCAGCCTGAACTGCAGAGCGAGACCCTGTCTCAAAAAGACAAGAAAACCCACATTGGATTAGAAATTATAATTAATCTAGTGACGGTCTACATGAGTAAACAGGCTTCTTCTTGCCTTTGTGAACTTGCCCCATACAATTGGCCCCCTTACTCTCTCAGCCGCAGTCACACTGGCCTCCTTTATTTTCTGCAAACCACCCCCCAACCAAAAAACAATTCACACTCCTGTCTCAGGACCTTTATAATTTTGATCCGTCCACTGGGAACACACTTCCCTTTGATACATATATGGCTCACTCCCTTCTGCACTTTTTCCAGGCTACTGCTATGATGTCTGCTTCATGAGTGTTCTCTATAATTTAGATTATACTAGATTCCAGTGCAGTAACAGAAAGCTCACCTACATATTAGGAATTTAACTCATAAAGGCTGATTTCTTATAAAGGTTGATTGTGTATGCAGCTTGGATGTAGAACACTTGCCTAGCACATTCAAGCTCCTGAGTTCAATCCCCAGTACTTCAAAAAATGTATTTCTCACTTACATGCATCTAGCAGCAATTCACAGCAGGTTCTTTCCAATCAGTGTCTCAGATCCTTGGAGGGCTCATCTTACTGATTTGTCTACCGTCTGTTTACTGCTTCTGTTAGTCACTTTCCTGTCACTGGGACAAAATACTCAGGATCTGCAACTTAAAGGTAGAGAGGTTTATTTAGATGCACAGTATTCAGTTTCCACAGCCAGCTAGCTCCAAGGCAGAAACAACTTGAGAGGGGCATAGGAGAGGAAAACTGCTTCACCTATCGCAGCCAGGAAGCACAGAGAGAAAGGAGGAGCCAGGGACAGGAACACACTCTTCTAGGTCAAGTCCCCAATTATCCACCCACTCTGACCAAACTCACCCCCAAAGCTGAGACTTTTGGGGGACATTTTAAATCTAAATTGTAACACTCTACCCCTTGCATACAAATGGCTTAGAGCCACTTCATTATGCAAAACGCATAATGAGGCCATCTCCAAGAATCACCAAAGTTTTAAAATTTCCCACATTGCTAAAAAGTCTGAGTCCAGAGGACTGAGACTCAAGGCAATCTCTTCGCTGTGAGCCCCTTTTAAACTCAAAAAGGAAGTTAAATATTCCCAACATACAATGGCACAGGGGAAAGAATTAGAAGATAGGGAGGAATTGGACCAAAACAAGACTGAAATTCAGTAGGGCAAACATTAAATCCTCTACCATTATGTCCAGCACTTGGGTCAGGTAGTAGTGAAATGTGAGCTCCAAAGGGCTTAGGCAGTCCCACTGGAATAACTTTATTTTTGCAATCCTCACTGCCTCTTTTTTAGGCTGGTTCTGTCCACTGCCTGATTTTTTTCTCAGCAGAAAATACAAATTCCTGGCATCTCCAACTTCTTTTAGTCTCTGTGATCTTTTAGCTTTATTCTCACAGGTTTGCACAATAACCTCTCAGGACAAACTGACTGGCCTTTTAGGACTTCCTTTAAAATTATTGTGGAAGTTTCCATGATCCTACAACTCTTGCATTCTACTTTCCTGAAAAACCAGCGCCATATGGATGACAGAAAGGTCTAATGACACCTCAAGCAGTAACCAGGTCGTCTGCCATCATGGCTGCAGAGGCCATTCGGTGTCTGGATGGCAAAGCATATGAATCCTGGGAAAGCAATTCCCTGGTTGGCCCTTCCCAAGCAGCTGTCCTAGGCATTCTCTTCTCAAATGAAAGCTTTATGGTTTCTCATCCTTGAGTCTGCAAAGGATTGTGTCTTGCTGATTCCTAAAATGCTTTCAAGCCTGGATTCCCACTGTTATGATGCAAAGTACTTACATTTTGTTACTACTAGCATTATCAGCTAACCGTACTCTCTTTTCTGCATCTTTGCAGATGCTTCTTATACAATGAAACTGCCAACCTTGCACATCGAATTTTCTCTTAATTCTCCTTAAAAACAGCAAGTAGTACCCATGCCACAGCCTGAACAGTGGACTTCTTTGAAATTTCCTCCACCAGATCAATTAGCCCTCTGTTCTTTTTTAACTTTATTTTTTATTAGTACATATTTGTCATACAAGCTGATCATATTCATCATTGGAAATTTGTATCTGTGCATAATATATCTCAATAATTTTTTCCTTCTTACCCTTCACCCTTTCCCTTCCTCCTCATTTATGATTTTATCCTTTTCCCTTCCTTTCTTTCCCTTTCCTCCTCCATTTTTTTGTTCCCATTTGAACTTTTTCTTCTTATCTCACCATATTTATTGCACATTTTGGTTCTTATTTATGCTTTCTGTTTCTGACATAAGACAAACAGTGCAATTATAAACAAATATCTCTGGTTTATTTCACCTAAATGTATGGTCTCAAAGTGTATCCATTTACCTAAAAATGTCTCAAGTTAATCTTTACTTATTGCAGAACAGTACTCCATTTTTTATAAAAACCACATTTTCTTTATTCATTCATATGTTAAATTGGTATCTAAGTTTTTTCCAGGCTTTGCCTATTATAAATTTTGCTGCTATAAATGTGGGTGTGCATGTATCACTGTGGTATGAACTTTTAACTCTTTTGGGAGATTACCTAGAAAGGGGAATAACTGTCAAATGGAACATCTAGTTTAGGTTATTATGAGGACTCTCTATACTGATTTCCATAGTGGCAGTCCCACTTTATACTCCCAAAAAAGTGAAGAAGGGTTCCTTTTCCCCCACAGCCTTGTTGGTATTTGTGATTGTATAATTGCTTGATGATAGCAATACTTTCTGGAGTGAGAGGGAATCTCAGTGTGTTTTAATTTACATTTCTCAAATTCCCAGTGATGTTGAACATTTTATCATATATTTATTTACTGTTTGCAATTGTTCATCTGAGAAGTGTTTATTCATTTCATCTACCCATTTTTAGATTGGGTCTTTAAATTTGGTGGAGTGATCTGCTTATTTCAGTTCTTTATACATTCTAGGCATTTGTCCTTTGTCTGAGGAATAGCTGATAAATTTTTTCCCATTCTTTCACTTGTCTCTTCACTCTTTTGCTGGTTTCTTTTGCTGTTCAAATACTTTTTAATGATGAGATCCCAGTTGTTTATTCTTTGCACTATTTCTTGTGCTGTTGGAGTTTTGTTCATAAAGTTTTTCCCTACACTTGCTTCTTAAAGAATTTTAACCTATTTTATCTTCTAGCAGATAAAGTGTTTCTGTTTTAATATTTAGATGTTTGATCTTTTTTGATTGTAGTTTAGTGCATGGTGAGGGATATGGATCTAGGTTTAATCTTCGGCATGTGCAAAGCCAGTTTTCCCAACACCATTTAATAAAGAGGCTGTCTTTCTTCCAGTGAAAGTGTTTGGACTCTTTGTCAAAGATAAAATAACCTATGTTCTTGAGTAGGCAGAACCAATAAAGTAAAACTTGAGTACACAGAGCCAATATAGTAAATACTTTCAAAACTATTACATAGATTTAATGCAATCCCAATTAAAGTACCAATAACCTACCTCATAAAACTAGACAGAACAACCCTAAAATTCGTAGGGAGCCAGAAGAGACCTAGAATAGCAAAAGCAATTCTAGGCGACAAAAGCAAAGCAGGGGCACCACAATGCCCAATTTGAAGTCGTATTACAAAGCGACTGTGATAAAATAAAGTTAGACCTAAGGATCAGTGGAACAGAGTAGAAGATGTAGAAACAACTCCAAGCACACTCAACCATCTGCTCTTAATCTCAGTCTCTTACAGTCTCAGGACATGGGTAAAATGTAGACAGCTTCCTTGCCAGAGTATAAAAACCATGGCCAGCTTCTAGTACAGTTTCCAAAAGAGTCCTTGTTATCAAGTGAAACCTCATACACCTGGACCTTACTTTCCACATTTCTATCTACATTATCTTTTAAGCTCCAGCCAGAATCATCCATCAGACTCTGCTTATAGCATTCTAAGGTTTCTATAGCCAGCTTCTCCAAATCTTTCCAAACTCCTCCACAAGCCAATTCCAAAAACTTTTAAATGACATGATCAGATGCTCTCAAAGTATCTGCTCCATTCTTGGTGCCAAAATCTGGATTAGTCCCCATCATCTCTGGAATACAATTCCCAGTACCCACAATTAGAATGGGGAAGGTTTACGGTTAGAGTGGCTCCGTTTCCAATGGGTTCAGTGCAAATTTGACCGGCCCCAAGGCAGAAACACATGCTTGAAGCTGCTCATAGGCATAGGAAAGCTGCTCATCCTTTGGCAGCCAGGAAGTAGAGCAGGGCAGATCTGGGAACAAGAATACACCCTTTTAGGTCATGCCCCCCAGTGACCCACCCCCTCCAGTCAGGCTCCACCTCTGAACATGAAACTTTTGAAGGACATTTTAGATCTAGTCCAGAACACTGCTCAAACTTTTGAAGGACATTTTAGATCTAGTCCAGAACACTGCTCACAACCTCCCACAGTGTAAACTTTATGAGAACCAGTGGTTTGGTCCATTTATTTTCCAGCTGCTGTACACTACACGCCTCGAATACAATGCACTGTAGAATAAGTCCCTAGTAAACGTTTGTGGAAACAATGTGGAGAGGTAGTGTTATGAGGGTAATGGAAAACAAAAACCTCAAAAGAAGCATTTTGTTTTCTTTTCAGACTAAAGACAATGAAGTTCTACCAATTACATATATATTTTGGTGTTAATATTAAAATAACTATACTATAGAAGGCTCACAGGCTTTAGAATCTATTTAAACTATTAGTATTAAGGCTTGAATTTTGTATTAGTTTTACATTGCTTCCATGATAAGTTACCACAAAGTTAGTAGCTTAAACAACACAAATTTATAAGCTTACATTTTGGTAAGTCAAAACTCAGATGGACATATCTTTCGCAAGGCCAAAATTAATGTCTTACTGGAGCTGCTTTCCTTTTCATAGGCTCTCTTCTCTTTTTCATTTTGGTTCTTAGCAGAATTTACTTCCTTGTAGGATGGAGATCCCCGACTCCTTGCTTGCTGTCAGCTGAGGGCCATTATTTGCTTCTAGAAGCATTGTGTATTCCTTCACTTGAGGCCCGCTTCTTCCACCTTGAGAACTAGCAATGGTAAAGTGAATCCTCGCGCACTGTTAATCTCTTCTTTCTCTTTTACATTTTCATAGCACTGACTTACTCTTTTGCCACCATCTTTTAATTTTAAGAGTTTCTATGATTGCACTGGGCCTGGATATTCTATAATTACCCTCATTTAAAGACCAGCTACTGTAATTAGCAACTTTAATTTCATCTGCAGCCTTAAGGTGACATAATCATAGGTCTCAGGGATTAGGGTAAGAGCATTTTTGAGGGACCATTATTGAGTGAGCCACAGATACACAAAAAGCATCAGATAGGGTTTAATGGATATGGTGTAGGCTGTGGAGCAATGTGGATCTGGCCGTGAATCCCAGCTCTGCATCTTGTTAAGTGAAGTTGTTCCTCAAGCTCTTAGACACCAAAATTTCACTGTGTTGAATGGGACTAATGATGTTCTCTGCCTCATGGACTGCTGAGAGTACTAGAATTATGTGAAAGTTGATAGTACATATCAGGAACTCTAGTTTACTAGTTAAAAATAATGTGAGTATTCTGCACGTTCTAAATACGAGCACCAAACCCAGTTTAGAGTCCACCTTGGACAACCTGACTTTTAGTAGGATGCAGGGGATCAAGTGCTCCTTTGTTAAACCTCACTTAACCAGCCGAGTTTGCAGGGAATGAGGGGGAAGTTAACTCTAAGTATTTATGATGCATTTACACCTGAATCATTAAATGCTATTTTAAGGACATTTGATGGCTTGAAGTTTTAAAATAATCATAATGCATTTTTCTTAGACAGAAATGCTGCCAAAAGTACACAAACTGAAACACCGTTTGCTTTAAAATTCTTCTTGAACCAAGCTGGAGTCAATTTTAACCTGGCACAATATATTGCTCCATCTGAATTCCCTGCAGGAATTTCTATGAAGAAACACCAGTTCCATTTACTGAATGGGGAGTTAGAAACTGGCAGGCATGAGTGAAATGAAAAGCACCCATTTAATTGGAATTTTTTTTTTATTAGAATTATTTCTGGATTTGAGTTATTTTAATTGGGAGTTATATTCTGATGGTTTCCATTAGCTAAAAATGTGCTCCTTTCATCCGGGGTGGATAAAACCCTCCACAGAATAATTGTGGAAAACTGTGTTTCCTTGAGGTGTTGAGGACTGTTTGAGCTTGCAAACTGATGAATATTATGTTGAGGCCAAAATGAACTAACTGCCTTTTGGCGAGCTTGAGTGCAGCTTGTGACTAACAAGGGAGAGAAGGACTGAAGCAGTGCATATTTTAAATGAAACAGGAGGAGCCAGGATGCATGTCTTGATCAGTTGGAAGAGCCTCCTCTTACCCTTCCTCCCTCTCTTACGCTAATCAGGAGCTGAGCCACACACCATGGAAGGCCAGAGAGCACAAACGCACAGTGATACACACATAGCTCCTAGTTTCTGAAAGATGGTTTCTATAGATTAGCCCATATATTGTTATTAGCTTTATGGTTCCTGCCAAAGGGTCAGTCAAGATGGGTTGCTAATGTACTCTAGTAATTTTTCATCAGTGTTGCTGGGGTTGGAGGTAGGTACACATATGCAGCTGAAGCACCCATGAGCATGGGAAATTGGCCAGAAGTGAAGGAAGAGAACTGCATCTGCTTGAAAATGAGGGTGTTTCATGAAAAATACAAAGTGAAGTGAGTTTGCTACTTAGATACCTTTGGGTAGAAAGCTATGGCAGAGTGGAGGTGAGCTTGATGGCATTGGTGATTTTCCCAGTCATACTCACTGTTAAGAAACATTGCAGTATAATTTTCCAGCCGGTAACAGTAAGACAAAGGCATTGCTGGCAGTCAGCAGAGCTCACAAGCTGAGGTTTCCTGAGCTCTCAAGACATCCTAATGTCTTGAAGCAATCATCAGGATCAAGCTACTCCCTTGACCCATCATGTGCGGATCGGGGATCAGCTTTCACAAACTGGAATGTAAATCGGAAGGACTGTGTGTTATGAGTGGTATTTGGAGGTGGGGTGTGCCGCAGCACATCTTCTAAGAAGGTTAGGCTATAAGGCTTGAGAGTGCGTTCCGCAGTGTGTTGGTATGGAAGCCTCAGTCCTCCGAGCTGTACTGCTCTAAAAATCGAAAGGACCGAGGGGAGGAAATAGGCTTTCTCTAGCAATTTACCCTGTGATTTGCCCAAGGAAGGTCTTAAGATCAAAGGCTGAAGAGATTTCAAGCAAGAAAGTTTCTGTGAGTAGCTATGACATCATTCAGTGGGCCTAAGTGGAGCTGCTGTACTAATAGTTTTTAAAAGCACAGACATATGTCTAGTCTGTTACACACACACACACACACACACGCACACGCACACGCACATACGCACACACTCTGAGCAGAGCTGGCTGGAACAACATGTGCTGGGGAGTGAGTTATCTGAAAACCTTTCTCCTTAATAGTGCCAGTGACCGCCATAATTATGCATGGAACAGGACACAAAATGTAGTGCAAAAGCAGTGCCTGGAGTCGATCGGCAAGTACTCTTTTAAAGCTTCTTAAAAGTTTCCGTCCCTAGGGCACCGTGACCAGAAGAACCTTGCGTTGATAGCAAAGCAAGTAGGACCACAAAATTCTTTCAGGGAAGCCAGTCACAATTAAACGTTTTCAAGAGACTCCAGATGGCATTTTGAAAGAAATACCACTCATCAGTCCATCCCGCAATCCACAAGCAATACAGCCTTCTTTATTTTCCTTTGGGTCATTCTCTTTACTTTGGCTCAAACACGACAGTGAGGGTCATGTGAACGCTTCTCTGGATAAACCAAAGTATAGGGAGTTGATATTTTTTCCTCAGGAAAAACACTCTCAATGCTCATTTGAGTTTAGCCTCAGTTAACATTTGGGGATTATTTAGCACATGATAGAGTACCTATCGTGGGCTAGACACTATGCTGACTGCTTGCACTCATATCTTTAAAAAAAAAGTTTTGAAAACTCTCTTTGGAGCTTAATGTAATTCAGTTTGGTCATCTGTCAGAGATAGGGAGTGGGCTTACCTAAGGTCATGCAGTAGGTGCTCCTTCCACCCCATGGCTGCGTCCACCAATACACACTTAACTGCTGCCCAAATCAATGTTTAGTCTCAGAAGAGAAGGTAAAAAACCTATGATAGTACCAACCATGTCTGTGTGCCAGCTACTGTGCTAAATGCATCTCAGACTTTAACGTGCATAGCAATCGCTCCAAAACCTATGTGAGAAACTAAAGAGATGATGGTGTTGCTAAGTGGTGGGACGGCTATGATGGAGATCAGGCTGGGTGGTTATAAGGCCTTTGGCAGAATTACCCTATTACTAGATAAGGCTTTTGAAATTTTCTCCTTTACAAATCCATTTGTAGTCCACATTCATTCAAAATGCCTCTTCCTTTGCTCAGGAAAACATCTTTTTCTTTCTTTTGTAGTTAACTATGCTTACACTTGTGGGCTTTTCTACTGTTCCTGCAATTAGCCACATTGCTTTATCACCTTCAGTGCCCCGTGGAACCACCTCGGGAACTTGTCAGACTTCCAAGGCCCAAACTCCTCTCACAGACCAATTAGACCAGAGTATCTGGAGGCGAGTCCCAGGCACGGAAATTTTCTAAAAGCTCCTCAGGTGATTCTGATGTGCAATTATCAAAATAGGGAATGATTGGATTCAAGGAAGCAATGTCTGGAAAATGTAGCCCTTACTCCTTTTCCCAGATGCTTTAAAAGAAGGTCTGCTGTATTTAACCACTCAGCCTCCAACAAGGTGCCCAGTGAGTTTTTTGTACCAATTTGTAACCTTGAGCTGACATTTCAACTGATAGAAAGTTTGACAAGGTTCCCTATGAAGTCTACGGGCTTTTATATGGGCATCCTGGGAGGAGGAGCCTATGGTGGGAGCTGAGGAGAAAGGACCAATGTATCGGGTGACGCAGCCTTACAGCCTGGCTCCAGGGAAAGACACAGGTTCAAAGTCTCGACCCACTCACCAGCTCAAGCTTGTGAAGGGCAATAAGAAGAGACACGCTTGGTTTGGTTCTGCTAAATAAAACTGGCTAGGACAGAGATAGCAGTTTTTAAATAAAAACAACTGGACAAGGATGGATTAAGAGTACAGTAGAGATCAGGGTAATCTTTCACAATTGTTCATGCTGGAACAGGGATGCTGTGTAGCGATGTGTGCTGTTGTTATCATTTTCCGCACTGAACAGCACCACTGGAGGAAGGTAAAGAGCAAGCCTGGACCAAGGTGTGGAAGAAATGGAATTAATAAGGTAATTGGAGGCCAGAGCTTGCCCTCAGGAGACAAAGAGTGGGATTTGCACTGGGGAGAGCCAGGAAAAGCTTTACTTCAGCGGTAATTCTTCACCCTGGCGATGCAGTTGAGTCACCTGAGGAGCCTTGAAACATACACAGGTCCCAGCCAGGAGATTCTGGTTTAATTAGCCTTCCTTGCCACCCTGAGTATTTTAGTTTTTAAAAGTCCCTCAGGCTATGCTAATGCTCAGCCACAGCGGAGAACCATTGGTTTAAATTGTGTTTGCATTGGACAAAGGAATATGCAGACAGGCAGAGGTAGCCCGGAGAGACAAAACAAACATCTTGGAGTACTTGTTTTTCAAGTGTCTTCCCCGAACAGCAGCATCACATCACCAGAAATGCCAGTTGTCAGAATCTACCCCAAACTACCTCAGTCAGAAACTCTGGGGATGGCACCCAGCCATCTGTTTCATAGCAAGCCCTCTGAGTGAGTGTGCTGCATGCTTAAGTTTGTCTTTGACTTGGGCAGCATTTATGAGAGGAGAACACGAGGAGATGTGGCTTGCAACCTTTGCAGTCACAAGCCAGTGTCAACCCTTCTGCCTGCCACTGAGAAGCGCAGCAGTGCTCAGTGTTCTGAGGTAGAATGTGCTTCTCTTGAATCTTGCCATATTTTCTCACATGCTTAAATTAATAGCAGGGAAAAAGTACATGTATTTTGCAATGGGACTGAGAACTACTGAAAGCACACCGTGCCCTGCTGATTGGAAAGTGCACTTTTCTTACGGACCTATTTCTGGTCCCAGCAGGCAGATGCATCCATCTGCCATAGCGGAACAGCCTTTTAGACATTAGGAAGGCTGGCCTTCCAAGAAGCTGCTGACTCAAGGCCGGAGAGGGTTTGCCAGCTTCCCCACCTTGCTTCTAATGCCAACCTGAGCCAAGACTTTGGTTGGCTGGGCCCCACCTGTTAGTCACAGGATGGCCCTAAGATTACTCACTGAGTGCCAACCAATGCCACTTCCTTGAGAATACCTGGGCTCCAGTCTGAGCGAGGACACCATGGATGTGTAGTGCTAAGGCTTTACACTTGGCCAGGCAGAGGGATTCTGTTCTAGGACTGACTGGTGTGCTCATCAGTGCATTCTCTTTTTCCTAGTTGAGAGCACGTGGCCCAAGCTCTCATGAATGGAAATGCTGAGTCTCCCAGGATATTGAGCAGCTCTGAGGGTCACATGGGGTTCCTGGGATTGGTGTAAGTGCTTCACAAAGATGTTTGTAGGCCAGAGAGGTTTTACCTAGCATCATGTTCCGTAATGCTTGAGGAAAGCAATTTGGGTGTCCGGGTATGTGCATGTGTGCTTGGAGGGGTGGTAAGGGGGATTTGGCAGTGTTTTGACACAGTTTTGGTTGTCACACCTTGGGAGGGTGCTACTGCCATCTGGGGGGAAGAGCTCAACACTCTACACTGTACAGAACAGCCCTAGAGCAGCATTAGGCCCCAAATGTCAAAGATGCCAATGTTGAAAAACCCCAGATTAGTCCAAACTTATTTTTCCAATGAGGAAATTGAGGCTCAGAGAGGTGAAACGGCATTCCACTGCTCGCACAGAGAGTCTTGAGTCAGGCTGGGGTTCCATTTTGTAACCACCAGAGTGCAGAGCTTGACAGTTCCATTTTTGGCACCAGAGGTGTTTCCTCCACAGCAGCTCCCACTTTGTGCCCACTAGGTACCAGGCAATGTGCTGACGCTTTCTGTTTATACCCCTCCTTAGTGGACACATTTAAGGTAGCTGTAACTGTCTCTACAAGGGTTTTTGTGCATGAGAAACCTCCTTGTGCAAAGTGTTGCAGGCCATTGGGAAAGTTCACATGATTGCTAAGAGACTGACATGGTTTTGGCCTTCTCAAAGCTTACACTCAAGTTGTAAAAAAAAACCACAAAGGCATCTCCATGGAATTCACTATTAATCTACTTTTCAGTGAGAGTCTATGATAATAGCACAAAAAATGTCCTGAAACATCACAAGCTAAAAATTTATATGAGAATTCGATTGCGTTGTGAGCATGACATGACCAAATTGCCTTAGCGTTGTGGGAAGGCTGCAGGAAGAAGGAGGCTCTCCTTCAACTGGTTAATGAGAATCCTTTGTGCGTTTTCAGTGAGGCACCGTCCTCAGCCTCACATGTAGAACGGTACACAAGACATACTGGCCCTCACTTTGGCAGTTTGTGTTCTTGTGAGGGAGACGCAGACAATGATAAATACATGCATATATAGATCAAAGATTACAGATGATGACAAGTGCAAACCTACCTGAAGTGGCAGAGAGGCTTCTCTGGGAGGTGCGTTTCAGAAAAACCCTGAAATACATAGAAACACGGTCAGAGGCAATAGCAAGTGCAGAACCCCAAGGCAGGAAAAGTCCTGGCGTCCTCTAGGGACCAGTGGAGTCTAGTGAGAACAGGAAGAGCGGCTGTGATGGAGCTGCAGAGGTGGGAAGGACACCACGGTAGGGAGTTTGTTTTAATTCTACTATGAAAAGAGCGCAACAACCCAAAGAAGGATAGGATGGGAGAAGACCATTAACGCCTGGCAGACTGAGTGGAGAGTTGAGAATGCAGATTGCAAAGGAGAAGGTAACTGAGATTTCTAGAAGGAGTGTTTTATTTTAGTTTATTAGTACATGAATATAGTGCATAGTCTTTACCTTCCTTGTGGGAAGTTGGTACTTGCACATAAGACATCTCAATTCTTTTTTTTTTTGGTACCAGGAATCGAACTCAGGACCTTGCATTTGCCAGGCAGGCACTTGTGCCACTGAACTATATCCCCGACAACACATCCCAATTCATTTTCTCATCTCCTCCTTCCCTTTCTCCCCGCTCCACTCCATCCCTTGATCCCCTTCCTTCTTTTCTACATGTTTGCAGTCATGTTTACATTTCTTGTGTAGAATTGGTATGCGTACATTATGCTGCTCAGTTTTTGTCTTTCATCCTTTATCTCTCCTTTGCCTTCCCACCATCTTGAAAGAATGATTTTAAAGTTGTTTCTACCTTCACCAAATGCTATAGCTAAATGAATATTAGCACTGATCTGTTTCATCTGGTGAATTACTTACATAAGTTGCTCATGTACGCTTAAGCCTTCCATCTTGA
This sequence comes from Chinchilla lanigera, assembly GCF_000276665.1. Classification (NCBI taxonomy): domain Eukaryota; kingdom Metazoa; phylum Chordata; class Mammalia; order Rodentia; family Chinchillidae; genus Chinchilla; species Chinchilla lanigera. The sequence continues at coordinate 6,416,769 of NW_004955489.1, forward strand.
AAGTGTCCACTGTGGCAGTGAGGCTGACGTACGCATGTAATTGTAAATAGTTACCTGGGAGGCAAATTAGCGAATGAGCTAACATCTCCTATCGTTGTATGTATATCACAGCGTGATAGGAACTCAACGATATGGAAAATTAGTCGTGGTAATCACATCATTTTCCCCTTCAGTTTTTGATTATGTGTGGACATTTGGTAATCTGTGTATGTTGCCAAAATTTCTGTCTCATACACGTTTTAAAGTATTTTCTTGTTGAAGTCACTAATCTATGTCTAATGACTTTGATTGGTTATTGTTCTGTTCATTTCTGTTGCCCTGGTGATCACAGATTTGCTTTGATTTAAAATCATGTGTCATTAAAGACATTGAGTCATTTTTTGTGAAAAGTTAATTTAAAAGCAAAGAAAAAAACAGTTTCATCGAGTAATTGAGATCTTGTTAACTACTTCTAGCTTAAGCTAGTAAGCTTAGTGCATTACAGTTGTTTGGTGAGGGGGAAGGTGCCTTCTGTGGCATTGTCTGAATAACTTTCTAGACTATCTCTTTTCCATTTGAATAAACAAAGAAAAATTCACGGGAAACAGAGGTAGCGATGGTAGCTAAAATCTACTGAAGGACTTGATCACTGTTACTATATTGATGCTTTTACAAAACAGTCTTACTTATACTTGCTGGCAAATGTACGGGGACACTGGCATCCAGTTTGGGCTTTTCTAGTCACTTATGTGTGACTTTTGCAAGCCATTTTCCCTTTATAGGCTTTGTTTTTCTCATGTTGTAAGAAAAAAGGGTTGTATTAAATTATCTCTACATAATTTTGTTTGCAATGACATGGAAGATTACATCATAGTGTCTGTGTGTAACTTTTTGTGATGCCAATGTTATTATCTATTGATACAACTTTTATAAACCACGAACGGACCTACTAAACATAGGAAATGCAATGATCAACTTCTTTTATTACAAATATATTTAAAAGATACAGTAAAATCGAATGTAAAATTTTATCAAAGGTTAAATTTTGCTATAGATTGGTGGTTTGTCTTTGATTTGAAATGGGGATATTTCTATGCATGTGAATATTTTAGACTATGGCAGCAGGCATAGACTCTACAGATTCTCTTAATGGTGCTTGCTCCATAATACTGTCCCTTATCTTTTCAATTTTTTTTATTTTAAAGATAGGAAAAAACACAATAACAAAATAGCAACAACATAGACAAAAGCAAAACAAAGCAAAGACAATAAAAATGATACACATTTTCAAAACAAAATGATAGGAATTAACAGTGGTTGTTATATTACATATTGTTATCTTCAGTGAAGTCACTGAGATTACCAGATGTGAGAATGCAAGACTGTTCAAACAATTAAAGAGAATAAAAGTAATAAAAGTCATCTGAAATAATACAGAGCTTCACCAAACAAGATGGTAGGAATTCACCAATGGTTGTTATATTGCACAATGTTGTCTTCAAATTAGTTGTTCAGATTACCAAATGCCTTATCTTTCTAATTGCTCAAAAACCTAGAGAACTGTAGGTTTATCTTCAGCCCTGTGCTGTTGCTGAGAAGAAAAACTGCAGGTGTAGTTTCCCTCTTCTACGTTAGTACGTAGAACGCTTTTTGTGTTATGAGAACTAGGTCCTTCATAAACTGTGCTCATGACTCTCATCCCACCACTAAGGTCACTTATTCTTGGTACCTTTGTGTCTGAGTATGCTGCGTGTCTGTGGATGTATGGGTTGGCATGTGTGCACGTGTCTCCTCCAACTCTGTCCTGCTGTGGGATTTGAGAGTGCAGAGTGGGGGAACTGTATGTCAAGGCTGGGGACTCTGCCGTAGTATGAGAATTTTCCCCACGGAGGCCTGCTACTTGGCAGCTGCTCTCATGGGACTTGGCAGCCTTTTGAAAAAGATGGGGCTACTGGGTTCAGTAAGCAACCATGAGCCACTCGCACCACCTTCTCGGTCTTGAGGAGTCAAGCAGAACATCTGAAACAGGAGGATGCTTTGCATAAATCCATTGTCCACCTAATTGAGGGAATTTTTTGTCCAGTTTCAAGACTGGATAAATCTATTATTAAAAAGGGCAGTAGGAGTCACTGAATGAAATGTGGACAGATGGTTCAAATAGGCAGAGGAAAGTGGTTGTCACAAGGTAGAGGTTGTGTGCTAGCAGGAAATACACTGGAAGGGGAAAATGACTGAAAACGTAGGAATGATCCACAGAAAGAAGACTCCTACTTTCTCCTCTGTTTTGATATCCGACATCCGTGTGACTGACTTCTTTGTGAGTCTTCTTTATCCTTTCCAGAGCTTGTGTCCCTTGGAAGCACTATATCCTCATCCCTTCCTTATGGAAGTGGAACCCCACCTGCCTTTGTGCCGGCATCTTGGAGGAAGTCCAAGACTTCCAGAGACTTTTTCTCTCCTGCTGCTGTCACTTGCACATATCGTGACTCTTCCACTTGAGAGAGCCCTGGGAACAAGTGGATTTGATTTCATAGTTTCACTTGTTCGTCCAAAATATCCTTAAGTTCAGAGAGGTTATAGACCCAAGTGATGTGTTGCTTACAAAATGCCACTCCTTGTTAGAAAATTCGAAATGTTTCTAGCTCGTGTCTCAGTGCCAAGTACTAGGAGATTGACTATTCTTTGCTTTCTCTTTCTTTTTTGCCTGAGTTGACTAATGTCTGAGCCATTGAGTAGAGACAGCCTGAAACCCAAAACTGAGCTATTAACTCCCAGATGTTCACGATTTTCAAGGAAATGTTCTGTGCCTGTGGTTATTACTCAGATGGCTCCTTAAATGCTCTCATCTTGGCACCTTTCTCACTTGCTAAATTCAATTTAAAGAAAGAACAGGAGAGTGAGGGAATTTTGTGGAAAGCAATTATGCTGCACTTTTGTGACCTTCATGCTTTCCCCATTGTGATGAATTTTGGGGTTAGCTCTTGGATCAGTCAGCATGTTGCTTTCACTAGAATTTTGTTGTATGTTACAGATAACCAGTTGTATGTAATTAAACAATAATGATGGTGTTGCAAGGCGTTTTCTTTGAATTAATGACCAGCTGGGAAAGGCTGATGGCTGGAGTGTCAGCCAAAGGCTATTAGCTTGGTGCTCCATTAATCTCCAGAAATGCTCATTTGTGACATCATTGTTGGTATTGAACAATGAAAATGGAAGACAATTTACTGACATTTATCATGTAGTCCTGAATAGCAAGTTCCCTATGCATTGACCAAAAGTCATCTTTTCTCTTTTATCCTCCAGTTGCCCTTTAATTTTAAAATATGTTTCCTATATAGCACTGCATGGAGATAGAATTTCACAGTTTTCATATAATTGTGGGTGGTTATTTTTTAAGAGTTCCAAATTTACAGGTTGTCTTTAAATATTTTGGATGATAAAACCAGAGTTTGTTTTCAGCTGTGATACTAGAAGTTGATAAGTGTGTACATTGTCATAACTATCTGCTCATGGCAGGAAGTGGTTGCAAATGTTTCAGGTAGCAGCTGCTGCTACCAAAGATGTGCATTCAACAACAAGATCCTAAGCAGTTCTAGTAACATTCCTAGTAGATGAAGGGGAACTCGCTGCCAGGACAAGCTGTTTGTGTGTCTGTGTAATATTTTTGATTACTACTGCAAAATGCTAGAGGTAAACAGAGAAGTGATTAAAACATTCCTCACTTTCTTGCATAATTTAATGACTTGTAAAGGAAGACAATAATTCCACATATAACCAATTTATCACAGACTTGTTCTGAACTCATAGTACAAATTTAAAAGTTAGGTGGGTTTTTAGATTATTTTCCCCCAATTTGAGGAAAGTTCTTGAAGCCCATTAAGATCTCAGCCAATGAGCTAGGAATGTTTGCCAAACACAGAAGCTGCAGATCCTATCTAAATTCAGTCATAAGCTGTTTATTTGTTACAAACACCACAGCATCATTTGTCTATAAGAAATCTGCTGGTGGCATCAGTCTTTCTAAATGCATGTTAAGTGTATGCATTTGGGGGAGGAAAATGAGTCAGAACATCATTAATCACAGCTTTGGAGGCACTGACTCACTTCTGGTGAAATGAAATGGCCTCATTGGGAAGGGTGTGAAAAAAAATCATTCTGGGGTCAGTTCTGTTTCTGCAAATGCAGATCAAATTTGCACACAGTTTTGAGAGCGGTTTTCAGACTAAAGAATATGGCAGTAGATCCTGTGAGGGCAGACACCTGGTTTCTCTAAGGATAACAGAACAGGTGATGCCCAGTCCTGCTTAGGAGCACACAAGGGCCCTAAAAAGGAAGCAGACTGAGAGAAGCTGGTGTATATCTAAGGCCAAGATCATTAAGCTACAGTCTGCTCTTCTACAATCCAACAAAATAGATCTGTGATCCAATGTTGACTATGATTAAGGGGTTTTGAACATCTGAAGGATATCTACCACAACCCCAGATCTCTGGAAATCAAAGAGTAAAAGCTTCATGTATCTGTGTTTAATTCTATTTCAGCAAAACAATAGAGCATTTACATTGATTTTCTACTCATATTTGTGGTATTCATGCTCTCTGCTTTAGGCGTGAGTTCTGATGATGACACCTACTCATCTGTGGGACTCAGTATATGCTGCGTGTAAGTCAGGACTTTCTTTACCAGGAGCAGACAGAGAAAAGAGCTAACTATCAGAGGCTAACTCACTCATAATTGCCCCAGAGCAGCCACTTTTCCCCTGTCAGTATTTACGTTGCATCTCAAATTTCAATATGTGAACACTGTATGGTGTGGAGACACAACCTAGCTATCGATAGTAACATAATTTTGTACCAAGGTACAATTTCACACTGTTGCATTTTCCTTGGACTAGCGCTTGAGTGGCTATTCCCAGGGCTTTAGTAATTTAAACTCAGCCCCTAAAGAGAAAATTGCCAATTTATTCGCTGTGTTTCTTTGAAACTTTGTGTGGAAATGTTGTTTCATTAGTCTTCTTCCCTGGGAGTAAGTTTGATGTAAGATGTTCTCTTCTTTCATGAAGCTCTAACTTGAGTTCATTTTGTTATGTGGTGACCACAGTTCTGGATGACGCCCCCCCTGGCACACAGGAATACATTATGTTACGGCAAGATTCCATCCAATCCGCGGAATTAAAGAAAAAAGAGTCCCCCTTTCGTGCTAAGTGTCACGAAATCTTCTGCTGCCCGCTGAAGCAAGTACACCACAAAGAGAACACAGAGCCCGAAGGTTTGTGCACGACAGACGCGTGTCTTGCTTGTTTTTCTTTCATTCTTCTTTCTTTCTCTTTCTTTCTTTCTTCTTTTTCTTTTTGGATTGTGCATTGCCCTCTCGTGTGCTACGTGTTGCTCAGCCCCTGCTCTAGCTAGGAGGCCCCCTGGCTCGTAGGTGAATGTGTTATGCAGTCTCAGATAGAGCACTGTATAATACAGTCATCTCTGGCACAGCATACAGCATCCTCCTGCTTTTTGCAGCTGAAACATTCTTCAGTTGATGTCATGACACAGCCCCGTTTTGGCTGCTAAAGTTGCTTGCTCCTGTAGCCAACGTCTGGCCAAGTCTGTTCCCATCGCCTGCATTCCTGAAGCAGCAGTCAGCTGAGGAATGACACTTCCAAAATGGACTAATGAAAAGAGTGTTTCAAATTTTCTAGCTCTCCTTCACTCCATAAAGCTTCTGCCTTGTGCTGGAAGAATGTCCATGATCTACTCGGTTTGCTGAAGCAGGCCCAGACTGCCCATGTAATGCACGTCCAGTTGCACTTTGCCGTGGTGAAATGCATGCCTCAAAATGATCATGAGTAGTTTGTTTTTCTTTTCAGTTCAAGTACAGGTTTGGACAACTCTACTTGCTGTTCCTTAAACTAGATTAATAAGGTATTCATTCCCATTCCTGCCACAAATCTATTTCCGGAGTACCTCGTCTGGCCAGCAAGGGTACTTACTCATTTTTTCCCAACAATTTTGCATATGTTGAACAGGATTATTTTTTAACATTATAAAAATTATCACCTGTGTACATTTCACCTTCCAAAACAACCTTTGAGTACATAATATTTAGACTAATTAAAAACTTATTGGAAAACAGCCCACCTTCCCTTAATATAAAATACTACTGATGCAGTGTCCTGATGAATAATGTCAGAAGTGACAAAATTTACCTACCCTTTGACAATTGGTGTATACTTTTCCATACATGATTCTTAAGTATTTCTTAAAAATGATTTTGTTCTTGTTTCAAATTACCCTTTTTCAGTATTATGGGGACCCTCGTTACAACTGTCTTTCTGATTTGGATAACATTGCCCTCTGGCTTTGTTGGAAGTTTAGCATGTAAAGAAATTACTCCAAGTGGACTCTAGTCCATAGTTTCAGAAGCAGAGTTTGCATCTCACACTTTCCCCTTCTCTTTTGTTTTCCCAAGTAGTGTTTAAGTATTTGTGGCAGAAAATTAGAAACCTATACGTGTCTGTGTTTAACTCTATTTCAGCAGTAAAATAGAATATTTGTATTTATTTTCTGCTCATACTTACAGTATTCAAGCTATCCACTTTGGGGGTGAGTTCTGATAATGACATTTATTCATCTGCAGGTAAAAATGGTGACCTATTACAGTGAGTAAAATTAATCTGTTGGTGGTTTAGTAGAGAAGATATTAACATGATTTTGATTTTATTGAAGCAAAAAATATAACCGATAACAATTATGTTAGTATATATAAGGCATTCCCTATTTTCTACTTGCTTCTCTCAAATTATATATGTGGGTATCCATATATGTACACAGAGATACCATTTTTATATTTGAAAATTAGCCTGAAGAAGAGAAAGTTGATTTGGGTAACAAAAGTAAACCATTTAAGAAGCTGCTGGTTAAATTTAGTTAAGCAATTGATCAGAAACTTAGAAATCATTTTAACAATACTTTGAATTAAAAAATAACAATTGAATAACTAAATTTAAGACCCTTGTCTTTTTACTACAAATACTTTTGACAGGATCTGTTAATTTTCATTTACCATCTGGAGTATATTGTAAATACTGTTGTGACACTTTTGAGATACGAAGAGCTCTGTAGAAAATGGGTAGCAGTTAAGTTCTTTTCTGCAACATTTGGACAGTTTTTAATCTGTCATTTCATCCATATATTGAGTAGCTGCCATCTTGGTGAATATGGCTGTCATCTTTTCACTTGCATACTCTGATGATAGGCATTATTTTCTTTCAGACTGAAGATTTCCCTTGGTTTTACCCTCCTGCCAGGTCTTCTGGGATAGTGAACCTAATATTGTCCTTCTTATTCCTATGAATTATTTGTAAATACTATTAGATTCATTACAGGTATTTTGGGGGGTGACATTTTAACGCTATTCATTATCATATTGTACCTTTCAAACAAGTGTCCAGAATCTAGTGGGGAACCCAGACCTGCAAATGAAAACATTTGCTCTCTATACAGATTAACAGGCTCCAGAAGACCTTAGACGAGGGCGAAAGAAAACATGCTATGGAACAAACCTTCGATAAATAAGGAAACAATGGCAAGAAATTAACCTGCTTGCTTCATGTAGAATACTGAAGCTTTGCATGTCCAGGAGGTGAAGTAACTGGGTTTAGAAGAGTTCGGAACTCTTCTGGTATCTGAGAGGTATTTTGCAAGACTGGTTTCTAAATGCCATCAAGTGTAGTCTTCAGTTCTCTCTTGAGGTTCCTGTAACATTTTGTTGTAATATGAAGAAAGTAAAGATTTCTTTATTACAAGGGGACAGTATATTAGATTTAAACTCTGTATGCACTGAAACATTTTATCCTTTCAGGAAGCATCCTGAAGAGCTACTCCCTCTCAGGGTCTCTGTGCCAAAGCATGAGACTTAATCAACATGGGCTGTGGCTGTCTACCAGTGTCACTACAGGGGATGCCAATGGCTAAGCCGTTCATTCTTCAGCCTTTGTAAGGCTGACCTGCCAGGATGACCTCTCCTAACGAGGTGGTGGTGTTTATACAATGTCAGAAACACTCAAGTACTACAATAAAAAGTCATTTAAGTTGCGGAAAACTAAAATTTTAAATTACACAAGTTGTAGAAATGATTAAGTTAGGTCAAAAGGGTTTAGATGTATGAGGATAAAGCTGGAATTCATTTACTTTTCTCTTACTGAATTGACAATCAAGCATTTTTGCCTTAATATAGAAAAAGGCTTAGTTTTTCACTTGGTTGGTGATGGTTTAGAAAAGTCTGGTTATTTCTATAGTTCATAACCACCTGAGACTTGGTATGGATGACTTTCTTAACATTGTTCACAGTCATTTACCTTTTGAAGTCATTCCTGCATTATGTCCATGGGCCTCAGAATCCATGTAAAAGTATGCAAAGATGGACTGAAATATCTCATTAGCTCTTCACACACATTAATGCCAAACTATACTTTGCCAAAAGCAGGTTTCTATCTATGAACAGCCAATCCCCCCAAAAATTAATGTGTCGCAAATACTTGTGATTTTCAGCCATGTGGTTATTTTCATAAAAACCACTTATGATGTAAGTGAATACTTACGTGAGTACTGGCATTTGGCTGAAGAAGCACATACAAATATCTGAGAGTCTAATTTGGCCCAGTACCAGCAGCATTCTTTGTTATAAGAAAGCCGCATAGAAGTGGAGATCATTACCAAAATCTTTTTCTCAGTGTTCCAGGAGCCTTTTGGCAAGAGAAAGTATAATCTTCACAGCTTTGTTCCTTTGTTCACTTGTTCTTTCTATGCTATGTATGGTGAAATGAAATCACTGATTTAGAGTAAGTCCTGGAAGCCAATCTATTATTACCACAGCTCCAGCTTCCTAAATGCCACTCATCAGGCTTTTACTGATATTTTAAAACTGTTAAAAAGAATCCCACCAGAAGACACAACTTTATGAGTAGGTAATGTTGAAAATCTACAGAGGCAAATAAATCATGGATTTTTAGTGTTCTATTTTAGGTTTGAAAATTCTGGTTACAATAGTAAACTTGAAGGAATTCTTGGTATATAAGAACATATTACTGAGCTAAATAATTTATCACCATCTTCTAATCAGACATTTGACATACTTCGTATATGCCCATTTTCATGTGAGATATATTTCATTTCCCTCAGGGCATCCATAAATGTTATATCCAGAGAGGATTCCAACTGTAGTAGGATTGGTTGAAGTGGAAGAGAACCTGTGTTGGAGACTAGTGATAAAATATCACAGCTTTCACCAACCATGAGGAAGCAAAATTCTATTCTATGTGTTAAGGGGGTGTACTAGTAACTACAAAAATGGTGTTACTCTGATAATGCCTTGCTTTCCTTACCCCAGAAATAGTATATACCAGCATGAATATCAGTCTTATGGAAATAGTAGAAGAGGAAAAAGACAGAAGAATATTAAGGAGGATGCTGAGGGAAATGTGTTTTTCTTCATCTGCATTTACAGTATTCCCAACTCTGTTGTCTCATATGGTTGTGCCTTTCTCGCTTTAATACTCATTTTCCTTTTGAAAAAAGTACGTCAGTATTAACTCAAGTTAATAGTTTGATAAAACTAACCTGTTATTAAGTGTTTTTGTCACTAGAACAGAATTGGGTAAGAAATTCTGATGCTTGACACTTGAAAATCTCTTTTAGGAAAGATATAAGTGGGTTTTTGGTGTGTCCCCTTGAGGATGGAAATGGGTATATTCCTATTTGACTGGAAAATATGGGGTCATGTGTTTGGATTACTATAAATAGATAAAAAGACTATATACTTAATCTTTTTGTTGTGCAGTATAATTTAGGTTCACCTTACCTTTGTTTTATGGCCTATAAGATGACAAAATGATGCCAGAGCTTTCTTTACTCACTGAAGCAAACGGCAGCTTAAGTGCAGAGTCCCAAGAAAGAGAAACATAATTGGTCCAATTAAAAGCCAGAAATCTAAAGGCCTTGTTGATTAGCAATGAATGAACCCAATTCTCTCTCCACAAAGTGTTCAAATATGTTTCCTTTGGTTACATGTCGATTGCTTTTTAGAAGGCAGCTTCTAATGTCATAATAGCTTTGGACAACCAGCAATGGCATTTCAACATGTTCTCTGTTCCCTCCTATTTCCTTACCTTATGGCAGCAAACATGAAATTAAGTCATATTTTGGGGATTGCTTCTACTCTCTGGAAAACTCATAATCTAATCAAGGAAGTATACTTAGCAGTCAATAATTGCATTTCAGGACAGGATGAGCATTTATTATTCTCTTATTGAATATACGCATCTCAGTTCAGTCTCCATGCTGGCTTTTACAATGGAAATTAATAACCATTCATTCTCTGAGAATATGATTCACTTTTTAAAGCAACAGGCCCTCTCATCTGCTTTGAGCTTAGGTGTGCCCACTGTGGTGGTGATGGTATTTTCTCAATACAAAGTATTCTCTCTCTTAATATTGTGGATAGATATTTCTGCTGTGTGAGTCCAGCCCTGATAACCCATTTTAGGCATATGGTTAATATAAAAACTGCTCTGGGAAACAGCTCTGAAAGTGTACCAGATAAATGATAGTGTATGGTACTGATTTTGATTTTTTAAAAAATTATGGTCAGAATACAGTATGATACTTGAAAACCATCTGGAATTTATCTATCCATATAGGAACTGCGTGCTGACCCCCAGAGATATTACTTTGGGGAGCACGTTGCTGACAGGCTCCTGAGTATGATGGCTTGGCTCCTCCTCTTGGTTTTTATTTTCTTTTCCTAGCCAGTTGACAAACCACTTAAGAAAAAGTGCCCGCCTGAGCCGGGACAGGGTAAGCCACCTGAACTGGGTTTTGCATCCCGTAAAAGCACAGCCTGAATGACTTCTCACTGATTTCCCAAATCAAGGCCACCCTAATGTATACACATTTCCCTTCACTAAGGAGGTGCACAAGAATATACTGGTGCCTCTGCTCAAGGGTCCATAATGTTCTTGTTTTAAAATAATAATTTGTTTACCTGGTTGAGGAGAACGCATGAAGGAGCTGTACTCTCTTAGACATTTAAACAATCATTGGATCAATTATTTCCAATTAGGTTTCATGAAACACTGTTCATATAAGATAGGTTTTTGGAAAGAAAGATGCTACAGTCAAATATCTGTGTCGCAAATTGCATAGCACTCCCAGAGAGTCATGATAGATATGACTATATTTAAGATTTTGAAGAGCCTTGCAGATTAGGAAACTCTTACTTGAGGCAGTGCCATGGCAAAGCACATTTCCTAGCTATGGGAAAGTTCTTATTCCTGGTTCCTATTAACATCCCACAAGCACACCTTGGGAAAGGATGTGCTGGCTACCCAGAGCAGTGTGATCCCATCAAAGTTGGCCTTTGACAAGTAGCATACTTTTGAAAAGATTTGGTATCCCCTTTTCTTCTGAACCTCACTACAATGTATCTCTCAGTGTGGCCCATGGATCAGTGCTGGGTCTGAAATTGTTTGTTACTAGTCCATGGCTGTGTAAGGAGCTTGTGTCAGATTGTAAATAATGCACCATTTCCTTCATCAAAAAAGTATTTCTGTCTTGCTGGGAAAATAACATAAGCTGAGCTGAACAAAACAATTGAACTTAGTGGCATAGTTCATAGACCAAGTCTACATCTGTGGACTATATCTGAGTAGTAACTGCTTTAGATTAGTGATCCTGAAGCTTGTTTTCACATCAAAGTCAGCTGAGGACATTTGAAACAATACATAATGATACTGGAGCATAGTATCAGTTCAAAACCTACGAAAAGAAAAAAATTATAAAATCTCTTCTATAGGTTCAACATAGGTGCTTTGAAAAAACACCCCAAGGTGATTCTAATGGGCTTACAGAATTTGAATCAGTGCCTTAGAAACCAAACACACTGGTGTAAGGCCTGTTGCTTGAGATCAGTTGTCAGTTTAAAAAGCTTATCATTTTCATTGCCGGAGCCTCTTCAGGGGGTGTCCTGTGATTTGAAGGGATAACGGGACAGGAAGCACTTATGTGGCCTTTAGAACTCGTGGCTTTGTAAGTTATCCAGCTTTCCCCACCACACATAGCCCTTTCTGAAATTTTCTTTCCTCTTTGTCATTCTGCATTTAATAACCAGGCTTCTCCATAAGAGCATGATAATCTGCCACCTTGTGACCAACATCCTTTCTTCCAAACAGTTGTCACACTTGTTCTGTCTCATACTCTGATGAGACTTGCAAAAGTGGGTGGAAGAGTTTCTCAGGCCCCATGCCAGTGAAAGTACTTAACAAAGAGGACGGAGAAGAAGAAAACGGTGTTTTCATATGCCAGAAAAGTACTGCTGCTTCTTTACTTGGTTGTTACAGATCTAGAGTAAGATGCCAATGGTGGACTAGGGCTCAGTCCTTGACTTACAATAGAGGCTGTCATCATTGAGATACTGCCCTCCTATCCCATTCACATAATCGGCTACAGCAGCATAAAATCATAACAGCAGCGTGCATGCGAGAACAGACATTGACATGATTGGGAGATTTTAATTGCTATCCACACTTATACATCATTCCCAGCATTCTCAATCATGTTGATTCTGGTATTCACTTGTTATATGCTACAGCATTACTTAGTGTGGTTAAGAATAAGCAGCTCAAATAATGCCCATGGGAAAGTGTTGAACAAGAGGTATTACATCCTGCATTTTATCAGCACTTATTCTTGTTTTACCTCACAGCCAACATCCACACTCACTCCAACACATAAAAGTCACATGTCCACTTTCATGCAGGTGCTAGCAGATGTCTACTTATGAGACCCTGCTATTTTAAGATATATATTCTCAGAACAGTCCCAAGGCAATCTTCAGACATGCCCTGCTTTGGAAGCAGCAAACAACATGCGCTTGACAACCAGCCCACCCAGCAGGTGGAGGGAAGGCAGCACCCCTTCGCTGGACTACTTCTCCATTGAAGGACAGCACAGTATGAAGCCCCTAAGAGGCAGGGAACCAAAACCATGACAGGTAGATTGCTACCACCATTTTACACATGATCTAAGATACAGGAAGTTTATGTCACTTCTCTCATAAAAGGCAAAACTTGATTTGAGTCCACTTTTCGTGGCTTCCAAAGCCCATACTGTGGTCCCTCCATGGCTTCCCCACATGCTCATGTTTTCCCTTCATGCTCCATACATTCATTTGTTATCTAAAACCCTGAGAATTTCTCAGCCTCACAGCCTCATATGTTGTTTAGCAATTTGGATAATGGTAACAGATTCTTTTTCATCACTTGCGAGAGCCTTATTCAGTAGTCTAAAGTAATGGATAATGAAAACTACAATTGATAACTTTCCAAAACTTAGTGTGTGCTGCCACCTTAACTTAACACCATCTTTTATTCTCACAACACTTTTTAGAAGTAGGCAGGTATTTTCTTTAATTTACTGAGGAAACTAAGGTCTTGAAAAGTGAAATAATTTGTCCAAGGTCACATCGCTGCAACATCGTAGAGCCAACACTCAAGTGCAGCTTGCATCACCCTAAAAATCCTTAGTCCTCCTATTAATAGGAGAATATGTCTCGTACTGTGAGTACCCCTATGTGAAGCTTCCAGTTTATTCTCTAGCAATGCCAGTATCATCATAGTGAGACACTTTTCCTGATCTTGGTAACCAGAGGTGGAGGGGCCTTGTGTGTGCTATCAGAAAAGCAATAAGACGGGGCTGGGGATTTAGCTCAGCGGCAAAAGCGCCTGCCTGGCAAGCGCAAGGTCGTGAGTTCGGTTCCTGGTACCAGAGAAAAAACCAAAAAAAAAAGAAAAGCAATAAGTAGTTACCTGCCTTGCAAGAAAACAAAACTAGGCAGATATAATTTTAAACTATTTTTAGGTCATTTTCTCATCAAATTTGAATTGAGTACAATGCTTCACAGTCTACAGTGTTCAGTGTTGGAGTTTACGCACTGTGCTCACTGAAACGTCTCAACTAAGGCCCAGTTCTTGATCACCTCAAGCTAATTGAACTTCCTCGTCGAAACATTTTCTCACACAAATCTTATTCGATGCTTCAAGTCTCTGTGTAACAAAACCTTCATTACACAGTGAGAAGTGATTAGAAGCATATGAAGAGAGAGTCCTGCCAAACTGGGTTGGATCACTGTCAAGATATTGTTCTCCATAAATTTCCCAAGGAGTGGGTTTGTATTCATTGTTACATTTCCCTGCAGAAAGCATGAAGAAAGAGGTCACAGGGATTTCCATGATGTCTTCTGTGTGAGACATTCTAAACTAGATATTCACCTATCAAATTTTGCTTCTTTCATATGCCAGGTTTACTACTGGCAATCTTCTCGACCCCTCCATGAAGCAGATGTCATCAGGCTTGAAGAGCATGAGAGGGAAGCTCAAGGTAGATACGTGAGATAATTTCTCCAGAGTCACATAGCTAATCAGTGTCTCAATTGCAAGTCTGAGCCAAGTCCACTTAGCTCCCAAACCTAGTCTTTTCTACCACACTGTGCTGTTTCAGCCCTCCCTATATTCTGACTCCTCCTTTCAGGCACAAAATTTGAGAAAAAAGGTCAGCACCATCTTATGCACTGCTGGTAAGAGCTACTGTTTAGAAGACATCTTTAATGTCTCAGCAGAGCGTACTTAGTGCACTCAATGGAGAATTCCCTTTGTGCACTGCCTACATCTTGGTTTGGATGGTGGCATAGGCAGGAGGCAAGGGGTGAAACAAAGTAGTGCTCATGAGATGTGTCACACACCCTTCTCCTCGTGCACTCTAACCACATCTACTTGCTCTAAACCATTTTTCTGCACTTCTTGTTTAAGTGGAAGAATGCTTCAAAGTCCTGGCTCAGCTCATCGAACCACTAGGCCTTAAAGCAGGTTTAGGTGATTCTGCCGTGCATCTCCTCATCACAAGTAAAGAGATGTGGTGAGGCCAAGTTCAGGAGCTGACATGTATCTTAGAAATGGTCCATGGAAGTGGAGAAGGTCTTGTGTTTAGCTCTTGCAAATTTGTGAACACCAGTGAGAGTTCACAGGTTGAATCACTGCTCAGGATTTTTATACCCACTTAACATTATAGGAATCTTGTGCACTGAGATGAGCAGCCTCCTTTTCAGGATGGTCTTTCCGCAAATACAGGGAGATCGTGGGGACCAACACATCCATATTGGGATCATGCACTCCTTCTGTCTCTGTAAGTGTAGCTGACTTTCTATGGCCTAAGTGTAGACTCTTCACTGAGGATCTTAGTGGGGCCATTGTCCTTGTGGTGACATTATTGCTGGTCCTTTCAAAAATACACAGGAAATGACCCCTTTGTGGTGGCAAATCACCCTTCAAAGAGGACATGGACAAACACCACTATTTAAAATAATTTATTGGGGAAAATACATGCACAAAAGTAGTCACATGGTTCCTCTACTGGAGTCCTTTTTAGGATCCATCCAGCCCAGTAAAACCCAGACTAATCACAGCCCTCAATGGGATAACATGGGCTCGAGGAAACCATTCATACAGTGAGGACATTTGTGTAGCAGGCTGCCTCAGGCTGTGAACAAGATCAGATTCTTGCAACAAGGAAGGAATAAAGGACATTTCAAAAAATGGGGATTACAGAAGCTGGCAGCCAGTAACTTTTCCCTTTTGTTCTTTCTTCAGTTATTCTTTCTGTGTACTCACTTGATTTTTCCCGGAGAACATAGCATTTTGGATCCAGGTTAGAAGATTGATGAATTGATTGAGCAAATCTCTGATTATCATGCATGGTTGGCTGATCACTTAGTGGATGATTGGTTAATTAGGCTCAGAATATTACTGAGGAAGGAAAAGAATCCCCAGTAAGAATAAGAAGAGTTTGAGAACCTTTTCCTCTAGTGCTATTTCTTCTTTAAGAAGAGATACTACTTTCTTTAAAAAGATCTCTTTTCCTTCCCAATGAGGACTCAATTTAAACATGCAGCCTTTATTTCATTTCCACTAAATGGAGCTTTACTAAATAGATCCAGGAAATACAGCACAAAGTCTGGCAACGGTAAGTGCTCAATGCATATTTATCATTATAAGTGACTTATCCAGTCTAACAAATTTGGATACTGTGAGTTCAATGGGCCATTTGCCCTAATGCCAGGCAGCAAGTGACTCTGTTTCTATTCACCATTAGCAGAATGGATATATGTGCCAGTAGATATTTACCCAGTGTCTTGCATAGTGAGCAGCCCTTATGCTGGGTACTAGACGCAGCATGATGAAAGAAGGTTAACTTTATCCACAAGGAAAAATAGACTTGGAACTAGTTTGAGTTACATTGGGTTGCACTTAAAAAAAAAACTCCTAGAATATAATGATTTAAAACAGCAACTTTTCTTTATTTCTCTTGGACTAGAGCTTGGCAAGTTGCTTCTGCTGATCTTGCCTGGATCCATCATACTTTTGTGACAACTGGCCTAGAATGTGTTTGTGTAGGACAATATGAGTCGCTTTCATGTGTCTATCACATTAGTCCCATGAGTTCTTTTTTAATCTTTTACCGATTTGTTTATTCAACATTTATGGATTGACTTTTCTGTGTGTCAGGCGCTACTGTATATGGTATTGCCTTTAAGTTGCTAGAATGAGTTCTAGGCCGCCAACAGATATTTAAGACTTACCAACCTGTGACAAGTATTAAAACCATGACAGCAAATATCTCTTTCATATACTGATTTCAAATCTTACAGGTAATTACTCATAAGCAGAATCACTGGACCCTACAGAAATGGTGTGTTTTGTTTTTGTAGGAATCTTGTACAAGTTTCCATGCTAGTTTTGCTAATTTGCATTTCCATCATCAGTGGAGAATTGTTTTCTGTCCGCAAGCTGGTCAGAACTTGGTATCTTTTGATTTTTGATAATAATCATTCAAACAGCCATGAGATTATATCTCACTGAAGCTTTAAATTGGATCTCCCTAATGATTAGTGGCATTGAGAATTGTTTCATGTATCAATTAACATTTTATGTCTTTTTTTGAGCAGTATCTGTGCAAGTCCTGTGTTCATTTCTTAATAGGATAATTTATTTTCTTCATAAAGAGTTGTTTGTGTTCCTTATGCGTTTTGGATATTACTCCCTTTTCAGATCCACAGCTTATAAATATTTCCTCTCATTCTGTAGATTGTCTCTTTTTTGTTCCCTTGGTTGTGCAGAAACTTTTTATTTTTATTATCACATTTGCCTACTTTTGCTTTTTTGTTTTTTGCTGGTCCTTTTTGATATTTACTCAGAAGATTTGAAATGAGTTGAAGGGACCTCTGCACTCTCATGTTTTTTGCAACACTACTCACAGTAGCCACTTACAGAATCGACCTAGGTGCCCATCACTAGATTAATGGGTACAGAAAATGTGGTGTAAATGCAATGGAATACTATTCAGCTTTAATTTTTTTTTGCTACCGGAAATTGAACTCAGGACTTTACACTTGGAGGCAGCATCTGTGCCACTGAGCTATCTCCCCAGCCCCACTATTTAGCTTTAAAAAAGAAAAAAATTCTAGCATTTGTAACAGAAATAAAATACATTATACTAAGTGAAATAAGCCAAACATAAAATGCCAAAATTTCATGTTCTCACTTAATTGTGGAATCTAAATAGAAGCAGAAAATAAAATGGTGGTTAACAGAGGCAGGAGAGGGGGAATCCGGAGATGCTAATCAAAAGCTTTATACTGTTTGGTAAGAGGAATACATTTAATTATTCTCTTCCTTTCTCTGAGATCTGTCGTTCAGCTTGGTGAATAGAACCAGTGGTTGAGTATGTTCACATTCAGTTTCTGGGAGAGCAAATCTTCAATGTTTTTAATCACCGAAGATTTCAAAATTTGACGTGGTAGATAGGTTGGCTAGGTTAATTTGGTCTTCCATGTTGTGTTAAAAATCAACATTATTTTGTACCTGATTATATGCATGGCTATAGTTTGCCAATATATAATAAAATGAAAGAATAAATTTCAAAAAACAAGAGAGCAGAGGAGGCACGTAAGGGAGAAGAGGGTACAGAAAGACTTGAGCACTCAGAAGTGAATGAAGAGAATCCAGGAGAATGAGGTGCAAAGGAAACTAAGGGAAGATTTGAGCTGCAGGAAGGAAGGCTATCAGCAGGGCCGGATGCAGGAAGAAGGTGCTACTGTAATGCAAGCCTTTGCAATAGCCTTTATTATCTAGGCTTTTAATCTAATTCATTTCAACACAGAACGGAAGTATCTCCATCTCTTACACTTTGACATAAATCATCAAAATGAATTGGTTTAAAATGACCCTTTATAGATAGAGTTATGAGGAATCACATACTATCTAAATGCTGCAGAAAGTGGGTCTTTGTAAAAATGTCATTGATTTTTCTTCACTATGATACCTCTAAAGTTTAAGTCTTTGCCAAGACCAATCTATTATTTCATTGTTTGTCCTTTTTAATGCAGATAAAATTGCTCAGTATATGTTTCCCGTGACCTAAATTTATTGGATCACTGGAAATTAAAATTTTAAAACTGACATAGTTCCTTTGGAGCTGTATTAATAGGCTGTAATCAAGGATAACTTTATGCGAGTTTCTAATAAAGCAAGTTTTCTGAAAACTTTACAAACGTGCACTCTTGCTAGACTGTGAAAATTGATCCCCTATCTGGCAATAAGGGTTTCTTGCTGAATCAGAGAGAGAGTGTTAAAAAAAAGTAAACCAAGCACACAATTTTATAATGAAGAACCATTGAGTTGACTGTATGATATAGAGTCCATACAAGAGAACTGAATTTTCATCTGGGATTTGCAAATTTGGATCCCATGGGAATAATAACTTCCCATGGCAAATTGGATGAAGGTTGTCTATATAGGGAGTCTCCTTACCTAAGGTCAAATAATTTTTCCTTAGTGGCCATCAAGGGATGAAAGAAGCTTCTGTCTTCAGTGTGAGAAAATAAGAAATGAATTAACTTTTCACAGAGTAGGATAGGTTGTTGAGGGATAATTTTCCTTTCTGCAAGCCTCCCTGCCTTATTTCAGACTATGTTAGGGTGCTATCATTTCAACACTAATACTACAGGCTAGAGCCATTATGTACTTTTTCCTGAATGTCCTTTTACTCAAGATAGAAAATGTCATGGTAGTAAATACTGCATTCATGCACTTACCCCTAATGACATTTGGTTTTTTTCCCCCAACATATCCAGTGCTACTTTCTTTCTTGAGTTTATCTCAGTTGAATCTGTACTGAGACAGGATTTTGTACTTTAAATGTCAGTTAGGGTCTCAATACTGAAACACATAAGTTAGCCATGGAGTCTGTATATTCCTGCAGCTTATAAAACCCTTCGATGTCTTGTCATTCTTTTCTTGCCTGCCTGATAACCTTGAGAAAGGGCTTTGAAGAAGGAGAAATATCTCATCAGGTAGAAAGAGGAAGGTTATATTAAACACAAAAAGTGAACTCTGCCTTCTGTACTGCTGGGGAGACGGGATGAGAGCTGACCTGTGCTCCTTGAGTGCTCCAGGGCATCGATATCCATTATCTTTTGCAGTGGTGCCTAGTTTTTCCTCGTAGATTTGGACAAGTCAACCGACACATTCTTATATCTATGACAAATAACATTAGTTTTTAAAATTACGCCAATTTCACCTGGGATGCACAAGTGAGATCTAAAACCCAGTGGCTGAATTAACCTGATGCTTCAGTTTCCTTACATCTAATCACTGAGAGCTCTACTGGAAAGACATATAGGTTTTGGAGGGGCAGGGAAAACAAAATTTAGTTAATATATTTGTCTTTCCTTCAATCAGTAGTGCCTCGCCCTGTTTTGGACAAGGGTAGGTTATGTTAATCTCAGTACTGTTGACTTTTGGGACCATATAATTCTCTGTTGTCAGCATCTGTCCTATCTGTACCTTGTGGGACACTGAGTAGCATGGCTGGACGCCCTCACTACACACCAGTAGCATTCCTTTACGGTGACAGCCCACAGTATCTCCATATACCGTCTGATATACCACAATGAGAAAAATCACCTTGTCAAATATATCACAAAGAAAAATCACCTTGTTTAGAACCCTGGGCTGCAGTATAATTATGCAAACAGAACAGATATGACCTAAAATAATTTCTTTGAGATCCAGTCAAAATCTTTTATTTAATCATAACCAATGTTTTTCTGCCTTAATTACTAAAACAATAGTTTCAGCTTAATCCACATTCTTCCTCCTCCTAATACTTCTTCTGCTCCCTCTAAAATCTTTAAGTCATTTAAACTGTTTATAAGACCTTCTAGTATGGCTCTAGGTAATCATTTGATGTAAGAGAATTCAAACAGCAGATTAATTTAGTCATTCCACAGTTATGTAAGGAGTCCCGAACTGGTTTCTGCTCTGTGTCTGCTAGAGGAGACCTAGAGAAATGTGACCGAATCCTTGCCTTTTAGAAACTTAGAGTCCAAACTCTTAGATTTGAGAAGCACTGTAAATTAGTTTGTGTCCCAGCCCTGGCTCAAGTGTTGCCTCATTCCAAACGTTCTTTTTTTCCAGTCCTTTTATAAGGTTTTCTCTCAGTCCTGTCTTTCTTCTGCAGCACTGATGACAAGCAGAAGTAAAGGCGTGTTTCATATCTAGTTCAAAATTCTTAAGCTTAGCCCATTCAGTCTAGCAATTCAGTTTCAAGAAATATTTGGTGCCTGTAATGGTGCTAGGGACTAGACTGATTACTTCATTCAAAGCATATAGCCTTAAAACAACCTTTAAAAAAAACTGTCACCCTTTTCTGCATCTTTTTTGCTTCCATTCTACTGCCAGCAAGCACAAAATATCAGAGCAAAAAAAGGAATTTTGTGAAGCTTTCCATAATAATTTGAGATACATATAGGAATTAAATTCATCAAAGTTCTGAGAAAATACTCCAAAGGACTATCAAAGAGGAGAATTAAATTTACCTCTCAGCCAATTTAATATGTTGTGCTTTATGTTTTCAAAAGCAACTGTAGTTTAGCTGGTTCTTGTTTTTTTAGCTTTGATTTTATTCCTTTATCACAGTAAAGTGCCTCCAGTAATGTAAGTAACTTTGAATAAGCTCTCTTCCTTCCTTGGGTCTCCATATCCTTATCTGTGAAAAGAATAAAAAATAAGTAAACCTAAGTACTGAATTCTCTTGTTGTTTTATACATCTCAGAAGGTTGAAAATAAAACTCATTGCATTACTATATTTTCTAACGAGTTCATGCAAGCCAGAATGGAAGTTGGACTACTAGAGATTATTGAAGTCTGACTTCATAACAGTTACAAATTGTAGCTACCCTAATTGGGCAAAAGTTTTCATGAGCTTACAGTTATTGTCTTGAACTTCTCCTTCTTTATATTATTGCCAAAAATTGTGGTCTTGATTCTGGGCTAGCTTTGAAAAGAGTAAAGCGTAGGCATGAGCTAGTGTGGTAAGGGGGGAAAGGAAAAATAACATTTTCTGAGTGCTTGACTGTCTTCATTTCAAAAATAAGTTAATATTAAGGCTAGGCATGGTGGTGCATGCCTATAACCCCAGCACTCCAGAGGCTGAGGTAGGAGGATTGTTGCAAGTTTAAGGCCAGCCTGGGCTACAAAGTGAGCTCAATTTGAGCCTGAACTTCATAGTGAGATTCTATCTCAACAAGACAAAAAAAAAATTAGTTAGTATGCTCCAGTTATTTGAGGAATGTACCCTATATCATACCACTAGGAAATGGACAAATTGAGGTACATAGCCAAATTGCCTCTTCTAATCTGTACTCTGATTTCTGCAAAAGGGAGGCTCTCGTCACTTGCCTTGAAGAGGATTAGGAAAGCACGTGTTACCTTTTGGTGACCCTTTCACTCTTTGTTTTAGTCCTTCCAGCCTTGAGGTCAGAGCTCTAATATTGGTATGATCCTGGTGCATATAACTCCTGTTTTGTATCCTTTTGTGGAGAAATACTTTGGCATGAGGATCCCCGCCTCACAGATGGAAAATCAGAAGCTGGAGTGAGAGAGAATACTTGGTGGAAGACTTCCAGTCCAGTCTTTCGACTTCATACTTTGATTTCCTGGTGCAGAACTACCTGATGCCTCAACCCACTAGGGCCCTATTCTGTGGCTGTCCTAGCAGTCATGCTCTCCTGCATACAGCCTTTTCTATCCCTACCAGACACACAGGGAGGACTCAAGTATGCAAAGCTGTGTGCTAACAGGAGCCAGGTAGACATTCCCTTACCATTCCCCTTTTCATTAAAAAAAAGTACTGTTTCATTACAATTACAGTTTCTCCTGTGGAGAGATGCATATAGGTAGGGAGGCATGCATACTGAATTCTACCACTCACTTTCAATTTTGTCTACTTCTAATGGAAGCTGAACAACGATCTATATCCTCTCTGTGTGTTAACTGTCCCTAAGTGAGAATTCGGTACAGACTAAGGTATAGAGCTTTCCAGATTATGCAGATTTCCACTGAGTGGTAGCCTATTGTCTGCCCATGGAATCACCACTACTGTTCTTTGAGGACCTCAACCACTCTCATCTCTAGTAGTTCTGCAAATGTCCAGGAATCTGACTGCTAAGGGGTGGAGCTGTGTAATGAATAGTTAGGCCGGCAGAGTGATATTTCAGTTGGAATGAACACTGTGAAATCTCTGGTAGAATATTGCATAAAGGCAGGGTCCTATCTCACCTCTGCTGCCTTATGTCTGGTTCCTAGCATATGGCTTTGGATTAGGAGCAGAATTAACCATAATCACCATTTCTTTGGCCACACACTTTTCCAAGTTTCTCTAATCTTTATAAACATCCTGCAATGTAAGTATTTATCTCGATTCCATACATGAGAAAGCTGAAGTTTAAAAAATTAGGTAAGGCAAAACTAAGGAACACAGTGTTAAAATATGATGAGATTGCAGCTTGAAACTAAGTGATATAAACTCGATGACACTGTTATATAGTGTAATGTCAGTTGTTTAAAATGTGATTACATTTAAATTTATATTCTCCACAAAATATTTGATTCTAGAATGATAGTTGTCTACACACACAAGACACTGCAGTGTGGTAAATGACATCTGTATTTATATGCATTCAACCCTGTTGACCCATAAATAGAATATCTGATTTATTGAATAGCTTCCTACCTGGACTTTTCTTCTACTGAGGTTTTTCACTTTTTTGTTGTTGTTGTACTGTAGACAACCTACTACATTCCTGCCAAGTTCAAACTTTGTAGAGTTCAAAACTTTTAGAAGCCATGCTTGACAGGAATATATCTCAGTGGCACAGTGCCTGCCTGGCAAGCTCAAGGTCCTGAGCTCGATTCCCGGCACCAAAAAAAAAGTTATTAGAAAAAAAGCCTTGCTCAAATCCAACTTCAGCTTTTGCCTTCCCAGATTAATTGGTGAGACTCTTGTCCTGAGGTCCTCATGAAAAACTCCTGTGGTTTCCATTTCCCAGCTCTTTTCTGAACACTTCCAGCTTAGTTCTTACCACTGTCTGCCTGAAAATAAGTGGCTTTGTTTTCCCATAAAGGGAAACTGCAACTGCGTACATAAAGGGCAGGTCCTGTGTGTTCTTCCTGACATACAGTAGGTGCCCAATACAAACTTCATAATTGAAGACCATGTGCTGCTGCTTTAGTGAAAAAGAAGGGACATATGTACCAAGTAAATAGAACCCTTTGTTAACTCTTAGGGCCCCAAATAATACTTTTCATAATTAGAAAACATCGTGAGTTCTACACAATTGTGAAGGGCATGTTGGTCTTCCTAGTAAGTGACTTTCATAAAATGTGCCACACGCTAAGGTCTGTCTCTTGAGTGCTCTTTTTCCTTAATGGAAATTTTAAAATGCAGAGAGAAGAATGGATCCATTACTTTATCAAGGCAATTAGCCTCCGCATAGCATTTTCTTACAGGTTACTTCAGGTTAAAAAGCATTTTGGTTGCGGATTATATTTTATATATTTTTAATTCTGAGCTGTGAGAATCTATTCATACATATCATTTATTTTAGGGCCTTGTGCTCGCAGCAGTTAACTATAGTATAAAACACTATACATGGTATCCAGAAGGTTCTTCAGAATTTATCTTAGCCAGTGTGCTCATGAGAGACCCTTCCAATGGCATGGAAAGAACACAGATCTAGTTGCTCAAAATCTACCTCTGCCACACAGTAGGATGACTGGGGGCAAGCGAAAGTAAAATAGAGACAATAGCACTCGATTTACACAGTTGTCTTGAGGATTGATTGAGCATGGTGAGCGGAACATAGCAAGTTATCAATACAGAGGAATTACTGTAGCTCTGAGTGAGCCTTTTAATTCATTATGATATTCTTAAGCCTGCCCAGAGTTCTCATTAGTGTTTAGCCATGTTCCCATCCCACTCACTGGGTCCAGTCTTGCAGTCTGCTTCCAGACTGGTTTCACATATTCAGTCCCTGCCACCTAATCAAAGGTAGTTATTCTAACTGCTGTTGTTAATATGGTGTTTAGAGCAGCATTTCTCAATATGTTACCCAAATAAAGTACTCCCCTAGGAAAGGTCCCATGAGTAAAAACTATTTGGCAAACAGCTGTTTCCCATATACCTACCCGGGAGATTTACACCACACATCAGAATATTACAGACTCTGAAGAGTCCTAGATTATTTATTTTGTGCAAAGGAAATTGTTTTACTTTTCAGTGACAAAGCATTGCCCCCTCATCAAAACTCTTCTGTTCTTGCTGTCTGTGACACCAGCTAAATTTGAAAGTGTAGCCAATGGATCAGGGAGTGTAATCTCATAGTAGGGGCTGTGTGTCATATATGTATCCCTGTGTGTATGTATCAGCTGTAGTTCATGTGTCATATATGTATCCCTGTGTCATATATGTATCCCTATATGTATCAGCTGTGGTTCATGCTGTCACAGCTTTGTGGCTTATCTTTCCATTTGCTAAGCATTACTATCCCTGTGTGCCTGTGTAATGCCATGAGGTCCATCTTGGCATAAAATTTGCTTAATGTTTTTAGCTATTGAGCGAGGGTCTCTTGAGTCACGAGTAAATCCCACTTTAAGTATTACTATTTGAGCATTTGAATTATACAGAGATACATGGGACTGATTATTTATTTTACTAATGGACCCACTATAAGATTGCTTTGTAAAGCCACTCCAAGTTGTATTTAAGTAAACATTGACTTATATGTGACTTTCTAAGATGAAACCACTTTATTAGATAAAGTCAGGGATTGCTGCCTTGCGCTATGTGGTTTGTTTTCATCCCTTAGCAGAGTTCCTTCACCTGAGTTTTTGCTTCAACAGTTCACAGATCTTGAAGACACTTTCATGGCTGCAATATTTTTGTAAAACACCCTGTGACTTTGGGGCCCTAAGAGAAATGTGTACTTTAGGCCAGTATTTTATGTTTTACATTCCTGTGAAAAGGTATCATTCCTTGGTTTTGTTCTGTGTGGACTTTTTGAAACGTTATAATTGACTTGTAGGAAATGTGTTAGGTATTTTAAGGGGTGTGCCAATTCTTAGGCTACCTGGATACCATTACTGCATCATAAATAGATGTATAATGGTATTCATTTAACTAAAAAGAGTTAAGAGCTTTGCAGACATAGTAAACTCATTCTCAAGAGTACATAATGAAATAGGTAAAGCATTCTGGTACTGGAGTTATAACATTAAGGTCTTAGGGGAAATAGCACAGCCAGATATTTAAGAAAGTACACATGTAATGGTCTTCTAGAAAAGATATGCATAAATCAGAAAACTGAGCTAACCATGACTGAAAAGGATGGATCACTTTTTAATCAAAAGCTTGCATTAGAAGTTATTTACCTGTACAGTGGGAACCACAATTGGGCATATGGAAGTCTTCATGGGCTGGCCCAGTATAGCCAAACTACTTTTTTGTTGACTAAGGAGTTAGAAACTCCTTGTTAAAGAAACTAAATAAACAAAATCCACCTTGATGTGAATATGGTTTCCACTTTGGAGTGAAGTATGTATGAGATTTTGTACATTATTGGTGGAAAATCTAGTATTCAATTTTTGTCAGACTGGCTCCAGAAATTGTCAGCTTATCATCATGAGCTAAAGGGGAGCTGATGCAGTAATAATGTCGATTGCTTGCATTTCTGGTCTACATTATATGCTAATCACTTTGCTTTACATATACTGTCTCACTTCATTTCCACTTTGAAGTTAAGAAAACTAGTGATTTGACAAGGATCTTTCCTGAGTTTACATAGCTTAGAAGTAGAAGAACAGGGACTCAAACTTGGGCAGTCAGAGTCCATAGATCAAGATCTTAATTATTATAGTCTTATTTTGAAAGGGTTTGTGAGCTTAGAATGGGGGTTGGAAAGGTAAAACTGAAAAGGTGTTGCTTCCCTTTTAAGCAAAGAAAAGAAAGGGCACCGAGTTATTTTTATTTAGCTCTACATTACCAAACACTATTGTGGGCCAAGTACCCTGCTAATGCTTTGTACCCGTTATATTTTGAAATCCTTGGGGCACTACTGTGAGCTTAATCTTATTATTTGTCCCCAATTTCAAGATGAAATATTACATACTCAGAACACAAATTTGAATTTACTTATCCAAGGTCATCTGGGTAGCAGATTTTGAAGCTGAGATTTGAACCCAGATCTGCTTGATCCAAAAGGTTTACTTTGTAACTATTATTTATTAATTATCCCAGTGAGCAACTCCAAAGAACACTGAAGCAGTCACAGCCTGCTAGTGGATTTTTCACAATCAAGATGTTACAGTGAAAGGGAAACTGACTGAAGTGATGGTCCTGTCTTCCTGTGGTCTCACTCATTGGGCCTCAAGACACCCTTTTAAAAAGAATGCTTTATGCAGCTCCTTGGGCTAGTGCTTTTATATGCATGAGAAATGTATTGTGAGCTACCTGCCTGGTAGAGGAAATGCCCAAAGGAGAAAATGTTTGAGTATGAATATCGTTCTTAATCACAAATAGAGCAGGGCATATAATTCCCTTGCAGCAAGATGTAATAGTGTGCTTACTGAAGCAGAAAGACATTGTTCCTTTTCCTTAGGGGCCATAAAACTACAACTAAGTGGAGGAAAGGATGTGTATTAGAGACTTTTTAACATACAAAACCCTAACCACACCCAGCCCCTCTTATTAAAGGCCAAGTGTTAACATAATACAGCTTCTATGAATCTGTTTAGAAGGAACATAGGCAGAATTTTGCTATTACTGTACATTTTCAGTGATCACTTTTGACATTCTTTAGGGCAATTCTGAATAAAAATTCATAGTTGGTCAGGACCTAACTTTTTAGGTTATTTGTCCTCTGGTGTATAGATAGTAAAGGAAGAATTCTCTGTCAGTCCTTTACACTGGCGGATGGGGAAGTCAAGTACATTTAGCATACGTCCTGTCCACCTAATTTGTCCCATCAGCCATGTACCCTGTTGCCTTCCTTCGCATCTTCATAGCAGATGTCTCAGTTCTCTGCTACTGAGCCCACACTCTGCTCCACTGGAAGGCTATACAGCAGATAGACTCCCAACTTAACAGAAAGAAGTCAGAGTAAGCTCCTTAAGCTTCCTTCTTCCACACCTTCAAACTTCTGTGTCCCTCTACCCCATTCTTTAGGTCCAGGGAATGTATCTTTCTGTGCGAAGTTAGTCCACTTTGCCTGTTGGGCATTTGCTGTGGATCTCATTCTTCCTGCCCCTTCAGGGACCTTGATCGCAATTAGCTCTCCCTCTGTTACATTTGTGGCTTCTTCTTCTCACTTCACTGACTTGCTGTCTTTCAAAATAGAAGTATGCACCAGTAAAGGAGCTCTGGGGACTGGATGGCTTTTGGTGCTAATTGGCAAGGATTGGAAATACAGGAAAATGAGTTGCAGTGCCAGTCTCATGATTTAGCTACCTGTGTATAAAAATAATCATCAGTGAAAGCTTTCAATCTCTTAAATGGTTATGATATGGACATGGTATGTTTCTTTTGAAAATCAAATGAAATGATACATATCAATTGATAGAGCAATGTGTAAGTGCTCAAAATGGTGACAGTCCCAGTTATGGTGCTATTTGTAGTATTTATAGTGTTATTAGCAGGAGTAATTGTTTGGGGTTACTGGGCAGAAATAACTTTACAATGCCCTTTTCTCCTACAAATACAAGTGTGAACCCATGATACACTGCCCTGTCCATTGGCACAGTGTTTTATTCATTCCCACTGCATCAAGATTTTCTCCTGGTCTCATTTCCACTCAAATCCTCCTGTGTTTCAGACACACTGGGTCACTAGCCATTCCTCAGTCATGGACTTTCATGTCTTATGCTCTATTTATGCTATTACATGTATTTTCTATGCTTTCTCCCACTTCACCACAGGAACTGTATTATGGTTTGTGTCTGCCTGTCCCCCTAAATCCTCATGCAGTCATGGGGTGGGGTTTTAGAGTTTTGATTGATTGGGTGTGAGTGCTACACCTGCCCTGGGGCAGATAGTTTGCATAAGTAAGGGAGGGGAAGAGGCTGCTTGTCACCACTCCTCCCTTTTGGCTCTTGCTAATTTTGCTGTTTTCCGCCTCCATGAACTGTAGCCCTCTGCCATGTGCCACTCTGCCTTGAAGCCAGCCAAGTATGGACTGAAACCTCCACAGACTGTAAGCTAAATAAACCTTTCCTTCCTTCATTTTGGGCATCAGGTATCTTGCCTCAGCAGCAAGAGAAAAGTAGCCAAGACAAACTGGAATGATTTTCCCCATTCAGTGATGTTTTCTTCATTCCCACATTACCCTGGGAAGAGTATACGATCTCACAGTCTTGATGTGTACTGTACTATGATGCAGGTTCAAAATTATTCCACAGCCTTGTTTTGTGTGCTACACTTAAAACTCCTGAAGGACTAAGGTGAGTTCAGCTTTGTTTCACTAATGCCTAAATAATTAGTAAATACCCATTGACTGTGGCAATGAAAAACTACTGTGACCTCATGCTACCACTCACCGGGTAAAAGAACTCCATGGCTATGTTAACTAACATTTTAATAACATCGTGGGCTTTTTAGATTTCAAAGTTTAAAGCAGTTAAATAGGAACATCCATTTCTTAAACATTATTTAGTTGGGAAATTAATACAATCTTTAGTACTGTTCTGTTTCCATAGATGCAGAGCAATCAAACCTTTTAGCATCTTCAGCATAATAGCCAGGTAGCCACTTAAAAAATAATTGCCTCCAATAAGCAGAATTGCTTCTCAGCCACTCTTCATTCATTTGTCTTGGAGGGCCTGAGTGATTTGAGTAATTTCTCATCAAACTGAAAGACCACTTTGCCATCTTCCTTGTTCAATGTGTATGAAGCCTCATAGTGCATTTGGAGGCAGTAATTATCATCAGCTGACTCTTTCATTCAAGATGCAAAGCACAGTTTCAGCATTTAGCAAAGAATTGCAGGCAAGAGAATCAGATTGCCACTAGCTCAGTCTTGTTGACAGGGTCAGGGGTATGATGCTGGAAGACAAAAAATTAATTGGAGAAGAAAGAAAAATGCAGAATTCTCTTAGACAAGGGCCTGGCATTGTTGCTTGCTTTTGAGGTTGGCAACCATGGGATGGCTAATGGTTCAGTTGCATCTCAGTCATTAGCTACAGGTATGTTAAAGGCTTTGCTTTCCTTTCAGATCCTTTCTTCTACAAGTGACTTTTCTATTTACATATCAATTAGTCAGCAACCTCAATTTTAAAATTGACCTATGAGGTCATTTTATTTAAATGTTCCCTTTTATTTTGTTTCTTGCTTGAATTATTGCAGTACATCCACACTTCTATCTTGAACATGGTGGATGAGTTCTCAGCTCAGCTGCTGCTGAAACATTTGCCTATAGGCACATTATTTAAACTCTTTCTGCCACCATTTATGTAAAGTAGTTATCATATTAGTACCTACCAATTGGGACGTTTGTGAATATTCAATAGGACAGAGCAGAGGAGAAGTGGATTTAATTATAATTAATTTATTTACTGTCTATACTTCTTCTCCCTGACACAGGACCATGCTGAACAAGCTCAGTTGCCTTCAGTTAGTTTAAAACATTCATTAATGTCCTCAAGAGTTCTGCAAAGTTTCATTCTACGGCCATTATCCCTGGCTGGTCATTCTTTCTTTCACAAATGTGACCTGGGCGTAGTGGTGCATGCCTGTAATCCCAGCACTCTAGAGGCTGAGGCAAAAGGATCACAGCAAATTTGAGGCCAGCCTAAGCAGTGAGTTCAAGGCCAGCTGGAACTACATAGCAAGGCCCTGTCTTAAAGAAAAACAAAATAAAACAACAAAAACAAATGTGAGTGCCAGGATTCAATCAAGAGCAAGTAGGATGAAAGATAATGCACATTAGTATCAGTTGCCTGAAAATTCTCATGCATAAGTAACATTACACATTTAATGAGCAACCTGACAGACCAAAGCCTGGCTTCAAAGTAGTCATTTGAATATGTCAAGAAAGTCACTCTAATTTCAGGACTTACTGTGATTTTTGTGTTACAGAGAAAAACACTTCATCTTGGCGAAAAATATTTTTCTTTTAGAGGTCTACACTATGAATATTTAAAAAGGTCTTTAGTTTGATATACCAAATTCTTCATTTTTTAACCTTATTTTTCCACACTCTCACTTTCCTTAAATCCACTAGAATATTTGCATTTTCTCAGTCTCAGTCTTACTGGTATTTGCGACCAGATACCTTTGCTATAAAAGTGTCCTGTGCCTTATGGGTTGTTTCTCAGCATTTCTGCTCTCTTACTTTGAAACTGGTCACCACCCTCCCAGTGTGACAACCCAAAATGTCTCCAGAATTACCACATGTGCCCCAGGGAACAAAAATACTTGTGTTTGAG
The DNA here is from genome assembly GCF_000276665.1 of Chinchilla lanigera. Lineage (NCBI taxonomy): Eukaryota > Metazoa > Chordata > Mammalia > Rodentia > Chinchillidae > Chinchilla > Chinchilla lanigera. The sequence goes on from NW_004955489.1 coordinate 6,447,662, forward strand.
AACCACTGATTTAAAACATTTTCTCCATTTTACAGCCTTAGTGCCAGAACATGGAGGAAAAGCTCTGTTTTAGAAAGAGGAAACAAATATAAAAAAGGCCAGATTTCTCCCAAGTGCTCTTGAGTCAGTCCTACTTGTATCGCATATAATTTGGTGATGTTTATCTAAGTACAAGGACTTGGGTTTACTTTTCTCCCTATTAACTGATGTCCCTTTTCATCAGCTTCCTCATCATCCCGAAGTAGATTATGCCTGTGTTTCAGTTTCTCCTGTAGGTTCTCAGATTACACATGTGGGCTGGAGAATGAAGGCAGCATTCCGCATTTGCCGCTCTAGATCCATGCTTGACTCCTTTGAGACCCTGCTCTGGTCATAAGACCTATGTCAAAGAAATCATTGCACTGGTTTCCCCTCTGGCTTCAGGTGGGTTCAGTTCTCACAGGCCAATGGCGTTAGAGGACAGAGGAGAGAGAAAGGTGGTTGTTCTTCTCATGTCAGTGGTCTTCCTTCCATGGCTCCAGCTCTCGCTGGGTTCCAGTAATAACTATCTTCCCTTATCCTTCCAGTTTATGTGAGATAGTAATTTATGATCCTTGCTTGTCCGCTGTATCAAATACTCTTTTGTTGTTCCTTTGAATGTGCTATCTGTCTCCTTCCAGGACTCTGCTCATATGAAAGAGCCTTTCAGTGAACCAAAGTAACCTTTGATAACTTATTTTCATCAAGTTATGTACTACAGATTTTTATGAAATTCACACCCCACTATCTACAACTCTGATTCAGGAACTCTGTGGTCAAACTTTAGTGTTACTGTGTGTAATAAAGAAAAGGTAGGGAATTGCTCTACCTCTTTCAGTATGAAAAATATTGAGCTTCCATCCATCCCCATTTCTCCAGGAAGAGATAAAGAAAGGCTTCTCTTTCCTTCAGAATGCTTTTAACCAAGCTATAAAAATCCTGGGCAGAGGAGCAATCATATTTCTTGACTTGATGTGACCAAAAGGCTCAGTATATAATCATGATCATGTCAACTTCATCAAGTATTGCATGCCTACCATATCTGACACCTTAGACTAGGTGCTGCAGATGGAGAGGCAGGATGCAGTAGGAACTTTGGTTCTTCTCTCACATTAAAGAAACTAAGCTCAACATGGAGTCTGTGGGAGGATAATTTGATTTTTCAAAAAAAGGTTTAAAATAACCTTTCTCTTTTCTTTGTTACCATTAAACTTATCACCATCAGTCCCCTTCTTTTTCCATGTAGTTAGTTCCAGAATCTTGGAAATATTCCGCACTAAAGCAATACTGTCCAATAGAAACATAATGTCACCCACATGTGTAAATTTACATTATCTTGTAGTCACATTAAAAAAAAAAACTAAAGAAAAAACAGGTAAACTTAACTTTATAATATATTTTACCTAACCCAATATGTTTGAAAGATCTTTTCAACATTTAGTCACTATCAAATGGTTTTAATCAAACAGTGGATCTTTCAGATGCTGTCTTTAAGATCGGGGATATATTGAACATTTTTGATACGCCTCGGTGCAAATACCAAATATTCATTGGAAACAATTACTGTTTATTTCAATTTCATCAAATTTATGCTTAAAAAGTTCTACCTTACTCAAGTTGTTCCAGATATACTCAAAAGTTTCTCAATAACTGAATTGAGTACAGGATTTTATATTTAATATTAAATTAATTAAAATTTTAAGCTGATTAAATACTCAGTTGCTCAGTCACATTAGCTATAATCCAGACAAGCTCAGGCATGTTTAGCACAGTATGGCCATTGATATTAGCTCCATTTCAAGTGCCCAAGAGCTTCATGTTGCTAGTGGATACTGTCTTGGACTATGCAGGTGTAAATTATCTCCAGAATTCACTGCTTTACCTACTTCGCTAATAAAGTCTAGGATGATGGCTTTCCCATTGGTTTTAAGATTATTAACCACATTCTCTTATCTAGCTTCTTTGTCTTTAATATTATGCTCCATTGCCTAAATCTGTCATCCTCATTGATCCCTGAAGAATTTTGATAAAACACATATCTGGTCTTACTATTATTCTGCTTCTGCATTATTGGTTCCCACTGTAAGATGAAAGATGAAGCTTATATTTGTGAATATGACCTGCTAGACCCTTTTTGACCTGGTCTCTTAATCTCCCTTGCCTCTTGCTCTGCCACTACTGACCTGTCCTGTGCTTTAAATGCATAAGGACTGGTCTCCATTCCCTAGGAGTTCCATGTACAAGCAACCTTCCATCAATTCTTCTGCACTGGAGTCTCCCAAATCCTGCTCTTTCTTCAAAGCTGAGATCAAATGGCATCTTCTACAAGAACGCTTCTCTTAGTGCTTCAGCAAGGCAGTATATATATCCCCTTTCATACCTCAAATAAGACATATTTCCCACTGTATTATCTTCAGCTTTGTTCATTTGTCTCATGAACTCGTCTCAAAGCTCACAGTATGGCTCAGCAAACTGCAGCCAGTAGGCCAATTTGAGTGTTTCCATAAATACAGTCTCACTGGAACACAGCCATGATCATTCATTTACATATTGCCTACTGCTATATTCGTGCTCCCTTCACATATTTGGATAGTGGCAGCAGAGACTAAATGACACACAGCTTAAAATACTGATTCTTGGGGCTTTCATAGCAAAAGTTCACCCACCTCTGTCCTACAGGATTGGGGGGTCTGTCTCGCTCAGTGCCTGGCATGTGGCGAGTACTCAGAAAAAGTTTGTGCGATTGAAAAACGCATATACTGACTGCAATTAAACTGATGAATTGATAGTTTTGTCTGTAACTGATGAAGTTTTTGAGCACAAGAATCCTTGTTACCGTGTTTAGAATTCTTTGAAATAGCTGCCTTATCACCTTCTTTTTATTACCTTCATTCTTTGCAATAGTATGTACCACCTACCATTTTAAGTGCAATTTCCACTTGATTTTACTTGTTTCTCAAGGACATGATTGATTAAGTCCCTAGAAGTTGAGTGCCTCTAACACAAAATTAAGTGGCAGAAGCTGTGAATTCAAGTCTTGGCTTGATCTTTGTCCTAACTGGTTACTCTGGATAAGACACTTGACCTAACTTGTTAGTGCTATTTTCTGATTCTTTAGTGCAAATTACAGTTTTCTACCTTCAAGTTATTGCTTGAAATGTGTGTGAATGCAATATGCAGTTGTATAATGGGTATTATGAACGTAACATAGATTTTCCTAAAATAAAGAAGCTATTTTTCCTCCACAGAGAATGGATAAATAAGCACCATATGAACTGATTTTAAACTTTGTTTAGCTGGCGATTTAGCTCAGCGGCACAGCGCCTACCTGGCAAGCGCAAGGTCTTGAATTCGATTCCCAGTACCAGAAAAACAAAACAAAACAAAAAAAAAGAATCACATGGTGGAAATTTATTTGGGGCTGGAGATTTAGCTCAGCGGCAAAGCACCTGCCTGGCAAGAGCAAGGTTGTGAGTTCGGTTGCCGGTACCGGAGAAAAACCAAAAAAGATAAATAAATAAATAAATAAATAAACAAAAAATAAAATAAACTTTGTTTAGTGTCAGGCCCCATTAATGAAAGTCTCCTGTTTGTGGTAGAATATTGGTGATCATTGATACTTTCATGCTAATTGGGTATTAACACTAAAGGGACACTTGGTCATCACTTTTAATGTCCCTTTAAAACTGATATTCAGACATAAAAGTCTTTGCAAATGGCTTCCAAACTAGGGCTTTAGGAGTGAAGAACTTGAAATGGCAAGAAGCTAGAGATCTCATAGAAAGATCTGGAAGCTTCTCAATATGAGGTAAAAGCAGAAAAGATAGAGTGAGGAATTCCATTTCTAGTAGTCCCTTCAATCCCATAGTAATGGAGGCATTCATTACCTACCCCAATTTTATAGTTTAGGTTTTGTTTTTTGGGGTTTTTTTTGGTTTTTCTCTGGTTCTGGGAACTGAACTCATGACCTTGCACTTGCCAGGCAGGCGCTTTGCCGCTGAGCTAAATCCCCAGCCCGTATAGTTTAGGTTTTGAGAATATGTACTTTTCTCAGAATTTTTAGGTCAGTGACAAATTCCACTTAGCATGACAAAATTTATATATTTTGTTTATATTGTCTGTCAAACACACAATAACTTAATGAGGTAAATACTAAAATCTTCAATTTGTACATAAGGACTCTGAACCTGTCCAGATTACATAACAAGCAAGTAGCTGATCTGAATTTTGAAACTGCCTTAGGAGTTCATCCTCCTAACTGCTAGAACAATTGATATTTTCTGAGATGAAAGCAATGGGACTTTGGGGGTAGAAAAAAAAGTACCTGTACTGTGCTTTGAAGTATTTTATGTTTCTCATTTCAAAGATTCTGTCCTAGAGCTAGAAGAGGTCAAAGACATGATTTACTTATAAGTTAAACAGTCTGCCCAAGTTAGTTAGCTAAGTGAGTGGAGCTTACACAGTGCTCAGGTCTCCTGACTCTGGTCAGTTATTCCCTAGATCATGCTCCAAACCACATTTCTTATTGACTGTAACCAAGTGTCTATCCATTTTATTTTATTTTAATACTCACTTTGAGTATTAAAGAAAAGGTAAAAGACCCTGTTCCAAATATAAACAAGGGATCATTTTTTTTTTTTTTTTGGTTTTTCTCAGGTACCGGGAACCGAACTCACGACCTTGTGCATGCCAGGCAGGCGCTTTTTGCCACTGAGCTAAATCCCCAGCCCGACAAGGGATCATTTGTGTTTACCAAATCTTTAGGGATATTAGCACACACCTTAAAGGTTCTGTTGCAGATAGTATGGACTACTGGAACCATATCTCAAAACCTCTCTGAGCCTTAATTTCTTATCTATAAAATGAGAAATCTAAGGTAGATGAAGTCTGAGGTGCTTTCAAGTCTTACCATTTATTATATTATTAATATTATTTTAAGAGTATGATTCAGAGGTACTAGAACCAATTGAAGAAAATGGATTTGTGTGCAAATAAGAAATTCCTTTTTAAATTGTCATATAACATTGTATATATTTATCATGTACAACATGATGTTTTGAAATACACACATTGGGGAATGGTCAAATGTAGGTTATTAACAGATGCATTACATTTTACGTTTGTGGTAAGAACACTTAACATTTCCTCTAACAAATGCATGATGTAGTTATCATGTTTGTGATGAAAACACTTAACATTTCTTCTCTTTGCATTTTTCAAGAATTCTCTTTCACACTGCTCAAACTTTGCTAAAATAGATTGGGATACCTTAAGTGGTGGTAAGTTTCTTGTCATTGGAGATAATCGAGTAGAAATGGACAGAATTTCATGGGAATGTCATAGATGTTATTCAGATATTAAACTAATGACTGGATTACAATTATGATTCAAGGTTAGTTTTATACTTCACACTGTGGGAAATCCAGACCATAGACATTTCTCAGCATAACCACACAATTTGGCCCTGCAGTCGACTTGTGAGTTCCAGTGAGTCTTCTATGTACTGTGGTAGAACTGGACAGGTTAAAACTTATCATATGGCTTCTCTTTTGCATGTCATAGATCACAACCAGCAAACTGTGGATCAAAGGCCATATCACACCCACCATCTATTTTTTAGATGAAATTTTACTGGAACACAGCCCTACCCATTCAATTCCATATGGTCTGTGGCTACAGTTTCATTACAGTAGCAGAAATGGAGTCAAGACAGATACTATCGGCCCCAAAGAACCCAACTATTTAATAGATAATTCTTTCTGATGAAAATTTATCAGTCTTCATTGTAGACAAACATGTACATCAATAACTTCCAGTGGCCTAAGGATGAAAGTGAAATAAACCTAAAGGCAACACACATGATTGCTTCTTGAACAAAGATCAGAATTTTCAGAGGAATTAATCTTTGAATAGAAAGAGATCTTGGAGGTTAAAACTATCCTGTCCATCCATTCTTTTTATATTTCCTCTAGAGCGTCTCTGAAACACCACTGACATTTTTTAATAAAGAAAAACATGCTTGATTCCTTTGGAGAAGTGACCAGATTGTGAAAATGTAGCTAAAAACTGAAGCAGGAGTGAGAGCCTCACATGTAGTCTTTGCAGTCTAAAGAAATTAGGAATCATTGATCTTCATGCCACTGTTGAAATTTCAAATAAAACAAGTCTGGGCCAGATAAAGTCCATATGACTATCTCCAGAGAAAAAAGGTTTAGGACCTGTCTCCTTCCTATCCTGAAGGAGGAAAGCCTGGTGCCTGTAGCCATGCTTTTACCACCCTGGATGTATACTTAATTCCTGTTAAGTGGGACTCAATGGTACTGAATTACCAGTTTTAGTGGCAATATGGGAGGATAACTGGAACCTCCTGCATCACTTTTAAGCAAATATCATAAGAGCTTCCTAAAGTGCTCACCATACAGTTGAAATTTCCGAGATAAATATTACTTGCTGATTGAATTTTTGTACAATTTATTGTCAATCTAGAGAGAACTACAACAGTGTGATTAATGATTTGCAAAATATTCTCTGCACTTGCATCTTCAAAGGCTGGATCTTCTATTTTTAAAATGCAATGTGAAATAGATACTATGACAGTAGGAGTTCTGAATATTCTTCTGATAAACTTTTTAAAGTCTTAGAGAGAAAAAAAATTTCTTTTATGTACTTTTATGTGATTTCAGATTTCCAAACAAGTCACAAGAATATGACTCCACAGTACATTCTTTCTAGTATTTTTATAATTACAAACCATACTAGAATAAATAACATTACATTTATGGATTTTCATGTTCTTGAAAGTAAGTACATGCATTTTCAAGAATAATTTTGATAAGTATTGTCAGATTCTCTTCAGAAGGATTGGAACAATTTGTATTCTCACCAAGGACCTATAAGATTGCCTGTTTCTTCACAGACACACATACAGGTGTGTTATACTGTTTAATTTTTACACATTTGATATTTGAGAAATGGTGTATAGTGTAGTTTTACTCTGTATGTCTTATTATGAGTCAAAGTTAGTGTTTTCCATACGCTTAGAGACATTTTAGTATCCTTTTTGTGATTTATCATCATATTTTTGGCTATTTTCTATTGCAGTTTATTCTTCTCCCTCAAATTTCAATAATTGTTAAATGTTTTAGGAGATATATGGTCACCCTGATTTGAACATTATGATGTAAACATGTATTGAAACATCACATGGCACCCTTATCAATATGTATGTTTTTATTTATCAATTAAGGTTTTTTAAAAATAAGAATTCTTGACATATTAGGGATAGTAGCTATGCGTTTAGCACACATTTCTGATATTTCTCCTGGTCTGTCAGTTATTTTTTGATGCGTAATGGAATTTTTTGGCATACCTTAGTTTTTTTATTATATACTCAGATGTAAAAATCATTTATTTTACTGTATCAGGTCTTGGAGCTTCATTTAGTAGAACCCTTTCCACATCTAGCTTTAAGAAAAATTCTCCTGTTTTCTTTCAGAGCTTGATCAGTTTCATTGACGATTTAAATTTTTGATGTATGTAGAATTTATTCTTATGATATGAGCTGTGGATCTAATTTATCTTTTTTCAAATGGCCAAATGTTTTTCCCTCACCCTCAAAAAGTCCATTTTTGTTCATTATTTGTGTTATCACCTTTATTATATAGTAAAATTCTCAGTGTGCTATGGATCTATTTCTGAACTTTATCTTCTGCTTTACTCATCTGTATTGATAGGTCAGTTTCCCACCTTCTTTGTAAAAATATTTTGCCTCATTTCCCCTCAAATTTGTTATGATACAATTGACAAAATTATTTGTGTATTTTGGGGTACAAGTGATGTTTGGACACGTGAAACACCCTGTGAAAGGGTTGCCTCGAGCGCAGTAGGTAGCAAGCATTCCCTTCCTCTGTGTGCATTACAGATTATAGGAAACTAACAAAAATGGAGAGGGTCTGGGGGAGAACAACCAGAAATGTCAGGAGGTAAGGAAGGCATCACCTCTGAGGAATATTTGTAATATCCAGGAATATTGGAAGTAAAGAAGAGACAACTTGAGATTCCTACCTGTTTTTTCATGAACTAGTGGAAGAAACTTACTGTATCTCTAGATATTAAAATAAGAAACAAAGGGAAAGTAAAACAAGGGCACAGCTATTGGTTCAACTTGCATTTCTTAGGAGTTCCATTTGAGTAAAGAGTTTGGTGGGAGGACAGTGGGAGACAGAGGGTGAATGAAGAGAAAGACTACAATGACGCAACAGCAGAGAACCCATTTAGCAGGCTGTTGGTGCAGCAATATGTGGAAGATGACGGTGGTTTGACCTAGACTCGAGAACAGTGGGGGTGACCCTATGGCAAGAATGCTGCTGCAGGCTCTTTGCATTATTCAGAGGTCCCCCATCAGTGCTCTAGGGTCATACTGAAGACAATGAGAAGTGGCTGAATTTAGGGTGTATTTTATAGGCACAGGTAATGAGGTGTACCAATGGATCAGATGGGGCTGGATTGGGAAATACAGGAAAGACAAGACAGAAGGCTAAAATTTAGGTTTGGGTGCTGAACAACTGGGAAGATTGTGGTGCTGTTCACTGAACTAGGGACCTTGGGTGGGGGAGCAGGATTGGTTGGAGGTGGGGTAGGGAATCTAGAATCTGTTTACGTTCGTGCTGACTTTGAAATGTCTGCCACACATTAAGGTGGACATGAGATGCATTATACAGTTGAAAGTTGGCTTCATGAATGTGGAAACAGAGCAAAAATTCAATACTGGAGCTATTGATTGTTCGCCTATTTTTCCTATATGTATTTTGAGAAGATTAGCTGAGATAGAAGCATCAAATTACTACATATTACATAGTTTCTATATCAAAGGAACCTCTAGTCTCATTTGGGAAGCAGAAAACTCCTATAGAGCAATTCAGCAAGTAAATTAAGTAATTAAAAACTGATGTAGTAGAAATGATAAGTACAAATAAAAACCCCTAGAAGGTAGAGATCATTGAAAATGACAGTAAAGGATGGCTTCCTGCAGGAGAGATTGAGAGAGAGAGCATTTGTTCTGAGCCTTGAAAACTATGCCCAGGGAGAGAGGAAGGGTGTGTGCAATTAAAAGCTCTGATAAAATATAGTGCGATGTTAGTTCTTTGTGAGAATGTGCTGTAATGACTTTGACATTTGCTAAGAGTGCCCTGGGTGCTGTGCTCCACTTTGCTTTGGGAGTGAAATGCCCCAGTTTTGCTGTAGTATTTGCTCATGGTTGAGGGAGGTGGTGAGTAGAGTGACTTTCAAGGAATCTCGAGTATTTGTGGCCTGTATGACCTATCTCTAAATATAGATAAATTCTACCTCCCAAGATTATCGGCCTAGACCAGGATTCTGGGTGGTTTCTTCAGAGTCACATCAACTCAGATTCTCAGGTATAGAAGCTGTGGGAGGAAATACAGATACACAGGGGAGAGTGTGTGGGGAGAAAGCATATCCTACACTTGCAAGTGTTGACGGGGCTTTTGTGAATGCGCCCTGGATGTCAACAGCAGCTTGTGTGTTTCTGCTGAGGCAAATACCAGCAACAAGAGCACAAGCGATTCCAGGTGCTATTCCAGGAAGCCACCCTAATATGGCTGTAGCTCTTGCTCTTTTTACCTTGTGATACATTCTTTCAAGTCCGAGGGTACTGTCCAGCTCCTAATTTGTGTTCTCACAGCCCTAGCAAGGGATAGAGCTCAACTTCTCTCTCTGCAGTGGCTTCCTTCTCTGTCTGTGCTAAAGACATGTTCTGTAGCAGCGCTTTTCAAACTTTGCCTTTGGGAACGCCAGGGGTGCTGGGTTGCAGAGTGCTAGGAAGGGATGATGAGGTGAAAGGACACAGGTATCTGAGTGGGATGGAATGTCATCTCATCGTGTGCAACAGCTTGGCATCTAAATGGTTCATATTTCAGTTTCCACATCTGGTTGCAGCACATAAAGTTTGAAGCTTGCCAGTCTGAAAAGTAAAAATAATAGGTTCACACTCCTGATATATTTAGTCTTGCATTAAATTGGGAGATTTTATTTCAGAATTGTTCTTGACTGCTAGTGAAACATAAGAACACGTTTATTTTTATTATTAGATGAGCTATAGAGCAGGAAAATATGAGTTTTACAGGGAGGATAAACTGTCAAAATAAATAAAAACATAGCTAGAAGACAGTTAATTAAATTAAATCAATTAAATAGTTACAGAACATTTTGGAAAAGCGATGTTATTTCTGGATCACGTTTCCCTTACTCTACTTCGTCATTCGCAGCCATTTGGTATGCACGCACTGTGGGCCAATTTTCATAGTCTGCCCCCGGGGCCACAGAGTTGCACTAGACACAGAAATTGTAGGCATTTGTGTTTCAGTAGTCAGCCATCCAAGGTCTTTAGTAGTCACTTGACATTCCTGCATTTCCGCTAGGATTAAAAGTGGGAGAGAAAAATGGAGAGTTGTTAATCACGGAGCATAAACTTTGAGTTAAGCAAGATGAATAAGCTCTAGAGACCTCTTTTACAACATTGCAGCTGTAGCCAACAGTGATGTGCCATACACATAAAAGCTTGTGAAGAAGGCAAACCTCATGGTGTGTTCTTACCACAGTAACATTTGTAAAAAATTAAGTGCTTAAGTACTAACATTTGAAGAATTCAACTGGCCCCATACATATTCCAATCGTTCAATTTTCATTTTTTTGTTCCAGTCATTTAGCAAAAGATTAATTAGGTTTTAGAGTGTAACAGATCCCCTATTTTCAATCCCCACTTTAGATTTCTAGGCCAGAGGTCCAATCTAATCTTGCATTTTGAAAAGAGTACACTCAATCAATTTAATGAAAGCCATCAGCCATTTTTATTCTTACATTTCTCCTTCAATGCATGTGATGCCTATGTTCACCACACTTTTGTTAAGCTATCTCAGTTCACTTTCTTTCAAGTACAGTGTCGCAACTATCTGCAAAAGCAAAGTACTTTAAAATGGTTTCAAAATAGGAAACAGTAAGATTTCCTCTGCCATTATTTTGAAAAGCTTACTTGGCATCTATTACTTTATGTATGTATTTCCTGAAATTTGCAAAATATATATTTGAATTCATAATTGAGAGCATTTATGTGAATTTGGATGTATAGGTTATACATGTACAAACTTGTGTTTATATAACACATAACTGACATTAATTTTGCACCTAACTGAAATGTCTACCTTTTCAGTTTGATTAGTATCAATAAATAATTGTTATGAGATTTTTCATGATACCATTGCATAGTATTAATGTTATCAATGTATGTCCTACTCATAAGATGATATTCCAATATTTATTCAAAGGTAATGTGCGATTTTTTAGATTTACAATCTGAAATAAAATTGTGAGACTGTAAAGAAAGTCTTTCCAAGGTTAAAATTATTTAGATGTAGTTCAGTGAGATAGTCTCAAAAATTGAATATTCATCTGTTTCTGAAATTACTACAATATACCTCAAAGCAAGACTAAATGTGAACTGTTTCTTCTGATGTGCTTATATGACATAGATTCAAACTGCAAAGAAGCCTATTAAGAATAGGATGTGTGTATTTCTACAAGAAGAACCTAAGTCAAATTGACAAAGCAGAAAAGTGCATGAAGTGAACAGAGACAGTAATCCTGTTAATGATTCCCTTGTTATGAATGAGGAAGATTTAAATCATGGAGCTGGTTTCAAGTGAGTAAATGCACACATTCTACAGACATATGTACATACACACTCAGTTGATAAAGGTATGTAGAATAATCGCTGCTGAAGAATTATGGTAAAAATTCATTGATCAAGGCATTATTGACTGCAAATAGTGATTATGTTCGAATACTGTGGGAAATTACCCAAGTCAGGTGCAGGTGACTTACGACAGGTAACAGTCATGGCAGGAGGAACTGTGACAGTTTAATAGAGAGCATTTTATGTGAACAGATAGTGCTGCATTTAGAGAATTTAGCTGTCCATGAGGTCATGAATGGTACTAAAAAATTCAGGAAAAGGGATTTGAGCAGATAAATTAGAAGCAGAGTGCTGTTTAGCTATAATACTTTTTCCTTGTTAGGGAGATAAGGATATTTTAAGTAAATGAAGAAGACATTTGAATTCTGTGGGAACACAGTGTGTCAAGTTTTAGACTGTGTATTAGGTCTAAATGTGGTAATGTATCCCTCTCTTTGGAGGGGTCACCTAGAGAACTGGCTCCTTTCTGGAGCTTGTGCAGGAAAGATGGTACACACTGCACCGAAGTGGGCATCAGGGTTCAGAGTATGGATTTCTTTTCTTTTTTAAATTTGCCTCTTAATCCCAAACCAGACACTGTGCTGCTACCACACGTGGCGTTGAATCCAAAGAGCAGCTGCGCTGTACAGGAAGCAAATGTAGCTGCATAGTTGGGTTTGTGCAAAAGTGTTGCTGGTGCTCTTTTCTGAAACACTGTGGAGTATTGTGGAAGAGGGAAGATTTCATGAGGACTCTAGGCCCAAGATCTTCAGCCAGTGAAGAAGGACATGCACATAGGTGGTTGCAGTAAGCGAGAGATTCCCAATGGTGACATCCTCAGATAACTGAGGCACTTTCTTTACACGCTTGGGCTAAGGTGTGGTGACATAAGCTGGGCCTCTAATGTGGATTCAGTGTGTTTCAACCAGTATGCTATGGAAGTGGATATCCTGAAGTTTTTTGTCTAAATTGCCAAAACCCCAACCCTGGAAAACAAGTATGTGATGATGACTAGGCAGAGTAGAGCCAAGTGACACAGAATGGACCCAGTAAACATGAGGCAGTACCCACCCCAGGGCAGATTGGATGTGAACCGAGACTCCTTTCACTACGCTTACTGCAGGCTGTGTTGCCAAATCCTATAGTATGGAGAACTGACTTGGTTAACCCAAAATTTCTCTCCTATGAGCGTGAGGCTCGTGGTACTTTTTTTTTTGTTTGTTTGCTGGCCATTAAAGAGTGAAGTGTGTTAGTTAGAGGCACTTGGAAATCCAGGCTGTGTTTATTTCTCAGGTTTATAAATAACTTAAACCTATATAGGAGTTAATTAATTTGTCCCCACTCCATCTACAGTTTAGCTTCTTGTGAGAATAATTTGACCCTTTACACACTCCGTGTTTGTAATTGTAGAGAGAAATCCCAACAGAATGAAGCAAACCTCACTCACATTGCCTGAATTTGATGCACTGAACAAATTATCTGAATACCCTTTCCATTAAAGACAGACACATGCATTGTACTATTTATGGCTGGAGTTATTTATAATTCTTTTTTTTCCCTCCTGAATGACTGGCATCCTGAAGAGGGGTTAACCTGTGACTTAGTGAAACTAAGAGGGACTGCTAAAAACACACAGAAATTTGCTTACTCCATCCGGACCTCTCCTTTCCCTAAAGAATGTTTCAAAACCCACTTATTGCCCTTGGGACAATAGGTCAGTTTTCTTACCTCTGAGTTTCTCTGTGATTAAATAAGAAGCTGCAGGAGCTTTCTAGCTTGTCAGAATCCTAAAGCTCAGGAACACTGAATAGTAGGAATAAAACAAAAGCACTCATCATCCTGACAGATCTTCCTGTAACTCCAGTAAACGGAGCTGACAGATACTAGAACGCAGGTAAGCCCTGTGAACTAAGCGTAACTGACGAAAACCAATTGAGTCGTTTGATGTCACAATGCAAATGAAGTGTGACTTCATAGAAAGTGGTTACTCCAAATGTTCTGTCCCTTGCATCATCCAATCTCTCCAGCCACTCCGGTGCACGCTATCAGAGTATCACGACAGTGTCTGTCCCATTAGCTGTGATGGAAACCTGTATGCATTTGTTGACTTCCTTTTTAAAGTTTGTTTTGAATTAGAATCTTGCGATGCTGCCAAGACTGGCCATGAACCCCTGGTCACAAGCTGTCTTCCTGCCTCAACCTCCTGAGTACCTGTGTTTAGCAATGTTGCCTTCATTTTAAATATTTAATTCCTAGCTGTGTGTAGTGATGCACTCCTGCAATCCTAGCACTGGCAAACCTGAGGCAGGAGGATGACCATGAGTTCAAGGCCAGCCTAGGCTACATATTGAGTTCAAGGTCAGCCTGGACTACACAGCGAGAACCTGTCTCAAAAGAAAAAAAAAATTAAGGATGTGAGGGTGATCTGGCTGTGACATCTGTCACCCCATTGATCTCGGGGGTTGATTAGACTGATCTGGCTGGCTAGGCGGGTGTCCCCTTCCTCCCTCAGCACTCCATGTGCGCCCCTCCTGAAGCTGCATACTCAGTCTAAGAGGACGACCACTCCTGATAGAGGAGGACTGTTCCTCAGTCAAGGGTATGCGAGTAGCTGTGCTCCCCTGCTAGCACCTCCAAACAACAAAAAAAATTAATTCCTATGAACCACTCATTTCACACCTATGACTCACCGTTATCCTAAGTAGCATAAAATAGTGGTTGGGGACTATTGCTGACAATTGCCAGAGCAATTTTACTGTAAGATCGGAGAAGCAATTAGCATTTTTTCAGTAAGGAAATGCATGGATTTTTACCACTGAACTTTGAGAACTGAGCCTAGGACGGAGGGGGAACTGTTCTGAGCCATCTTCTGCTTAGCTTGCAGCATCAGCTATGAGAGTGAGGCCCTTGCCCTCATGCCACAATGAACTCAAGCCGAGGTCAGTGTTTTATTCTGAGTTTTTATGACTGACTGGAAAAACAACTATGATTTAGTGAGTTCATATTCTGTGCCAATGATTTTGTGTATAGCAGTATGACACTTTGTGTAATTCTCATACCTCAGTAATATAGCTGCTGTCTTTATCCCAATTTTACAAATAAGGAAATTCCATGTCCTGTCAATTCAGTAACTGAGTGATCTTTGTCATAGCCACAGTTAAAGCCTAGGCTTTGAGGCCAAAGCCCATGAGCCTTTCACCACATCATGAAGCTTCAGATGAAGTTTAAGGGCAGGGAAAATTGACATAATTGAAGTTTGACTGAAGACGTTGTCCTCAAGGGTTGATACATTTACACTTTGTGTAGTATTGATTCCCCCTTTGTCAGAATCTTTAATTGACACCCATCAAGAATTCCCTGCCACACATTTTAGAACAGGATATAGTTCCAATCACAAGGGCATCATTAGGCTCTGACTGCCACCCACAGACTACCTGTGCCTTCTAGTCTGTTCAGTTTGGCCTTTACCCCGCTGTATGCAAACACCCTCAATTCCCTGGCTGTGATTGGTTGGAATCAATTACTCAGCCCTGTAAGTAAACTGAATGACCCTCTTGTGTATCCACAAATGGAGACACTTCTAATCACGCTTGGTGCACATATTTATTTCCTGTGGCTGTCGTAACAAATAAGCACAAACTTAGCAGTTTAAAACAATTTTTATTTTCTTATGTTTCTTTGAGCCAGCAATCCCCAAATCTTGCTGTCAGCAGGGCTGCACTCCCTCGAGGGGCTCTAGTGGAAGGCCAATCTCTTTCCTGCCTCTTCTACCTTTAAGTGGTTCCAGGCATACCCTGGCGTTCACCAGTCTCAGCCTCTGTCTTCATGTCATCTCTTCTTGGGTGTCTTTTCTATTGTCTGTTCCAAGTATCCCTGTGTCTTTCTTTTATAGGGACACTGGCACATTGGATCTAGGGCCCTCTCTCATACTCCATACCGTTCGTCTTTCAAAGTCCTAATTATATCAGCAAAGGCCCCCTTTCTCAATAGGGTACTATGCACAGGTTCTTGGGGTTAGGCCAAGAAGATGTGCTTGATGGGGTCCACCGTTCAACCCATTAGAGAGAGCTCAACATTCCCCAACTCTGCTCAGAATAAGGGAACCAGGCTGTTCAGGGCCAAATTATGGCACAGAAATATGAAAATAAGATTATGTCTGCCTCCCCTTCCTACCTTTTCCAATATCACTCCTCCACCAACGTGCCCCTTAGGCCCCAGGCTCTCTTGACACCTGATGTTGTCAGCCTCGGTCACTAAAGCAGAGTAGTGTAAGACAGAATGTGAATTTAAGAATCTGGCAGAATTGTGCTAGAAGTTACTCCAGTTTTCCTTGTGATGTGACCATGAGCAAATTACTTTAACCTCTGTCGGCCTCAGGTGAGTCACCTGCAAAACAGAAAGGAGGTGAATTTTCCTTTGGTTAGAGGTTCTCAAGAGACAAAAATGTACCAAAGCTTTTGAGAAAGAGTAGCTTGGCTTTGTTCCTGGCTCTGTCACTCACTAAGCATGTCATTTTTGGCAAGACATTGAACCTCTCTAAACTTCAGGTTCCTCATCTGAAGAAAAGGGATAACAACTTTTGTAGAGAAGTAAGGATTTGATAATAAAATCTTCAGAAAAGATAGTCAGTGTGAATGCATACTTGCTACACTGGCCATTGCTGTTGTTAGCTACCACATCCAGAGCACTTAGCCTGTGCCACACACTCTTCCATGCACTGTGCAGTACTACAGAAATGCTTCTCCATCCACCTGTAAAATAAAGCTGAACTTAAAAAGTAAAAGAGAAAATTATCACGAGAACCTTGCAACATCAGTCATCTTACAGCCACTGCCAACACCACTGACATTATTTCCCTGGGATACAGTAAAGTCATCTTCAGTCTGGGGCAAAATTGTCTACTATGAGGCATTTAGAAGGAATTGAAGAAGCTGGAGGTGAATTAAGTTCTAACTTTAAAGCAAACATTTTTAACTATGGCGAACATCTTGTTATCAAGACCACAGTTCAAAGCTAATGTCTTTTCTTGTTAAACTTCACAGATTTTAAATATGTCCTGAAGAAAAGCTAAGAAACATAGAGGACTAACCAATGAACCCCTTTTTAATTGCATTTCACTTTTCCACCCAAATACTCATGGAGTTTTGTTCTTGTTTTGCTCACAAATTCGAGTTGGGATCATTAGAGTGACAAAACCAACTTGACCGTTCATAAATATGTTGCTTACGGCAGAAATTAAAAGTATTGCCAGAGACATGAAGATAGTACAATTCAGATCACTGAGGGAATGTTGCGGGACAAAAGTCTAGGTGTCTATGTTAGTCTTTTTATATCTTCTTTTGACTGAAGTTAAGTGCAACACAGCAGCCAAATTTTCCATCACCAATTCAAATGCGACAGTATAACAACTGGAAAAGGAAAAATACTTCCTAAATAAACCAGGCAATTAAGAGTTTGATATAAAAAGTGGACCCCATAATCATTCTAGGCACTAAGTATAGCAAATACTACCTTTA
Organism: Chinchilla lanigera; assembly: GCF_000276665.1. NCBI lineage: Eukaryota > Metazoa > Chordata > Mammalia > Rodentia > Chinchillidae > Chinchilla > Chinchilla lanigera. The sequence continues at coordinate 6,464,945 of NW_004955489.1, forward strand.
TTTCCTGAATGGGCAAATCAGGTTTTGAGGATACATGCTTGTGCTCCTTCATTCAGCAGATAGTAACTAATTACAATCAGCCCTCTTTACCCATGGGTTGTGTATCTGCAGATTCAGCCAACTGTGGATCAGGAAATTGCTCCTGTACTGAACATACACAGACTGTTTCTTCTCATCATCCCTCTGAGCAATATTTATAACAGCTATTTACAGAGCATTTGCATTGTACTAGATACACAAGTAAGTTAGAGGTGATTTAAATTACATGGGAGAATTGCATAGGTCACACGTAAATATGATGCTGTATGAAAGGGCTTAATCACAGGAGGTTTTGGATCCATGAGAAGATCCCTTGTAGCTTCTGAGGAGCGACTATACTTTGAATATGCCAGTCTTATCCCAGTGTGCTGCTAATACAGAGACAAAGAGGACCCAGCCTCAGTAGGAAAATTTGAAAAGTTGTCACGGTACCTTACAGTGCATTTATGAGAGGGCAGACAGACAGGAAAGCGTGCCTCTGCATGGCAGAGTCAGGGAAGGCTGCCCAGAGAAGGGGGCACTTCAGCTACATTTTAGAAAATGAACAAGAACTAAACACAGTATTAGAGGCAAAAATTTTGCCAAAGTCACAGAGCAAAGGGATAGAAATGAGAAAATATCACAAAAGCATGAGGTGGGTACAGGTGAAGAGAGAGAAGCGTTGGCTCTGTAGGTGTTTACCTATCTCGAAAATGTTTCTGAGGTAGACCGGGCTAGGCTGACAGGATAGAGGGAAGAAAGAGACTGTGGGCCAGGAAGACGGTAAGGTCTCAGGGTACTGAGTGAGCAGTTGAGGTTTGCCTCGGTGCCACGGAGGGAGTGCTTTGGGTCTCCGAAGTCCATACTGTAGAACCCTGATCCCTATGGGATAGTATTAGGAGATGAGGTCTTTGGGAATGAATTCAGTCATGACTGTGGAGTCCACATGGTGTAACTAGTGCCCTTGTAAGAAAAGGTCAGAGAGTTAGCTAGATCTCCTTCTGTCATGTGAGGATACAAATAAAATATCAGCTTTCTGCAACCTGGAAAAGAGCCCTCACTACAACCTGACTGTGCTGTCGCCCTGATCTTGGACCTCCAGCCTGCAAGTGTGTAAGTCATGAATGTTTGTTGTTTAAGCCACGCAGTCTGTGGTACTGTGCTGTAGCAGCCCTAAGTGACTGAAGCATCCAGTGTCTGTTCTGGGTAGCAGCACGTTTTCTCTATGTGGCAAAATCTGGGCCACCAGAACCAATACTTCCCTGCAGTTCCCACGGCCCCATCTGGCTGATTGAGGACTAATTCAAATATCAATTAATCCTTCCTCATTTAATCCCTTTTCAAACATTTTCACAGTATGGATAATGAGGAAAAATGTTTTCTTTTGCAAAGTCAAGCGAGACCCACCACGTTAAAGAAATTAGTCTAAAACTGTTGCAATTGGAGGCTATTAAGTGGGCAGATGTTGGCAGTTTCATTCAGGAGCTTAAGATTTCTGTTCCACGAAAGAAAGATCAAAGCATTGGTTAACAGTATAGGCTTTCCAAGAAAATAAGGGGGGCATTAACTACTCCGTTTTCTCTCTTTGACTTGCCACTACTAGCATTGGTTATGTTTTGTGCCTGGAAAAATAGAAGTCAATTATTAAATGTAGTGTTACTAGGGACCATTTTAACCATATTAAGGCACAAAGAGGTTATATGGTGTGCTTGCCCAGGTTCACACAGCTAATTAGTAAAAGATCTATCTGTCCCAAGATCTTGAAAGGGTTTTCTTGCCTTTTCTTTGGTCAGTGCTATCCTCTGGCTTTGGTTGTGAATGAAGGTTGGGTTTGGGTAATGGGGAAGGAGTAAGAGGTAAAGTACAGAGATGGGTATAGGTATTCAAACACAGCCTCAGAGGCAGGAAGTCTTCTGACTCACTGTAACACCTTGATAAAATATGCCTGCTTAAAGGAGTGGCAATAGATTAGAAAATTCTGGAAAGCAGTCTCCGCGGGAAGGCTCTGGAGGTGGCAGGCTGAGTAACTCATGTTTGACAAAAAGCTGCCATGGCCTTTTGATTCTCTGCAAATAGAGCAACTTACCCCTTCCCCAGTGTATATAAAAAGTGAGTGTTTATATTTTAGTTCTGTTGTCCTCTCCTCAAGGGTTATTTATTCCCCTGGAGGTGGAGACTGAAACTCTACTCCGGCTTTCCCCATAGGACTGGTTGGAAAAATAGATCAGGAAATGAATTTGAATTTTATTATGTCTGTTGAAGTTGCTGGAAGATTTTAAGAAAGGAATGAACAATTTTATTTATTTGGTAGAAACGATTACTGTGGTGCTAGGTGGAGAACGTGTGTCTTAAAATTCTTGTCAGATAACGCTAACTTCTAAGCCATCTCAGTGTTAGCATGAGTTAATTATCTTTCTTTTTCTATTCATGTTGTGATTTTCCTGGTTCTTGCTGTGATAGGTGACTTTTTTTATCGCATCCTGTACTTTTTAGCTAATATGTTAGGAAGTTAAGGGTCCTATTTACATCATTTTTTTAAACAAGCAGTCACTCTGAAGATTTGGTATGAAGACCCTGGCTTGCTTTGTGGGTTTCACTACCAGTGCAAGCGTGGTTTGTAGACCTGGCAGAGCTATTTTGGTCAGGTTGGTTCATCAAGTGCCTCAGGGACCCCCAGTGGTGCAGCTGGTGCTGCCTAAGGGGGCAGAAGGGATTTCCCAGGCCTGTAAGAAGGAAGATCTGTCTCTTGAGCAGACCACTTGTCAGGGCTGAATCCCTCTCGTTTTTTCTAGCTTCCTGCTCCAGCATCCCTGGCAGAGGAAGGGGGTCTCAGACCCTTTAGTCCTCTGCAGTGGGGACAAAAAGTGCTCATGGTGGAGTACTTCTTGTGCTAAGATCCTCCTGATTGCTGTTGCCTGGAGACCTGCTGCCTCTCAGTGGAGAAGAATGTCAGGTCTGTGAAAGGCAGAGAATCTTTATGGACCACACTTGCTTGTGGTAGCAGGATGCCCCTTTGCCAGTGCTGCCCTTCACGGGATGTCTTAGTCACCTTCACATTATTGGGACACAATACACAACACCTGAGACTTAAAGGATGAGACGTTACTTTGGGTTCATGGTTTTTAGAGGTTGCAATCTGTCATCAGCTGGCTCCAAAGCACAAACAGTAATGGTGGAAAGGCCGAGGCAGAGGAAAGTTGCTCGGGTCATGGCTGCCAGGAAGAAGAGAGGGAATGGAGGAGCTGAGGAGGGAGATGCACCCTTCCAGGTCAGGCCCCAGTGATCCACCCCTCCCAATGAGACCCCACCTACTAACAACACACTCAGCCACGGAACGCGTCAGTGGATGTATCCACCAGTGAGTACAGTGTCCCGTGATTCAGTCACCTTCCAAACACATGAGACACTTGTGAGACATTTCAGGTCCAGGCCACAGAGGACTTCATGCTTCTGCATGTTGCCTCTCTATTTGCTTCACCCTTTTGGCCAGACCAGTCAGTAGAAGAATAAAAGAACTCAAGCATAGATGGGAATCTGAGCATTAGCTTGGGGCAGAGAGGTGAGAAGATTTAGATTTAAATAAATTATGGGTTTGACAGAAGGAAATTGAGGATGTTGTTGACTGATGGGTCTAAGTTTCTTTTCTGTGAAATAAGCAGCATTCAAGTGTCTAGACCCTGGAGTTTTACATTCTTGACTATGAACCCTAGTTGCGCTTCTTACATGCTGTGGGATCTTTGAAAACCACTTAATTCCTTTGTGTCTTAGTTTCCCAGAAAATGGAAATAGTAATAGCATGTATCTTTGTAGGAATGTTGTGATGATTGATACAATGAGCTACTATTTGAGAAGTACCTAAAATAGTATGTTAATAACTATTTGTTGTTTACATAGACTATTGTAGTAGGTTCTTGTATTTAAGAAGTTCTACAACATGCCTGAAAGAATACATAAGATTCAAAAGGTATAATAGATATTGTGAAAGGGGAGGAAACTGCTCAAAAGGAAAGAACAACTGGGATGGTGCAAAGGAGAAAAGAAGGAAGGGAAGATAGCTCAGATAATTGTACTACTAATATCTATTAGTTCATTGAAAGGAAGTGCATATATCGTTTGAACAATTTTCCATGTCTATATCTTGTAATCTGAGCAACTATTTTGAAGACAACAGTATGCAGTATAATAACCATCGTTTGTTTCCTATCATCTTGTTTTGAAATTCTCTATAGTTTTTACTGTTTTTTTCTCTCTTTTTAAAAAAATGCCTAGCGGGCTGGGGATTTAGCTCAGCGGCACAGTGCTTGCCTGGCAAGCACAAGGTCGTGAGTTCAATTCCTGGTACCAGAAAAAAACAAAACAAAAAAATAAAATAAAAAAATGCTTAGCAAACTACCTGGTATGTAACATTCAGTAAATGGTGGTATAGTTTTCATTGTTATTCTTTGCAGCCTTAGAGGGAAAAAAATTCATTGGTCAAATTTGCCAACTTTAGCTTTTGGTGAGTGCCCAAGACCTCCTGAGCTGCCCCTGGCCGGGTATACATTCTGCTGGAGAACTGTGTGCCTGCAGGGTCATGTGCCACCCCCTGCCCTTCTTTTCCTTAAGACTGAGCGCTCCTAGAGAATAGGGATCATCAGTAGGAAAAAGTTGCCACTCACTGATAATATACCTCTGCACTATACCATACACCATCACCCAAAGTAACATTTGAGAGCCTCTGAGAAAATTCAATGGTTTCAAGCGTCTGCAATATGTTGCTATGTGCAGCCTGCAACATGAATAATGAAACAAAAGTCATAGTTTGATTTGTTCTGCAATACAAGAAAAATCAATTGCCAATCTTAGTCCTTCATCATGATGAAAAAGGAACACACAAAGAAGAGTTATTAGTGCCATCTTGTGGAGTGAGCTATCATTACTACTTAGGGGTCACAGTGGAAATGGGGTATTTTTTCTTTTTATCACCGAAGCCCCATTTGTAAGGAATGTTGGGTAACTATTTGCGGAATAATTTAACAAAAGAGAAGAGAGAGGACAGGAATGGATGAAGAATCAGTTAAGACGATACCACCTTGAAAAACTGTCAGATGCACTGTCCATTGTTGATTTGGAGGCCTTTAAAAATAGAGTTAGAGACACTGCAAGGTGTTGGTGCCCTTATTAGCGTGTATCATGCATAGAGGAAAATGAACAAAATATTTGAAGGAAGGACTCAGGACTGCCAACTCTTTCTTGGCTTGCCCTTATCAGCAGTAGTCAGTAGACTATCAGATGGCATTTTTCTCTTTCTATCATTTTCAGTGTGCTGCAAGTTAATAAACCATTTAAAGAATATGAAGAAGATGGCAACTTCAGAGCTGGTGAGTGTTGTCCATATTCCAATAGATTGGATGAAGTGAAATTTCTGACAATGTTGAAATATAACAATGTCAATTTCATAAATTTTTCACTTAAAAAAGACACTGGGCCTGAAGACACTGGGCATGCTGTAAGTCTGGATCTTGTGCTAGGTCTTGGTACATACGGAAACAAATGAGACAAGGACCTGCCTCCAAAAATCTCATGATTCAGTGTGGATGACTTAGACAGCATATCTTTTGTTCCAGCATTTCTGTGAAGTCCCTGGCTTAGCCAGATTCTTTCAAAGGTGCTGTGGGAGCTCTAGGGAAGTGTAACAGGTTAGCATGGTGTGTAAGAGCAAGAACTCTGTCTCATTTGTTTTATTCTTATTAGTACATTTTTACAGTGCATAATGATTGCATTCCTTGTGAGGAATTGGTACTTGTACATAACATCTCAATACTGTTTTTCCCCCTTCCTGTCCACCCTCTTTTTAATTTTTTTTTCTGCCAGCATGAGATTCATTCACTAGTTAACTATCATAAGTACAGATTAACAGCCATGCTAACAGGCCAAAAAGTCTTAAAACATATACAACAATTGTACTAACTCAAGGAATAATTTTGAATACATTGTTCATGCTGGATCACAATATGTCTCTCTCTCTCTCTCTCTCTCTCTCTCTCTCTCTCTGCTATTTTCTTTCTTTTATTTTGCATTTTATTTATATATAGGATTTGTTAGATAAGAGAAACCATACTAAATACCGCATATGTGATTTACTTCACATAAAATTATAGTCTTAGGGTACATCCATTTTCCTAAAAAAGACTCAAGTTTATCTTTCCTCATGGCAGAATCATACTACATTGAATATTAATACATTTTCTTTATCCCTTTATCTGCTGGTGGACATATTGGCTGTTCCAAGATTTAGCTCCTAAGAGCTGCTCTGCTGAAAGCATTGTATACATACATCCCTGTGATATGATACCTTTAGCTCCTTCAGGAACATACTTAGAAGAGGAATAGCTGGGTAAAATGGAATTTATAGTTTTAGTTTTTTGAGGAATCTTCATATTGATTTCTACAGTGGTTGTACCAGTTCATACACCCACCAAGAGTAAACAAGTTTTCTTTTTGCCTTATAGCCTCTCTAGCATTTGTTACTGGTTGATTTCTTGATGGTAGCCATTCTTTGTGGAGTGAGATGAAATCTCAGTACTGTTTTAATTTGCATCTACCAAACAGCCAGAGAGTTTGAAGATTTGAACTTTTTTATGTATTTATTGCTTGTTTGTGCTTCATGTGAGAAGTGTTCCTTATCATCAGATGCCTATTTTTTGATAGTGTGGTTAAATTTGGAGTGCCCAATTTTATTTTAGTTCTTCATATAGTCTATATATTAGTCCTCTGTCTGAGAAATAGCTGACAAAAATTTTCCATTGTGTAGTTTCTCTCTTTACTCTGTGATTTCCTTTGCTGTGTAGAAACTTTTAATTTGATGTGTTCCCATTGACTGATTCTTGGTATTATTTCTTATGCAATTGGGGTTGTGTTCAGAAAGTCCTTGCCTACAAGTATGACGTCAGGAGTTTTACCTGTTTTGTATTGCAGTGGTTTGGTATTGTTTTAGTACTTAGATCTGTGATCCATTTTGATTTCAGTTTAATGCCTGAAGAGAAATAGGAGTCTAGGGTCAATCATTATCATGTGGGTAGCCAGTTTTCCCAGCACAATTTGTTAAAGAATCTATCTTTCCACCAGTGAAGGTATTTGGCCCCTTGGTGAAAAACAAAGTAGCTGAGTGTAACTGGAGCTGTTTTTGCATCTTCTGTTCTGTTTCATTGATCCTTAAGTCTTTTGCCATGCTGTTTTGAACACTGTAGCTTTATAGTATAATTTGAAGTCTGGGATTGTGACATGTCCTGTCTTGCCCTTGTTGCCTAGAATTGCTTTTGTTATTCTAGATGTCTTCCGGTTCCATATGAGTTTTAGGATTGCTGTCTCTACTTCTGTGAAGAAGGCTATTGGTGTTTTGATTGCTATTCCATTAAAGCTGTATAACAGTTTTGGCAGCATGGCCATTTTGACTATATTGGTTCTACCTATTCAGGAACAGTGTATAGTTTTCCATCTTTTAATGTACTCTTTCATCTCCTTTTTCAGAGTACTCTACTCTTCATTGTTGAGGTCTTTCACTCCCTTGGATAGGTTAATTCCTAAATGTTTCATTTTTCTTGATTCTATTTTGAAAGGTATTGTTTCCCCGGTTTCTTTCTCAGTAACTTGGTGTACAGGAATGCTATTGATTTTTGAGTATTGACTTTGCATCCTACTATGCTACTAAATTTGGTTATTAATTCTAGGAGTCTTTTGAAAGAGCTTTTGAAATCTTCTGTATAGGAGATCATATCACCTGCAAACAATGATAACTTAGCTTCTTCCACTCCTATTTATATCCTTTCATTTCTTTCACTTGTTGAATTGCTCTGGTTAATGTTTCAAGAACTATACCAAATAGGAGTGGTGACCGTGGACATCTTTGTATTGTTCCTGATTGTAGATGGACAGCTTTCAGTTTCCCTCCATTTAGTATGATGTTGGCCATTGATTTATGATAGATTACTTTAATAAGATTGAGATAAAGATCTTGTATTCCTATTTTCTTCAGGTTTTTGTCATAAATGAATGTTGCATTTTGTCACATGCTTTTGCTGTGTCTATTGAAATGATCATGTGAGATTATTCCTTGTTTCTGTTTATGCTATGCATTACATTTATTGATTTGCATATATTGAACCATCCCTGCATCCCTGGGATGAAAGCTTCTTGGTTATGATGTATATCATATTTTTGATGATTTGCTGCATTAGGTTTGAAAGTATCTTTATGAGCATTTTTGCATCTAAGTTCATTAAACAGATTGGTCTGTAGTTCTCTTTTTGGTTTGGTTCCTTTTCTGGTTTTGGAATAAGGGTAATGCTTGCTTCTAGGAATGACTTTGGAAGCATTACTTCTCTTTTGATTTCATTAAAAATTTTGAGGAATGTTGGCATTAGATCTTCTCTAGAGTTCTTGTAGAATTCAGTAATGAGTCTGTTAGGACCTGGGCTTTTGTTAGTTGGTAGTTATTTTTATTTCTTCTTAATTTCATTTGACTATCTAGGATTTTTATGTCTTCTTTGTTCAGCTTTGGTAGTTCACATGTATCTAGGAATCTATTCATATCTTCTGAATTTTCAATTTTAATAAAGTACAGATTCTCAAAGTAGTGATTAATGATCTGGATTTCAGCACAATCTACAGTGATGTCACCTTTTTCATTTCTAATAGTATGGATTTGGGTCTTTACTTTTCTTAGTCTGTCAAGATTGGGTAAGGGTTTGTATGTTTTGTTTATTTTTTTAAAGAACTTCATCAATTCATTGATTCTTTATATTTTTAAGCTAAATTTCTTTAATTTCTTTTGAGATCTTTATTTCTTTCCATTAGCTTTGGTTTTGGTTTGTTCCTTTTTGTTTGTATGATCTTGCGGTATATCATTGGGTATTTTATTTGAGCTCATTCTGTTTTTTTGATGTGGAAATTCACCACTATAAACTTCCCTCTTCCTCCCTGTCCCCCTCCCCCCCCCCGGTACGGGGAATCAAACTCAGGACCTCGAGCTTGCCAGGCAGGTGCTGTGCCTCTGAGCTAAATCCCCAGCCCCTAAATTTCCCTCTTAGGATCACTTTTATTGTGTCCCAGAAATTCTGGTATGTTGTACTACCATTGCCATGTGATTGTAGGAACTAAGTTCTTAATGTCATCTGTGACTCATTGATTACTCGAGGGTATTGTTAATTTCCATTTGTTTGCAAAGTTTCTGTGGTTTCTTTTGCCATTGATTTCTAGTTTCATTGTACTATGATCTGATAATATGTGTGGGATAATTTCTGTTCTTTTACATTTACTTAAGCATGCTTAATGGTCTAGTATGTGGTCTATTTTTGAGAAAGTCCCATGTGCTGCTGAGAAGAATGTGTATTCTGATGTTGGATGGACCATTCTATAAGTATCTGTTGAGTTCATTTGTTTTAAGATATAGTTCAATTTTGTATTTCATTTTGTTGCTTACTTTTCGTCTTGTTAATCTGTCCATTTGTGACAGTGGGATATTGAGGCCCGCTCATTACAGTGGTATTGGTGTTAATCAGATACGCTAGTAACAGACAAGACAAATTTGATATTAATGTACCATAAGAAGCACGTATGTACCACCCTTAACTCTAGAGAAGAAATCCATAATTATGGTGTAAACATTAAGAAACCCAAAGTATTGACTTACAACTTATATATACTAAATGCAACAGCTATATTTCTGCTAATGATAGAAAATAATTCAACAATAATCTTACAGGCACCAGCATGCAATAGGATTAGAGTGAGGATGCCAATGCCATGACTTTCAAATCCAGTGCAATTCAAGCTGAGCCTGGCCTCTGGCCACAGGGCATGGCCTGTGTCCTTTAGCTTACATCACTCAAGGGGTCTCTTTCCAGCCTGACCACAGCTCCCTGATCACAGCTGTGTTCTGTAGCTATCTCTAACCTAGTCACCGTGGGGACATAACACGAGGAGCCCTGCATTAAGGCCATTCCCCAGCTGTTCTGAGTCTTGGGTTCAAACAGTCAGCCCTTCTGCAGAAGGGTGTCTGACCAAGCTCTCTTTCCAGGGAAAATGGCAGCCACTTGGACGGCAGTCACTCACCAGCTGTTGCCTGTCAAAGGACTCATGTTAGTGCAGAATCCCACACTCTTCATGGAGCTCCTAGCACTCTCTGGTCCCTTCCACCACTGTGTTTTTCCCTGAAACCCTCTGAGTTCCTGGGGTTTCACTTGTCTCTGTAGATTCAGTCTCCATTTCCTGCAATCCACCAACCAGGGGCTGGGAAAAAAGTGTAGACTTCACCTCACTGGTGTTCTGTCTCTTCAGTTTCTCTGTTGATTTTAATTTTCCTGTCACATCCTTCCTGGTTCCTGAGGATCTCTCCCTCCCTTTCCCTTCCACCCACCCACCCTCCCTTCCTCTTTCTTTCTCTCACTCTCTGTCTCCCCACAATTGTAATTTACCAGTGTCTGGATTACGATTCTCGGTGAGGCTTAGTTGCTTTCTACTCTGCCATTTTCCTGGAAACCTCTGCTCTGTTTCATTTGGATGACTTCATTTTGCTAGTTACCCGCTGGGTGACTTTGCTTAGGCGCTGTGCTTTTCTCTCCTCAGTTCCCTGGTCTGTACATAATGCCCACCTCATCTGAAAATTAAGTGGATTAATATGTGCCAAAGCACTTAGAATAGTTCCATGCGCATAGTAAGTACTATATAAATTTTAGCTGTCTTCCTTATCATCATCATCACTAACACCACCACCACCATCACCATCACTGCCTCTCTATTGCTACAGAGGAAGCATTTGAGTTGTGTTTTGTAGGCCAATTTAAACTTTATGACTCACTCTTTCATTTCATTTGTTTCTACCAATAATTTACTTATGGAGTTCCTGCTTTCCCCATTCCTGTGAAGAATAAGTGGGAACACACCTACTTCTCTCTTCTAATTATCACCTCGGTTAAGTCAAGGTTTGGGACAGGAGCTTGAGCAAAGTCATAGGAAAGTGAAAGGAGAGAGGACAGTAAGACTGGGGTCACTGGACTGGAGGGTGAAGGGGCATATGTCAAGTGTGGGAACGAGTAAGGCAAGATCTGTATTACCAGAGCCTATTCTCGTGCACACTTGTGATGGCAAAGCCCATTCTGGGTTAGCTTTAAAGAACCACCTGAAAGCTAGAAAGTAGCTGCACAGAATGATGTTAAGAACGTGCTCCTTTGCTGGCACGTAGTTCCTTAAACCTGCTCTGTCAGTGCTAAATGTTCTTTGTTCTCAAGCTATGAAATCACCATTTCATAATCTATTTTCTAATAAAGTGCTTAAACATAAATTAATTTTGTGCAATAGCAAAAGTATTTAGAACTAAGAAGTAAAAATATAAAACTTAACTGCTATGGAATAAGAGCAGTTAAAATTCATTTTAGCTTTAATGTCTTAACTGCCTATCAAGGTACTTATAGCATGGCTTTATGAAATGTGGATAATGTGCATCATTTGAATCTCGAGATCCAAGTTCAGTATTTCACAGATCTTAGGCTGGTGGGCTGTCAGTGGTGTTGGATGCTGTATAAAATGTCCACATGGGTACATGCACATATTTGCATTCTCCTTGACTTGGTTACTGCAATGTGGGAAGTTCATCAACTTCACTGATGGTCAAAGCTAATCTGGACTCCTTTGTCCATTAAGGGCCTTGTGAGTTCTGAGTTTCTCTGGAAGGCTTGGGTGTGACTGCCATGGAATCAGCAGCAAGGTGCACAGGGATAGATGGCCAGGGCATGCTACACATTTCTGGCATTAGCTGATTTCACGGTTTGGTTGAATTGATTTGCTTCCTCGAACCCTAAACTTTCTTTTAATTTTAAATTAATAGCAGCTATTATTTGCTTGTATTGTACCTTAACTGATCACGTTTATCAGTTTTCAGTGAGGCTGTTTTTGCTAATTGTAGAGCAGCCATCAGCTTGAAATTAAAAAATGGCATAGCAGCACAGTCCATGATGAAGAAATATTCTTCTGTTACTGTGCTTTGAGTCCTCTGTAGACACTTTCCTAGCTAGTTCTGCCTGCAAGCCTCAAAGAATAACACTTTATCCAGATTCCTCCTAGGAACTAATAATACAGGAGGTCACACTGGCTTAACACAGGATCTATTTGTAGTTAGAGTACTTCATGGATTTAAAGGGTTCCAAAGCTTGGCCACAGCCATATTGGACCTATTTGTCATAGAGTTCAAGCTTCTAATTCGCAATCTGGCTATCAGAATGTGCTTTTCAATAGAAAGTAAGACCCAAACTCTACCCACCTTTGTGACTCAATAACGAAACTTAACAAAGTTTTCCCAATGTCATTGTCAAAAAACTGATTAAAACCAATATGAAATAGATGGACTGTCAGACAAACTAAATAAAGAATGAAAATAAGCACCACCAAAATTCTCTCTGAGAAAGCATTTACTGTTGTTGTGCATGCCAAAATTTGAGAGTACAAATATAGCTTTGAGGGTGAATTCAAGGTACAGAACTCTCTTTTCTAAGAAGTACCTCCTCTTGCACCTGGACAAGAGAAGCTTATACTAGCTATGTAGTGTAGACATACTAACAGCAATAGAAATGAAAATAGTAGAAGTTCCAGCTTATGGATCAATTAATCTGTTCAGGTGCTTAAAACATGTTGCCACGTTTATTTCTTGCTTTTATAAAACTCTTAGATATTGATATTTTCATTCTCCTCAAGTAATGATCTAAAAAAATTTTAATGAAAACAACTGTATAAGCTCTCTTAAAACAGAGCAGAGCCTAACAAATCAGCAGCAAAAATGAAGCTACTCTCTAGTTTCACTTTAAATGCATCTGTTATCACAGCCCCCACAGAATGTAGCGACGCAACTTTGGTGTATTAAATTGTTCCAAATTGCGTCTCCTTTCCTTTTTGAAAGAAAAGGTGCTTTGTCTTCCAGAATCACGACTGTGTCCCTTCTCCTTATATATTCTGTCTGCAATTGGCGAAGGGATAGAGAGTGATCTCACATGTCTCTAATATGCCCCAAATGTACCTTTTTCTGGAGGGGCAATACCAGAAAAATCTTTCCTATTTTAACTGTTCATACAAAAATACAGCACATCATCACATGTAAGGTTTCCAGACTTCCCTGACTAAAATAGAGGATGCCCAATTAAATTTGAATTTCAGACAAACAAGCACAGTGATTTTTATTATAGTTCTGTTCCAAATATTGCCTGCGACAGACGTATACTTTCAAAATTCATTGTTTAAACAGGGCATGGTGTCACCTGCGTGTAACCTCAGCACTTGAGAGGCTGAGACAAGAGGACTGCTGCGAATTCAAGGCTAACCTGGGCCACATAGTGAGTTCAAGCCTAGCCTGAACTACATATCGAGACCCTGTCTCTGGAAAAAGAATAACAACAACAACAACAAAAATTTCATTGTTCATCTCAACTTCAGGCTTTACTGGGAGCACCTCTTTTTGATCTGGCAGCCCTAAATGCTATTTATGATTTCCAGATTATATAAAGTAGAGACAGCAGTAGGACCAATTTTTATCTGTTTTATTTGAGTGGAGATCTTGCCTGCCAAAGGACGGTCACATCGTTAGAGACAGATGAGGGGCAGATGTCAGATTTGGTGAATGAGTGATCAGCTGAGTGTAACCAAGTAACACAATAATGTTAGCAGGACAAAGGAAACATTCTAATTATATATATGCTGGCATAGAAATGTTGCTTTATTCTTTTCAGGCTTATGTATTTCAAAGTTGGAAAGAGCTGCAGAGATCAATTACTGTAATGAAATCTTCTACTCCGGTCCATGGCCCCATTCTTTCATTCCAGCATGACACAAAAAGTGTCAGTCAGGGCTGGAGATTGACCCATATTCTGCTTCACAAGATCTGCACCCAGAGGAAAGCGTGTCTCTCTCCGCACTTCCCCATCCTACTCACCCCCGCATGCACACACATATGTGCTTTGCACTTGCCAATTCATGCTTGGAGCAGGTGCCTTTTTATGACTCGCATAAAGGCACTAGACTATTGGCCCTGATTCATACACACATTAACACTCATTTGCAAAGTCATTACTGAGCCAAGCACCATGTTAAGTTCTGGGAATACAGAGGTAGATGAGGCACAGTCCTTTCCTTCTAGGAAATCAGAATCTGGTAAGGGACAAACAAGGAAAGAGGTCATATCTAGATGTGGCATGGTAAGGGGCCTACACAGGATGCATATGAGCGAGCACCTAGGAAAAATGGCTGTCTTAGCCTGTGCCGTGCACCCGGGAGAGATTCTCAGCATTTGGAGCTTGAGCAGAATCTAAATGGAAGAATTAGATTGGTGAAGCAGGAGGAGTGAGGGGAGAAAGAGTACTCTAGGCAGAGGGCAAAGTGGCACAAGCAGACTCACAGGGGTGTGAAACCGAATGCCATTCTTTGGAAACTTCAAGATGGTCATTTCAGATGTACTGACATTGTGGAGCAAGAAGTAGCAAATTATTGAGGGGCTTTACAGAGATGTAACTGGGCAAAGATGCGTTACACAATGGCTTGCAGCATAGTTTTGTTCAGGCTGTACCCCTAGTGCCTAGAATACTGACTGGTAAGACCTGTTAGTTTTGTTTTTTTTTTTTTTCCCCCTGTGGTACTGAGGTTTCAATTTAGTGCCTTCTCATTGAGCTACATCCCCAAACCTTATTTATATTTTTCATTTTGAGACAAAGTTTCACTGAATTTCTAAATTTCCAGCCTGGGGATGAACCTTTCACCCCTCCTGCCTCAGCCTCCTGGAGAGCTGGGATTGCGAGCATGCACCACCATGCCTGACTTCTCATAGTCTGTAATAGGTCACTGTGTACTACAGATTGCAAGAGACGGTTCTAGTTTGCAGATTCCTCATTGTAGCTGACCGCATGACTTGGCTTTTTCACTGAATCACACATTTTCAAAGACTATTATTTTGAACACACTTTGTGAAATCATACCCAAAAGAAAGTGGGTAACTACATGAGTGACTACAAAGAGGGATAAATCTAGGACAAGCTTTTGGGGATTATGCCTATGTAAAGTGATGCTCAGCTTCCTCCAGTTGGTGATTACTTACTAGGGGGCAGTGTGGAAAGCCAGACACAAGGTGGGCTGGCCCAGCTTCCCAGGGCCTTTGCAAGCCACTTTCAAGGACAGTGATATATACTTCCTTTTTCTTTATCTTTATTTGCAAGTCCAGATTATACCACAGATAATCAGCCAAACAACCAATTGCGCTGTAGGCCAAATGGTCCCACATCAGTGTGAATTTCTGAAACCGTGGTCTCAAGGCAATAACAGAGTTTATCAAGTGCTAGCTTTATGCTAAGCACTTCCCACAATTTAGGGCATTTATTTTCCATGACAGTCTCAGGCATAATATCATAAAATTAATTATGGATTGAGGATTTACTTTCTGTCAGGCAATGGATAGGCTATGTACACTTTATGAATATTACCTTAGTTAATCTTTATAACAATCAAATTCATTTATAACAAAAGTACGACACCGAGATGCTGTATAACTTGTGAAAGGTCACACCTATATAACTGGTAGAGCAAGACTTGAACCTAGATCTTCGTGATACCAAAGCCTACATGCTTCATTACCCCACCATGCTGCTACTAGGTCTACTCCACTGCTTTGTACTGTATAACAAAAGTTCAATGTGACCCCTGTCTTTGTTCACACAAACGCATCCTCAAGAAAATCTTAACCTCACTGGCACCATGAAATAAGACCATATATGTGTACTAGCCAAGAGGTCATGTGTCGATCATATATCATTGCTGTATATGTGCGAGATCAAGCATGTTGACAGTATCATTAGAAGAGTCAGCTAAATCACTTTCAACTCTGATTCATACTGGTAGCTTATGTAGGATGTTAACTGCTCACCGCGAGGGATAGTGAGATACTACTGGGATGGAAGTAGGCCAGTCAGGATTATGCTGGGCTAGCCCAAACTTCTTCTTCTCTCCCACTCTTCCCTCAAGATTCTAGGGTTTTGTGATTCTGCAGCTTATATCTTTTCACAGATGGACCAAAATAGCAGGATGTGGGCTGGTTGTAAGGACTAATGAAATGCCACCCTCTTGGTGGTTGGCAGAGACACTGGCCACTTGAGATATTTTACTATAATACTCTTGTTTTTCCCATGCAGAAGCATTTACTGAGATCATTGCACAGTCTTTGTGGATGAGTTAAGAGAAAGGGCTTATTTTACATATGTTGAAGTATAACATACTCAAGGGTGCGCATATTCTTTTTAATGATTTATATTTACAAATTGAACACACCTAGATAGTGAATGCACAGATGAAATGCCAGAACATTACCAGCATCCTGACAAGAGCCATTCTGCCCCCTTAACCCCCAAGGTTAGCCGCTATCCTGAACTTGAACAGCACAAAAGATAGGAAAGGTAAAAAGCAGGGCTCAGCTACTCAAATTGCAGGTGTGAACACTGGACCACTTGACTCCAGAGCTTACCTATGGATATTGGCGTGCCTGTGAGTACAAATATTTCTGGACTCAATGGGGGGAAGAATCTTTCCAATTTTCCAAAGGCTGTCTCATGGTGTTTGAAGATAAAATGGCACTTGCCTGAAAAGCCAAACCTGGAAGAGTGTCCATGGATGTGGCAAAGGCAGCCTGAGGTGAATCCTAACATTTGGAATGCTGCCCCTGGAGGGAATCATTACAGTAGTGATCTCAAAGAGCTAAGGGCCAAGTCCTATAAAACTCCATAGAGTCCAGGTCCCTCCAGAGGACTACTGGAGCAAATACAGGTATTGCTACAAGCGCAAACTACCATTGAGGTGGCTTAGTTGGCCAGCCAGTGGGGTTCTTAATTGCAGCCAGGCTTTACAAGACTGAGCTGTGCTAATATAATCACTGCCAGATTGTGCACTGTATCTCTAGCTTCTAAGTCTCCTAAATCTCCACCGGAATTGTTACTCCCCTGTTACAGAGGAGAAACAGATGCTCTGAAAGGCTGAATACCTTGGCCCAGGTCGCACAATTAGTAAGTGGCTGGGCCAAACTACAATGCTATGTTGGTACTTCCTAGAGCCTCTGCTTACAGACATTGTATGTCAAGCTTGTAACATCCTGTAGCTTCTCAGGGAGTTGTTTCATTGGAGAACTCTTGACTATGGTCCCCTGGATTTCAAATTAATATCTTGAATTTCTGCTCTTTCAGAAAGAATTTGCAGGGCCTTAGTGTAATCATTAATCACATCACTTCCTACTGGTGATACCAAGGAAGGACTGAGGTAACCCTCTGGGCCTTGATTCCATAGTATGGTCCATGTACCAGCAGCATGAAATTAAGGATCTTGGGCCCTATCTCAGACTGCCTGAGTGAGAGTTTGAATTTTAACAAGTTCTCAATGGCATTTGCATACGCATTAAAGCTGGAGAAGCATTATTGAATGCCTGGAAACAAGAGTTCAGTATACCCTGCTACAATGGTCCTTTGCAGAGCTTTTATCTCACATAAAATATATGGTAGAAGTGGAGAAATTATAGTTTTCCTCATTTCAGGAAGAAAAGCCCGTGCCACTGCCTTGCTGAGGCAATGGGAAGTTGTGAGACGATTATAATAGGAACCACCTCCCTCATTCACTTTGCTCTCTGTGCAGGCATGTGCTACATTAGCGTTAATTGGATTTACAGTATTCACACACCTGCTGGGGAAAATGGACCCCTTCATTTTCTGCAGTGTAAGAAAATATCAGCTGTCTCAGCTACAGACATTATAAATTGTGTGCAACAGGGAAAAGATACTTAAGCTCTCCGAAATACAAAAGACATCAGGCTTCCAAAGGTATTCTGACCAGCAACAGCAAAGAGAAATGGGTTTGCACTGAAACCGTATCAGCAAGGAAGCTGGAACTCCTACTCAGAGAAGAGCTCTCTCTGCTCTCCAAGGTGTTTTGTCAGCAGTGAACTGACCATAGTGCAGTTGGTGGCCTCTAGCTTGTTAGCTCTGGGAGCAAGTAAAGTTGATTTCCTCTAAGTAGTCACAGTAACAAGAGCACATCCCAGACTCACTCAGCACACACCTGTTAACCAGCCGCTATATAGCAGGAACAAATATAGGAGCTAGAGACAGTGATAAACAAGACCCAGTTCCTGGTCTCATGGTGGAGACAGACATTTAACAAGTATGGCCAATTTGCACTTTTAAAAATGGGAGGATTAGTGTCAAGTGCAAATCCGCAGAGGCTGGGGGTGCAGAGGAGAACAAAGCAGTTGTAGCACTGGTGTTGGGGGAATGCCATTCAACTTGAGCTGAGGTCTGATAGAAGAATGGTTGTTAATGAGGTGAAGTGGCTGAGAGGGGAGAGTGAGAGTCGTAGTTCTGTTTCTATCAAGGGCAATAGCACATGCACAGTCGCTTTGGTGGGCAAAGCACGCAAAAGACCCAGTAAGGGCTAAGAGTAGAACCACAGAGGAGTTGCCCATGAAGGAGATACTGCAGGCCTCCATGATTGCTCACATGGTGGGTGCTGACACTCTAGGGCAACAAAGAGATCTCTAAGTGTTTTAGAGGGCCCGCAGATTTCTTTCAGGTCTCCCAACTGTAAGAGACAGAACAGGGATCTAAATCCGAGCCTATCTGACTGCGAAGCCTTTTCTCTTAACCATGACAATATCACATTTTTATAGCATTTTTATGATGGTTATGCTTTTATCTAAAGTCTCCTTCAGCCCTGAAGCTTTAGGTCACCCCTAATCCAATCTATGCCTTGGCTTGTTCTGAAATAAGTCTCAGATGCTTTCTGCTGTGTGGCAAGCGGGCACTAGCATAGGATGCCTGGTGCGGTATCAGTGAGATAAGTGTGTGTAGTTGTCTACATCAAATAAGCTGCCAGATTCAAAATCCATAGAGGATGTAACCACAGAATCTTACGTAAAGAAAGGCAACATGTATAGTTAATTTCTGTAAGGGGAAACCATGCCTAATAGAACTGGCATTTTTTGGAGGTATGATCAAACAAGTGACTGAGAGCAAAAGAATATGTAATAATAATCACACTGGCATGCAAGGTACTTTTGCATAAAAAAGACATAGGTGAGTACTCCTGTCCTGGACTGCTGTGAACATTAAATGGGGTGATATGGTATCACCCCACTTTACAGGGGAGGACAGAAGCTCAGTGAGGACACAAGACCTTTCCAAGTTACCTGTTAAATAAATGATAGGACTTATATCTAAAGCATACCCCCCACCAATTCCTGAGTTCCTAATATTTTCTCTCTCCCCTCCCTCGCTCTACTCTCCTTCCCTTCCTATTTCCCTCCCTCTCCCTCCATTCATGGTCTTAGTAAATTTTTATTGTATTGCATAGACCCTTAGCATCATTGCAGAGTAGCAGATTAAAAAGACTAAGTAACATCCATCTCTGATGAGCCCAGATTTCTTTCTTGCCTCAACGTTGCCTCTCAGATCACCCCAAGTTACAGTTATATACATTATCTAATTGGATTGTAGGGACAGAAATCTTAGAAGTAGAGTTAACAACTGTATTTTATAAAAAAAAAAAAAAAAGGACATTGGCTTGCTAAGACAGGGGTTAGGAAACTTTTTCTGTGACAAGCTGAACAGTAAATATTTAAGGCTTTGCAGTCCCTGTTCTTTTTTTTTATTATTTATTTTTGGTACTCGGAATCGAACTCAGGACCTTGCGCTTGCTAGGCAGGGGCTTGTGCCACTGAGCTATATCCCCAGCCCTGCAGTCCCTGTTCTAACTACACATTTTGCCACTGTAGTTGGAAAGCAGCCATGGACAATACAGAAGCAAATGGGTGTGACTACGTTCTAGTGAAACTGTGCTAGTGGACTCTGAAATTTTAATGCACATGCTTTTCACATATCCCAAATTATTATTCTTCGTTAGATTTTTTAACCATTTAAAAATATAAAAAACCATTCTTGCTTCTGTACAAAACCAGACAGTATTGGACCAGGCTTGAGCTCTGGGCCACAGTTTGCCAGGCCCAGCAGGAAAGGGTTCAGCAGCATGTCCAGCTGCTCTTGCCTTGTAACCGTTATACTATTTGTAAATGTTTGGATGTTTACATCAGCAAGGGTTACAGGTTTTCCCCCTGCTCCAATTTGATTTCCAGTGTAAATAGAATTTGATCTTATTTAGCGAGGGTATATCAGAGGGTTCACACTTTCACCTGGAAGAGGGGCCAAGCGTCTACTGGGCCAGGTTCAGAGCTGATGTTCTGCTAACTGTAATCAGCTGCTGAACAGCTGGAGCATTTTCATGGTGTCCTGGGTCAGGGGCTCCCTGGCAGTGGAAGGGGCTTCTTAGCTCAGGGCATCAGCTAGGATAGTCAGCAAAGTCTCCCCATGCAGGGGGAAAAGGGGATGGCTTGAAATTTTGCATCTGTGGAACTGACAGTCTCTCTTCTTCCAGTGCCTCAGGCACAGGGTGGATAATCAGCTACCTAGCGGAGAACCCATTACTTCTTGACCTGCTACCAGTATGAATAGCTGCTGTCTTCATGGTGCCTGGTGCAGCCTTTTCCCCAGCTCTGTTTTCTCACTAACATATAAATGCAAGAGTGGTAATACTGCCCCATCACTAACAATGTATGCTCAGCACTGAATGTAGCGCATCACATAGCTGCAACTTACCACGTGGAAAAGGAACTGAAGCTCCTGTTTCATAGCTGGTGATTTTGAGGAGGGGATGAGGCGGCCCACAACTATTTGGCATTCACTGAAGCAGCTCCTCATGCGAAGGTTCATGATTTGGGATAATAATACTATGTGGGAAGATGCTCATTGACTGCTAACCTGTATGCTCAATTCAAAAACAAATGTTGATTTTTTGTGTCTTAGCATCCAATTATCTTGCTTACCATGTAAGACACACAGTGTCTCTTCAGACACAATAGCCACACTTTTGTGCACAAGCACGTGTTTGATGTGACACAGAATGACTGCAAACAGTTGTGGAGTGAACCATTTGTCCGTCCCCAAACTGGAAGAGACACACATGTTTTCCCTGCTAGAATTATAGTATTAAGGATCTAGTTAGATAGGGGAAGCCCCATATATATATATATACACATATATATATATACATATATATATAATATATATACATACATATAGGCCACATGTGTATATGTATATATATTTAATAATATTCATTGTATATATGATAACTAGTGACAATGGTACCCCCTGTTTAACTCACAGAAAAGTTGGAAAACTATGCATATGTATGTAATATATATGTATGTTACATAACACATATGCATATATGCACACTGGAACATTTTATTCAGGTCTGCTGTAAGCTAAACAGGGGGCTCATTGTCCCTAGTTGTAAGTCTGGGTATAGTAAGGAACGAAACTCTCCTTCTCAAGCCTAGAATATCTTCCAGGATTTTGTAGTTAGCTATTAGAAAAAAATACACTAAGTTTTATCAGTCACTACAAGGCTTGCAGCCCTGGGGGTTAAATGAGTCTACAGGACTATGCCTACTCAAAAGTTCAGCTATGTAGAGATTCCGGGGCTGGGAACTTCCTGGAGAATTCTTCATTTGAGACCTGTTATCTCTAGTCTCTGGGCCTTCCAATACATATGTCCAAGACAAATTTAGTTAATATGGGAAGATGGTGACCCACATCAACATTAGCTATTATTATTACCATTATTCTATGCCAGGTATTGTATTTGGTAGAGTTTTATGCACGATATCATAAGCCTGTCAGGTAGGTACTGTTATCATCCCGATTTTACAGATGAGGCTGAGGCACAGGGAAGTTGCATACTTTGCCTGTTGTTGCACAGCATGAAGTGGTAGAGCCAGAATTCTTACCCAGGCAGTGTGACTGAGGATCTGAACCACAACATGCTAGTGCCTCCCAAGTGGACAGGATCTCAGCTCTTCAGTTACTGGAGTTGGTGGAGGAATACAACTAATGAGAAGAACTTGGTCTTTTTCTTTGACCCATAGGCAGCTGTTAATTTGCTCTTTTTATCAACATCTTGCTCTTTCTCCCAAAATCTAGTTATCACAGAAATGGATGAAGTTAAAATTAACTGTACATTGTGTATCCTTTCATTCAATAGGATTTCAGCGTGTGTGCATGGCCTGTGAGTAGAGATTTATTGGATACAGCATCTATGAAACCCTTTCACATGCAAAAGAAGTATTGAGGTCTTGGTATCAGGTCTAAGGATGTGGAGGAATCATACACACTGAGGTGATATCTGAAGCCATGGGAGGAGATGAGACTACCACATGCAAGTGTCTGGGACTGCACTCTCCAATAAGATAGGCACCATCCACATGCAGCTATTTAAAATTAAGTATAATTTAAGATTCAGTGTTTCAGTCATGTCAGCTGTATGTAGTGTATTTCTCAACAACTGCATATAGCAAGTGGTTACCACATTGGCAGCAAAAGTAGGGAGCATTTGTATCATCACAGAAAACTCTGTTGGAGAGCACTGATCCACAGAGAAAGGAAGAGGACCAAAAGATATTTGTTGGCAGAACTGGAGGAGCACCTACCATTAGGAGTCTGGAAACACAGGCGGGGGTAGTGAAGGACACAAAGAGGAGATGTAAGAGGTAGAAGAAGATAACCAGAGTATTACAGGGTTAGGAAAACCAAGGATTGCGGGAAAGTAAAAAAGAACAAAGCATGGTTCTCAATTTCAAAATGCTGTTGAAAGGTCTTGGGAATTTAAAAGTTGAAAATATACTTGGGACTTCACAAGTGGATAGTTGGTGCCACTTTGGTGAGCACTGCTGAGAGGGCTGCTATATAACTACTACTATGTTGAATAGTGGAGGTCCAAAGCCACAGCCACTGCTCTCAGGACCAGTGGGCAGGCAGTAAACAGAAGTACACTATCGATTTGTTTTTTTGAATCTGACTTGCTTTAACCCTGTGGATAGCAGCATGTCTCCTCACCGTCCTGCTGCCTCAGTAGCTGTTTCAAGGCCTTTGTTTTGAAAATTTCCAAAGCAATCCGATAGGTAGCAAAGGGTTCAGAGCTTTAGGAGTAGAGTGCTCTTCGATTCAAAGGTGATGGCTGAGTTTGAAATTAAGAGTAAGAAATCACATCTGTGACCTTTGTCAAATTCATAAGTAATCATTAATAAGGTCTGAATGGCAAGTGAGACAGACCAGCAGCATCACAGAGAATATTAAATCTTAAGGAGTATAAAAAAGTATTGGCAAAGACTCATTTAGTTGACTTTAATTTACCCTTGGGGTTCTTTTAAGGCATGCTTAACATGATGATTCTGCTGAGATCAGGGCCAGAGAGGAACGTAAATCTGCATCCCAGAATTTGGATTTAACGCCTGAGGTAATGCAATGTATGACCACATGTGTGTTTCTAGAAGCTTGGAGAAAGTTTAGCTTTCACTTTCATGTGGCCTTACTTGATTGCTCCAAGTTTTCACTTACTTATACTTTTCCAGGCACCTCCTATGGAGAGTGTGAGAGGACCTGGGTAAACACATTTAGAATGTGTGCATTCTAAGCCAGCTCTGCAGTTGACTCAGTGGCCTATGGGAAGAAAGGCCCTGTGGTATATTATGATACAGGAGGAGAGCTTCAGGTCTTGATAGTGAGATCACTTTTAAGTGCAGTCCTCGCTATGCCTCTTATTAGCTGTGTGACCTGGAATAGGGTAGTTAGCCTTTCTGAGCTTTGCAGAGTTTGTGAGGGCTGGATGAGCAGAGGTGGTAGGGACAAAGGCAAGCCTCCTAACCCTCAGTCTTCTAGCCTGCGATGAATTGTATATGTGTTTTCTTCCTTTGTTTTAACCAAATCCCATATACCCTCCCATCAGCCATATGGAAAGGTTACAAAATCTCAGTTCTGTCTGGAAAGTGAGACTCTTACCAAGGCGGGCTTGCAGCAACGTGTAGAAACTGCCCAGGCTTTCCACTAGGAACCAACGCTGCAACTGAAAAGGAGGGGGACGGGCCTGGTGACAAGTCACTTTCCAAACATTTGCAGGGGACCTTCAACACCAATGTGCATTTTACTTCAACACTAGTGTGCAACACCAATGTGCACACACATGTACCTACACACACAGACATTCAAACCTTACAATGCCACCTTTCCACCAATTCTACTTTGGATGAATGCAAGGAATTAATGAAAGAGAGTAGATGTGTTAGGTGAACTACAATGATGGAAATAGCTTGGATCTGAATTAACTATGCATGCTCTAGGGACTCTGACTTGAGCATCTTCAAGATTAACAGTGCTTGCTGAGGGTGACAGAAGTTTAGGAGCCAGTAATTCTTTTAGTTATAGTGGTCATCTCCTTGCTTACCCTCACCCCACTCTCATGTACCCCAGCAAGGCAACCAAAGCATCTAGTTCCTGGCATGTAACCTTCTTTCATGAAATCACTGTGCTAATCCCCATTAGGGTTAGAGAAGAAGTGAATCACAGCCTTTTGGCCTTCAGGATTAGCAGTGACAACTGCCATTTACTGAAGGTCTCAACCACTTTACACTTCTTAGATACACAACAGCCCTCCATAGCCCCAAGATACAGATGAGGAACGAAAACTCAAATAGGTGACATAATTGTCGAAAGTCACCATGCCGCTAAGTGGCAGAGTCAGTGTAGGACTCTCTAACTCCAGAGGATATATTCTTCCCATTTTTCAAAGCTTCACTTAAGCAGTAGTACAGTGGGGGCCACGCTGTGCTCCGAATTAGGCCACAGAGTGAGATGGGCAAGACTGCACCAAGCAGGGTTAACACAGACGCACACATTCCTGCAGCCTTGCATGGACCACCAGTGGTTCAAAGCTGCCTGGCAGTGAGACATATAAATTATGGCCCTATTGTGAACTGTTAAAGATCATCCCATTTCTCTTGCGACTTGGGGCCTGTGAACTGTGCATTGGACCCTGGTGGCTGTTCCCCACATGCCCTTCCCGCATCAAGCTATACTAGAGCATCATTCTTCCCTCATTTGCTTGTCCAGAGAAACAGGTGATGCAAAAGGCACACTTGAGGTGTCTGTGGGAGAGGTGCCCTGCTTTGCTTACTATTAATAGCTCCCTCTCAGCCCGTTGCCACAAATGACATTTTACAGGGAAGGTGACCAGTTTGAAATAAGCCCTAAGGCAATGTCAGGACACCAATATCTGTTGTGTGTGTGCGGTCAGTGTTCCCGATCTATCACAGAAGGTTAGGAAGACTGCAGTGTTGAAGCATAGTGGTTTCATCAGATTCGTGATGATTTCCCAAGCCCTTGGCCAGGTGATCTACTATCTACCAAGAACTTGCTGCTTTACTTAGGAACAAAAACTTGTAACTACTAGACTGACCTGCAGTGAACACTGAATGTGGGTTATGTGCAGAAAACATTTTTACCCTTTCAGCAGCCGCTTGTTGCAAAAGAGCTGCCACTTGCCCTTTGCTACCCTGTTCTAAAAGAGTTGCTGTGCAAGGAAGGGACCCACTTGGCATTTCAGCACATTTTTGTTAAAGTGTACAGACTGTCCTAAAATGATGACTACGGAGGGGGGGGACACAAACCTATTCACATGAGTCCCTTTCAGTACTAAATACACGAATAATTGATTGTGGATCTGTTATTTAATTAGTGTAAATGAAATGACTGTTACATGGGATAGAATGCATATATTGATTTTGGCTGTGTCTCTTAAAGATAAATGATTTGACTTCTGAGAGTTTCTGTGATCAAAATTTTAGCTGAAAAGCAAAAGAGAGCCGAGGGCTTGGTGTGCTTCAAGGCGAGCTGTGGAAGCTTAGCAGTTGGAGAAGGGAGCATATGGTGTGCCAAGGGGTTGGCTGACACTTCCTCCATGAACGGAGGACGGCTGGGTTCACCTCAGCTGTTAGTTAGCAGGCACTCAGGAGAGGTCTAAGGGCCAGCACAGAAGAGACCGGAGGGTGTGGATGCTGGGCACTTGAAACTAGGAGCTTACTTTGTCTCTTATCAGGATAGTGGCCCAGTTCCTGACCTTTTGGTTGCTGGTTCCTCTAGCTGGGTTTCTCTGGAAGAGAGGGAAAAAATGGCCATTGCTAGGTGGAGGTACAGCACCCCAGAAGTCAAATCTGGAGGAAGGAATGCGCACTGAGTTAGAGCTCATGCCTGTGATAAGGAGCCCTAAGGCATACCTTCTTGCCCTCCTGGAGGAAGGCAGTCCTCAAATTTTGCAGTTCTGGAGGAGATGGTGGAGAAGAAGAGCATGCAATGGTGCTGACATTTAGGGATTGCACTGGATTCCTTCCCCTGCATTTGTTCCTCCCCTTCCATCATGACTTAGAGGAGCACCCTCAGCTTCCTAATTCCTACCAGGAAAGAGTTGGGTCACCACACGGTCTGAGCCAGGGCACAACGGGAAGACAGTGTTCAACAGGACACCTGGCAGTTCAGCACAATGGTCAGCAGTCCAAGCCCTGGAGTCCAGCAGACCTCAGTTCAAATCTTGCCCCTGTGACTTCTCCAGTGTGTGGTTCTGGACAGGTTAATTAACCTTGCTTTTTCTCATGCTGAAATTGGTGCAGTAACATTCCCAGTGTGAGAAGGTTGCTAAAAGAACGGAAGTAGAGTCCATGTCAAGCAGTGGTCACAGCACCTGGTATATAGTAGGTCCTTAGTAAGTGGACCTCATTTCCCATTCCCTTTTTGTCTTACCTCTGTCCTTGCATCTCCTTGCCCATTTCTCACTGTAGCCTTCAGCACATTGTCTTTCTTATTAATCTAAATATTTCGAGGTCAGGGATCCTGAGTTAGATGTGCTTTTCTATCCTCCTGCCTGCTCCTTCGCCATGTCTGGGATTCTGCCAGCTCTCTACTGCCTCACACGCATTTACAGACACGGTAAGAACAGTTCAGAGAGAAGCGAGATCTACTTTCAATCCCTTGACTGAGATTTTAATGAGGATAGAAAACGATAGCAAAATAATTAATTTTGGTTTGCTCAGAAACTTACTGAGGTGCCATGCAGGGTTTAAATTCACCTATAAATGTCTATATAATACCTATTGATCCAGAGCATTTTAAGCAGCTTAGAAGAATGCTGACGGGCAAACAATAAAATGATGGGTTGGGGCAGGGACAGGGATGGAAGTGGGGTGGGGTGGGGTTGGGTGGGGCAAGAAAAAAGGTAAGATTGGAAAGGAGATCAAAGTACATAAAATGTAATGTGACCCAAGAGTCAACAATGGTGTGGTACACATTCCTTGGGCAGCATGTGGTTGGGTACCAAGTCAGCAAGTGCTGCACTAGGTGTATAAATAGGATTGTTTCTCACCTCCTTCATCCCCTGCTCCACTCCACCTCTGCCTCCTTCTGAGCTTCCAAGGCTTCTTGTGTGCAGCACCATTACAGGTCTCTTATCACCTTGCATCACTGTCACTACAAGAAGAGCAGCCTTACTCGGGGAACCTTACTGCAGGTTGTGATGCCCGAGGAAGGCCACATGGATGGCCCAGAAGTAGGGAAAAGACTGGAATGAGATAAAGGGGAGAGGGGCATTCCAGATGGAGCATGTGGAGTATACAGTTGGAGCACAACCCTGGAGCCAGAAATGTGCATAGCGTGTTGTGAAGAGTGCACGGAGGTGGGCAAGCAAGACTGAGTTCAACAAGATCACTGAAATGAGGAATTTGCAACCCAGATGGAGCCATGCGAGAGTACAGTTGTTCCTCAGGCCGTCTGGCATTCACAAAGGCTATGCTCTGCCGAAGGGATGGGGCAGGGGAATTGCAATTAGCTAAGAGAAAGAGGTTCTGTCTCAATGCTTTGCTAGCTTTCCCCATCCTAGTTAGAAACATATGGCCCTGGCAAAGATCCTTACCTTATTTGGGCCCATTGCTTATCTTCTCTTTGCCACAAATTGCTGGAAAAAAAGCAAAAAGGCAGCTGTACTGCCGCAAGGAGTAATCATTAGCTAATGCTGCCATCTCCAGGAAGCTGCTTGCTAATAATCAGCACACAGCAGGCTTGCTTCAAACTGGCTGCATAGGCAGGCTCCTCCCTGCCCCCACACCAGCTCCCCCGCTGGCTTGGCCTCTTCAGCCTGAAATGTGGCTGGGCAGCTGG
The DNA here is from genome assembly GCF_000276665.1 of Chinchilla lanigera. Classification (NCBI taxonomy): domain Eukaryota; kingdom Metazoa; phylum Chordata; class Mammalia; order Rodentia; family Chinchillidae; genus Chinchilla; species Chinchilla lanigera. The sequence continues at coordinate 6,493,096 of NW_004955489.1, forward strand.
AGAGAGGCAGAAATTGTGCAGGGTTTCTGGAATCCACGACTGCCAGCTGCCTTGTCTTTTTTCTAGTCCAACTGGCTGGTATAGCAAAAGTTACCATCCGAAGGATAAGAAACCCATTGTATTCCTGTGGCAGGGCTGCCATAAAAGTAACACTGAGTAACTTAATAGAAATTCATTTCCACAGTCTGGAGGTTGGACATTCAAAGGCAAGGGGTAGGCGCGTTTGATTACTCTGGAGGCCTCACTCCTTGGCTTGCTTCTAGCTATGCCCTCGGATGGACTTTGCTCTGTGTGCATGCATCCCCAGTGTCTCTGTGTTATCCTGATCTCTTCGTAGAACGCCAGTCACACTGGATGATGGCTCACCCTAATGGCCTCACTTTATCTCAGTGACATCTATAAAGCCCTACTCTGCAAACACAGTAACATTCTAAGGTACTGGGTCTCGGGACTTCAACCTCTGAATGAGGAAGGGACATGATTCAATCCGTAACACCATACATACAGTTTTGAGTGTGCCTCCTTTTTTCCCTTTCCGGAACTTTGTTTCCCCATGATTGCCATCAATGGGCTGGAACTAGAAGCTTAGAAATACTGTGGAAAAATAAGCAATTATTTGAAGAACAGATGAGTTTTCAGAAAAGAAATGCAAATGTGTAATGAATTGCTAACAAATAGATATTCGCCATGCAAGATTGTTTCTTATTAAACTAATGCATCAATTTTATTATAGACTTTGAACTTGCTATGTTTTCATTTGTTTATTAAATAATCATTTTAGTGCCATTCATATGCCAGGTGGCGGGCTAAACGCAAGCAGAAAAAAGGCTGAATACATTACAGCACATTAGACCATATTTTCTAATTAGCTCCTACAATTTTAGACATGTATTGCACAAGAAAGTACTGACTCCTGTGATGCAAAAATCAGAACTGATCGAGTTTAACAGTGATTCTACTTTCAATAATGGGTTTTTAAGTGTAGAGTTTTCTGGTTTATTTACTTATGCTTTTATTGATTCCTCTATTGCGGGAATATTTAAAATAACCGTGGTAGGCCAGGCACTGAGCAAGGTACAGGGGATACTAAATGAAACCGGCATGGTTGCTGTCCCACAGTCCGGAATGGATCTGTGCCTCTTTTACATGATTAAATACGATGAACATATAGTTCATCACGTAGAAGATACGTTGTAGCTTCCAAGACCACATGAGGATCAGAGATTCTCTAGAAAGACAGACAGGTCACAGAATATAGCTGTGCTAACGGTTCTGATTTATTACATTTAGAGGATGAATGCAAACTCTGCAAAGGGAAAAGGTGCAAGCTTGCAAGGGTCCTGTCACACAGGACATGCTTATTTTGCCGAGCAACACACGTGCCAGCACATGTAAGATGTTGACTACCGGGGAAGCTCATTAAAGACCCAATGGCCCAGGACTCCACTGAGGGCTGGCCACAGAAGTGCTCTCTGCCTGGAATGCATCAAAATTCTCTACACCCGGAAGAGAAGCAAGTAGGTGTTTGGCACAATCCATATTGCTTGTGTAAATCTGTTGACATTCAGTGAGCCACTTTTATCAAGCAGCAAAAGCTTCATATCAGAGTAGGAAATATTTGTAGGTCAAGCTCCCAGACATTAGCCATGGACCAGCTGTGCAAGCAGACCTTTCAGAGGACAGCAGTCTCAGGTCAGTGCACTGGGAGTCTTATTAGCGGCAGGTAACTCCTCTGGAAATGAGCGTTACGGGCAGTGGCAACAGAAGATGCAAAACCCAGTAGAAGATAAAGCATGGCGTACTGAAGAAATTGAAAGAAATTCCATTATGCCTGGGAGGAGGGTGCGAAAGTGTCACATTAATCAAGTCGACAGTCTTTATGATGCTTTCATTAATTCATTCATTCAAAGAATGCGTATTGAGTATCTACTCCATACTGGGTGTAATGTGAGGACCTGAGTACCCAACAGAGAACTAAGTGAATGTGTGTGTCCTCATGGAGCCTGCATTTCAGTGCATGTTATACGTTAAATGACACTACATCCATTTCATATGAAGCTGTCTCTCCACTTTCAAGCAGAACATCAATACTGAAATATATTTAGCAAATTCCCATATTAGAAGACCTACTAGAAGATATCTTCTATCCAAAATTGAAGCTAAGAGTGCATGTTAATAACCTACTAAACATATATAATAATTGCTGATAAGGTAAATTTAAGAGAAAGCCACCTTTTTTCTTCCTTCCTTCCTTCCTTCCTTCCTTCCTTCCCTTCTTCTTCTTCTTCTTCTTCTTCTTCTTCTTCTTCTTCTTCTTCTTCTTCTTCTTCTTCTTCTTCTTCTTCTTC
>NW_004955489.1:6495543-6623643 GCF_000276665.1 Chinchilla lanigera
TTCTTCTTCTTCTTCTTCTTCTTCTTCTTCTTCTTCTTCTTTTCTCTCTCTCTCTCTCTCTCTGTCTCTCTCTCTCTCTCTCTCTGTCTCTCTCTCTCTCTCTCTCATTCTTTTTTCTTTCTTTCTTCCTGTCTTTCATACTGAGACCTGAACACAGGACCTTCACACCAAACAATATCCCCAGCTCTTTTTATATTTTATTTTGAGGCAGCATCTCACTAAGTTGCCCAAGCTGGGCTTGAACTTGTGATCATCCTGCCTACACTTCCCAGACTGCCTGGATTATAGGTATGTGTCACTGTATCCAGCTAAGAGGAAGCCATTTGATGATTTTTTGATCAGAGGTCTTGATGTTTTGTCAATTTTGGGTCCTGAGATCTGAAAGCGATTTTTATGTTGACAGCATGATTTTCTTCTTGTTGTTAACAAGAGTGAGGAATGACCTGTTAGATACTCAGAGAGCAGTGAGACACAACCACCCCAGGAAACGGATTCATCAGCGTTGTTGAAGGAAAAGAAATATCCTAGCATCTGATCCATTCTGATGAAGTCCCCAAGACTGCTGCTGTTTGACAGTCTGTGCTATTCTTGTTAGCTGTGTAGTGTGGCCAACCAGGTCACACCTGAACCCTGTCTTTATTTTATGGCCCTAACAGTGGTTTTCAGCTTAACTTGAGATAATTCATGAAAGATAATTCTTACTTTCACAGAGTTAAGTCTTAGATTTAAACATTGCCCAGGTTTGGCCACAAAACTAGAGAAATTGAGACGGATTCAAGTACTCGTCTCAATGGCTCCAGGAATCTTATGGTTTGGCATTATTTTCAGGTTTATTTTCTCTTGGAACTGAGGCATACAGACAGGTTAGAGACTTGATAAATCAGATACGGCCTCATGTCTCCAATCTAAAATCCAAAGTATATTGAGAAGCTATGAAAATGGAAAAGCACTTCTGGAAGTGTGACTTCATTTCTACCAGTGCAATAAATACAACACTTCCCTACATATTTACTACGTTCTCATATTACAAATAAAGCTAAGTAACTTACAGTGCCTCCCTCTCTGCTGGGGATGACTAAGAAACAGCAAGGAAAAAGAAGCCCTCCAGAGAAGTCAAAGTCTCCCTAGCATTGAGCTCTGAGAAATGACAAAAATCTAAATGATGCTGACAGAGAAAATGAAAGATTCCTTAAATTCCATAGTGCCTAGAACAGTGCCTGGGACTCCGCATGCCTGTAATAAATGTCCATGGAGGAAATAGCCAGGGTAAATGCATAAACCCAAAGCAGTGCCTCGGGAGTGTGTGACAAATGAAGCTAACCTGTAATATGGTCAGTTACCAGGGTACGTATTTCACATTTATGATTCTTTTCATGTTTCAGCTATAAAAAAATCATCAATAAAAATGAGTTATGGAAGGTGCTGATTCAAACATAGATACCTCTGATTTTTTCTGACAATGAGGAATAGCCTCAGAGGAGAAATGTCTGGAAAATAAATTGTTCACAAAAACATATTTTAGATTAAACCTATGGTCTGTGCTTGAGTCAAAACAGTGTGAAGGAGTTGTGTACTTCAAGAGAGTTTAAAACTGAAAGGTTTAAGAGCAGGGCTCAGATAAGAGCCAGATAGGTCTATGTGTGAGCTCTAAGAAGTCAGGGCAAACAAGGTTTTGTTACCACTATCTCTCAACTCACCATCTATAAACATTCGGTAATACACCTCTACCTGAATATGCTTATTTACGTATGTGTAAATTGCATGTATGCATGCATCCACTACTGCATTTTAATTATTTGTGTTATAAATATACACATGCACATTTTGAAAAGATGAGGAAAATAAATATAACTGATGTTCCAATATGCTCTTTTTATATCCAGTTTTCATGTCCATGCCTGAAGCTTATACATCGCACTTCGGAGAACTCTTCTCTAGCATATGGTTCATTATAGATACTCATTATAGATCTTAAATAATTAAATGGTTTCAAATCCAGATTCTGCCACTCACTGTGTGAACTTGAGTACGTACTGCTGTCTACATTCTGGGTCTTTGTTGAATCATCTCTCCAGTTGAATAAAAATAATATCTATATTGGAGGTTCTGTGAAAAAATAACATAGTAAATATTAATAATTGCTGGGATGTTGATGATAGTGATAACAGTGGCCAACAACGTTAATTCTTTAATTTTTAGATGAAATGGTTTAGGCCCTACCCTTATCACATAACTGATTATGACTAGGGACCATATGTTCTACTTGCTATGGTACATTCCATAGACAAGATTTAGAAGCAAGATCAGTTCCTGCTGGGCATTCTGTTCCAGCTTGTGTGTATGCATTGGCCTCTTCCTTGAAAGCTAATAGCCCATTAAAGGCAGAGGCTTTGTGTGATTTCTCTGGGTTATGCCAACTTCTAGAGCAGTTACTCTTTTCACTAATGTTGCTGCTAATGTTCTTCCTTTAGGTGTCAGCTGTTATCACCTCTCCTGGGATGCCTTCCCTGACCTTAACTTCCCATCCTCTCGCCAACGATCCAAATGCCCCTTGTCTGTAGCACAGAGCTCCTTTGCATTCACTGCCTTGATTACCTTGTGGTCTCCTACACTAGACACTGAAAAAAGGGACTAGATTGTGCAAATATTCCCCACGCTAGCCTTCTATATCCAACAGACAGCCAGGACAGATTAGGTACTTATTAAGTGTGTGCCAATTTACTTTTCCTTTGGAGATTCCAAGCTTACTTCATATTGATCTGTCCTTAAAATTCCATACTCATTTTAAAATTTCTGTTGATTATGGTAAGAATACAGACCGTGAGACCTGCCCTCTTACAATACAGTACTATTAACTGTAAGCATAGTGTTGTAAGTTCCATTTTCAGCCCCTCTTGGTTGTATCAGCTTTTCCAAGCGTTGTATAGCTATAAAAGCTTAGAGTACTGTCTTGTCCTCCAGGTGGGGTTGTTTAGAAAAGAAATAGCCTGCACCCTTTCAAAACAATAAGTGCTACATTAGTCTCTTAGGGCTGCCATAACAAAATAACACATACTACGTGGCAGAGATTTCTTTACAGTTCTGGGGTCTCGAAGGTCAAAATCAACATGTTCTAATCATCAGTTTCTGGGGAGGCCTTTGTTACTGGCTCGCAGATGGCCTTTCTTCTGTGCATTCATGGTAAGAGAAAGAGATATCACATGTTTCTTCCTCATATTATAGGGACACTGGGAGGTTCAGGAATCTCAGTCCATCATATTAGAGGTGCACCTCTGTCACCGCATTGCACCTTAGTTGTCTCCCTAAAGACCCTGTGTCCAAATACAGACATATTGTGGGTAAGGCCTTAACATATATGTGAGGGGACACAACTGAGTTATTAAAAGGTACATATCCCATGGTTATCAAAACTCTGTGCAAATACATGAAACATTCTATTGAGATCATCTTAGAAGAGAGAAGAAGTGCTTGTAACCAATAAGCAAACTCCCTCAGAGTCAGTTACCTTATGTGTCAACAGAGAGGCTTGTGAAGCTATGCAGTGTAGAAACGAGGAGAAGCCCAGAGGACCCTCGGGCTTGACAGTATTAGAATTCTCTCCCTTTTCATGCCTGAAGCTTATCCCGAAAGCCTAGAATCACTATGACAGGCTCAGAAGCTCTATTTTCTTTAGGTCAAGTAGACTGTTTTCTTCAAGGACTCCAGTTTTACCATTTCTAGGTACCGGGCCTCAAAAGCCTCCCCAAGAGAGCCTTAGCCTGCAAATCAGGAACATCAGAGGCAGTGGAGTTGGTCCCGTCTTTGGAAACATTCTGAATCCATCAGGCTGTGTTCCTCTGAAACTGGTTGAAGAATACAGTGCAAGTCTGAGATGAAGAACCTGGGGGTCCCGCTAATGGAGTCTTCCCAAGTGACTCTGTCAGTCTTGCTGAGGAAACCTAAGCCCAGGAGACATGAGCCTGCCTGCCCTTGAAGTGTTTCACACGGACTACTAGTATTGAGGGACGTTTGTCCGAAACAAAGGATACTGGGCACCAATCGATATGTTTAGCCTAGAGTCTCCAAACATTATATAAGTTTCTTTTCTGTAAGCTTTATTTAAAACTTTGGCAAGCCACGTGTTAATATGAATCACCAGGACAGAGCTGTGGAAGGAAGCCTTTACCAAAATTACGAATCACAGGAACTTTTCGGGGAGATAATCTTGATAGGATTTGTATTTCACAGGACTGGCTTTCAGGAACCCTAACTCTGAAAGACTTACGTAAAAGTCATTGCTGCCAAGTACATCTTGACTCAAAGAATTCACTATCCTTGTTGTCTCCCCGCTTGTGCCATCTCCTCTTCCTTTCCCAGGGACACCAAGGGCATCGGACCTCCAATCTGGCAGGGCCAGCTTCACCTGTTTGCCTACCTGTTCTTGACTGACTTAGAGATCCCATAGGGTTCTGCTGCCAGCTTTGTCTCCAGTCCTGTGCCTTCTGGTGAGGACTGGCAGGTGTGCGGACCAGGCCCTTGGGGTTGTGAGAACCTGCCTTGTTTCCAATGTGATCTGAGGAGCTGACACTGTACCCTGGTTAGGAAAGAAACAACCTCATGAAATCACCAGATTCCTTCCCAAGAGGAGCTTGCTCTCAGTCCAGGATATGGTACCCTGGGCGGATACTAAGGGACTAGTGTACCAGCTATGTCACAATAATCTAATTTCCCTAGGCACACTGGCCAAGCATGAAAATGAAAAAGAATCTAGTCCTTATCAACTGCTTGCTATTTGCTAAGTCCTGTTACTAAACGCTTTGCATAAATTACATCGAGTCACGCAGTCACCCAGCGAGCTAGATACAATTCTTATATCCATTACATAAGGGAGGAAAGAGAAGTGCAAAAAGATCAGGAGGCAGGCCCCAGGAAGCATAGCTTACAGTTAGCAGCAGAACCAGGGTTCAAGTATATGTCTGTGTATGCTCCTCGCTACTATGCTCTGTGAGTCTGCAGAAAAAGTAGCTTCCCACTGCTCTGCGCTGGCCACTGTGCACCTTAGAGAACTACAGATATGCCTCGTTTGATGACCTTCCCAGTTAACTACTTTCAGACTTAAGACCTGCCACTCAGATTTATGACCCTCGTTTTTGTACAGGTCTGTTTATAGAGCCTTCATGTCTGTCTTTACACAGTACACCTTGTTTATAGATTACTATAATTTTTGCTGATTGTAATGTACAGTACAGTACTATAGTTTCATGTTCTATTATGCATTACAGTACTACATGGAAGAGCTATACAAATAAAGTCATCAGGTTGGAATTTCCTTTGACCATTTTTAGTAATGTCCATAATTATATACAATTCCTCATTGAAGAACCTAGTATTGCAACTCAGTCATTAATCGAGGAATGTCTGCATTTAAAATAATCGCTCCCCACCCCTCCCCTAAATCAAGAACCAATTGTTTGTAGGGAATTGTTTTATAAGCAAGAGAACTAGGTTCTTTGGAGACTCATCCAGGCTTTGGTAGGATCCTCAGAGAGAACCTACAACTTTTTTATTTTATTTTACTTTTTGCCTTTTTAAGACAGGGTCTCACTCTGTGGTTCAGGCTTGCCTTGAGCTCACTTTGTAGTCCAAGCTGGCCTAGAACTTGCAGTGATCCCCCTGCCTTAGCCTCCCAAGTACTGTGATTACAGGCGTGCGTCACCATGCCTGGAGAACCTACAACTTTAATCTCCACTCTTACAGTAAGTTATTTATTTTGATAGCTGTTACTCTTGCCTGTATCTCTTCACTGAGCTCCCCGACTCTGGTCTTATCTGCACCTTGTCACATTCGCCACCCTCAAGCCCTGGTCACCCTTCTGAAAGCAGATTGATCTTTTCTATGTAAAACCCAACCGTGCTTGCATAAAATCCAAAGTCCCTAAGCAGCTTCCTAAGTACTGCCCTGCACACTTCTTCAGTGTGTGCCAGCCACACCCTCAGCCCCATGCCAATTCCCACTGTTACCGCACACTGGCTCCATGGACCTGCTGCATGATGGAAACCAACTGGTCAAGGGGCCAGATGGTGATAGAGAAAGAACCTTCACATTTATAGCTCGTCAGACTGTGAGAACTAGTCTTTAACGGATCATTTTGCCGGCAGGCTAACTTGCAGGCCATTTATATAGGTCACGGGTGACTGCAGACTGATGGGCGTTCTCACAAGTGCTGACCTGTGACCGTATGACACACATCTCATTTTAACTATCTCTTTATGAGATTTTTCTCAGTTCTCCTTTGTCATGAACAAAGATCATTATTTCCTTGGGCTGCTTTTGTGACTAATTAGCTTGCCCCTGAGCAGTTCCTGACATACGGGGTTACACAATGGACTGGTGACTGGGGCTAGCTGCCCCAGCCCCTCTTGCAGAGATCCTCAAACTCATTGTCACAAAAGAAAACAAACTTCCATCTCATTATTATGGAAGACAAGGATTAAACACATAGGCACACGATCTAGTCTCAGGGTACAGCTTTACCACCACTAAGCCTGTGGACATACCAAATGACCTCCAGTTTCAAGTGTGTTTTGTCTGGATTCAAGTTGTTTTGCACTTCTAATTATTTGTGCCCTCTACTTCAGCCTCCAATATCTGCTCTTCCTCAGCAAGCAGCCCGTCTGCTTTGAGACCAGTTGTTTGACTTTTGACACAGTCCAACTATCACATGCTCCTTGAAAACTTTGTGCTTGCCTTTCACCTTCTTTGAGGCGTAGTGCTCTGAGGTTGGCACTTTTAAAGATGGCTCTGGTTGCCTTCCCCGGAGTGCCTCTCAGCTCTGGACATGCTCCTCTCCTCTTTATTCCAGTGTCCCAACCACCCAGAAGACATCTAACGCATAGTAGGCACCGTCAAAATTTTTGCTGAATCTAAATATGAAAGTTTCCCTAAAATAGGGCAAATCTTTAACATTAACTTTTAAATTGGCCAAGACAGTCTTGAAAAGAAATGAACAGATTCATGATGTGAAGCTGGAGAAGAAATCTAAATATTTAGTCTCTTTCTCCATAATACCATGGAGAGGAAAACAAAGGAGATTATTGAAGGGCAACATTATTATGTTGGCAGGGACTAGCATGCAACTGAAATATGCTATTTTTCCACCAGGGGGTGCTGCAAACACAAAATAAGTTGCTCTCCATTAATTTGTTCAGGGAGAGAGGAACTGCAGAAACCGAGTAACTTTTTTGTTTTCCCTGCATTGCGTACAGTTGTGTAATGAATTAACTCTCCCATCGAGCTTGAAACTTATGTATGTCCTGGAACAAGCTTTACTGCTAATAAGATGCAAACATAAGTGTGCATGTATACAACACACACACACACACACACACACACACACACACACACCTAGCACCTTTAAAAGATCCAGGCATCAAATTAAAAGACCTATATATGATCAGTGCTACGTAAAGAATTTCACCATTGGGAAATTTAGGTGCTATATACTACATTATCAGAAGCAGAGTGGGATAATACCCCTGGCATAGAATAGTCTATTTGTGAAGACTCATCAAGTATCAAAGATGGGGTATGAATCAATTCTTGCTGTTAACAGTACACAGACACATTAATGCAAGCTATGTACACTAATTCAGATTTGATACTTGCAAGGCTGTAATGGGTAACACACACAAAACACAGTATTTGGGGAAGCTGTAATTTGTGAAATCAATGACATAGACAAGTCAAATTCCATCTTCAAATTTGTATCTCCAGTTTGTCCCTTCGAAAAATACCCCATAAGGCCTTAGACTCTACGTTTTTTGAACCATATTCATGTCTACCTTCATGTTTCAATTCATCTTGTAGCCAATAGGCTCTGTAGGTGTGTGTTTTCTGTATTTGTAACTGTTGTACATGGCAAAGGTCCTAGTGCATCATAAGGACAAAGTTAATGTTTTTGGATTGCTTGCTTATCGATCTGTTTTCACCAAAATGCTGCCAAAAACGTCAGGAAGGATAAGGATGTGATTACAGAGGAGACAAGTGAATGGGCAAGAACTGACTAAGGGTAAGAGAAGAGGACTAACTTTTATTATCTGCTCACAAGGTGCCAGGCACTAACTTTATATGAGTATCTAGTTTGTCATAATAGCCCAGAGAAGGAAATGATTATCATCCCGATCCTACCACCCACCACCTGTTATTTTTTAAACATGATTATGGCTGTTAGATCAAAATACTCACATAAATGGGGCTGGGGAGATAGCTCAGCGGCGCAGCACTTGCCTGGCAAGCACAAGGTCATGAATTCGATTCCCTGTGCCAAAAAGTAAAATAAAATCACATAGATGGCATTCTTGAGTACCTAGAATGCTTTACTTTTGCCTTCCATACCTCAGGACCTCAGTGGTACTGACTGGCATTTAGGCTGTGGGAAGAGTGTCTGGTAGTTTCTGTTATTGAAGCAGGCTCTTGTGTTCCTGTAGAGAAAAGGGATCTTCCCAATTACTCTTGCTGCCTCTGGAACACTCAGAGGAAGTAAGAATGAGATGTAAGCCTGGCATGGTGGTGCATACATGTGATCCGAGCCCTCTGGGAAGTTGAGGCAGACGGGCTGTAAGTTTGAGCTCAGCCCAGGCAACTTAGTGACTTCTTAATACCATGTATCAAAATTTAAATAAAAGAATTTAAGAGCTGGGGGTTTAGCTCAGTACAGAGGCACTAGGTTCAACCCCCACTACCGCAGAAAGTATGTGTGTGTGGCAGAGGGAGCGGGCGGTTGCAGTGAAGTATGGTAGCTGAAGGCAATGAAGAGTTCCAGTCTTCTGACTGGTGTGGGCGCCTTCCTGGATGACGCTTCTTTTCCTCACTGGGACCCTCCAGTATTGTAGGCATTGAGTGATTTGGGCAGTGCAGGCCGATTTGAGTTGGATTTAATGGAGAATGCTTTATGGAAGAGAGAAACAGAATCATGGAACCTCTGTGCTGGGATATGAAACTTATCTAGTGTAACCACCAGGCAAGATTTCAAAAGCCCTGACAGCATTCCACCCAGTTGCTAGTCATGTGACCTAGGACCAGGAACTTCTCTCCTAGCTGGAGTCTCTTCATCTGCCAACTGGAGAAAACTAGAAAAAAAGAGAACCTTCAGAATTTAATTGAGAAAAGCATGTACTCCTGGAACATATTAGGCTTTCTTTGTTTCTGTTGTTTTTAGAATAGACTTTGTACTTTTTACAAATTAACAAAAAGTTTAATAGACTTTCTTTTCTAAAGCAGTTTCAGGTTCACAGCAAAGCTAACATATGCACATTCCACCATCAACATTGCCTACCAGATATTTTATTTGCTTTTATCTTTTATGAGACAGAGTCTCATTACACGGTCAGGCTAGCGTTGAACACAATTTGTAGTCCAGGCAGGCCTCAAACTCCTAATCCTCCTGCCTCAGCCTGCAGAGTGGTGGGATAACAGGCGTGTGCTTCCATGCTCAAAAGTAATTTGTTACAATAATCAGCCTGTGTGGATGAATCATTGTCACCCAAAGTCCACAGTTTACATTAGGATCCACTTGGGTATTGTACGCTTTGTGGGTTTTGATGTATGTATCCACCAAAATGGTGTCACACAGAATCGTTGCACTGCCCTAAAACTCCTGTACGCTCTGCCTATTCATCCTCCCTCCTCCCAGCCCCCAGCAACCACTGATCTTTTTGTCATCTCAGTAGTTGTACCTGTTCTGGAATGTCTTACGGTTAAAGTTACACAGTACATAGACCTATGACACTGGCTTCTTTCACTTAGCAATATGCATTTAGGATTCCTCCGTGTCTTGTTGTGACCTGATAGCTCATTTCTTTTCAGTGTTGAGTAATGTTCCATTGTCTGGATGTGACACAATTTGTTTACCCTTTTGTCCACTGAAAGACACCTTGTTTGCGTCCAGGTTTGAGCAGTTATAAGACTGCTGTGAACATTCATGGGAGGAAGGTGATGAGGGAGGTGATGTATGAATACTGGATTTCAACTCATTATTTTTATGAAAAATGGATATGTCCTTACTCTCATAAATTCCTCCCTCCCAATACTTTTCCCTACGGTAAGGCACCAGTGCAGCCAACATCTCCAACTTGTAGCAAAAAAGGCTCTTATTAATTAGCCAAGAAACTGTGGTGGCACAGCAAGCAAACACTGCACTACAAATCTGTTTACATCGACTTCTGAGGACATTTTAAAGCAATTCAACTATCAAGGGGACCTGGAGACAGAGCTTTGAATTTTAATGGGAAATGATTAAATCTCAGGCATTATTGCCTTTGATGTGTCTGGGCTCTAAGAAGAGGGCACAGTATTGATTAAAGCCTCCAGGAAGGCAGGAAGCTTGCTTGGGCTGCTTGACCACAAAGCAATGAAAGCTTGGAGATCTGCAACCTCTTGTGCTGGGATTAAAGGCCACCCGCCCGAAAGTTAACTAGATTTGTCAATTTGCCTTTAGTTAGACTGTCCCTGTAGGGACAGATGATGGATTGTGAACTTCAGAGGAGTACTATTGGCTGAAGTGTAGCGAGGGAGAAAGGCAGGGAGGGAGAGGAGGAGAGAGAGAGAGAGACGGACAGACAGAGCCAGACACTGATGGCATCCATTGGAAAAGGTTGAGTGACACAGCCCTGAGAGCTGACCCTGGTCTTTACTCTCAGGGGTTAAACCAATCATATATAGTCACTGCTTGTGTCAACTAGTGCAAAATTACCTTGTATCACCCGTGAATATGTGTATGCACAATGATAGCAGCTAGTCTCCCACTTTGAGTACATTCACCTTTTAGGCTATACCGTTCACTATTGATTGATTACGAGTGCTGGGTAGATCACACTTGGTCACTGGCCTCTAGCCACTCACAGCTGAGTAAGTTGGGGGTCATGTAAATAGCTGAATGCAACCACACTTAATGGTATGTTGATATAAGCTTTTGTTGGATACAGTGAGGGGACCAAAGAAGCCACTGTCAACTTGAGAGGCTTGAAGAGGCTAGCACAAAAGTCTTCCTACAGAAGATTGAAAGGGTAGCAGGCAGGGTATCTTGGATAAACCAGTGAAGGTGAAGAAGAACCTTGGTATATTCAGACCACTCATCCTGGCACTGAAGTTGTGGACAGTACCTTGAACCAAGGGTCTCCTGTACAGCTCTGACAGACACCTTGTTACATTTACAGGATGGAGGACCTTAGTCCTAAGGTCTAGAAATTGAAATCAATTAAACACTGATGAAGTCGTTCAAATATATCACCACCTAAGGCTAAATACAGCAGGAGAGTGCTACCTACCATCCCTACGCCATTTTGCTGCTGCTTGCGTGTGTCACTTTATGGAAGACTATGCTCATTGGAGAAAAGCACACTTGCTTCCAAGACACAAATAGTTGTGTGAAAAGTGAAAAAGTGTACATTTTTAAATCAGATTGCTCTGCTTCATACTACCTAACCAAGTTCCACCACATAGATGACTAGGAGAATAGGGCAACCCGGAATGCAAGAGAAGGTAGGAGCTTGGGGTACCGGTGGTGAGTCATATGTTGGCATTACAGGCGGCTAGAGAGTAGCACAAAGGCCCCATGTAGCTGGGATTGGTTTAGGGGAAAGAAGAGAATGGGTAGCAGAAATACTTTTCCCTTGCCTTGCAGTTTGGCTCTGCGTCAGCCCTGAGTTTGTTTATTCCCGTGTGTGGACATCAAAGGAGAGCAGCTGCCATCCCCACGAGCTCCGCTTCTCCACTGCCCTGACCAGTGCAGACCCTGCAGAGCCATTAGAAGAAGCTATGGCGCAGCAAAAAGACTGAATCTCTTGATCAGTCCTGAGAAGACCACTCGTATGGAGATGACTTAATTTTGTCCCTTGGGAAATGCCTATTTTAAAGAGCTCTTACATTGGCCAAGAGAAGCTGCCTCCATATTAGGGTTTTCTATTTTTGTTTGAAGGAAGTTGGCATCTCTCCTGTGTAAGGAGTTCACTGAAGCCTAAATTCTTCCATTAGCCATTTTGGTTTGCAAACAGGGATCTGAGCATATGCAACTGTCTGCCTGATAGCCTGAGCAGTGGCTTGGCTTCCCAGTCAAAGGACAGTGGGGAGGACCCCACGGCCACATGCTGAAGCTGACCATCTTGTGCTCTCAAGCATGACTTGCTATTGAGCTAGTGGTATTCTAAAGGGACAGAACTGGCTATATACTATGCAGGGTTTGGTGCAAAATGAAAATATAAGACATCTTGTTCAAAAAGTGTTGAGTTTAAAATGGTGAAAGAACAGCATCAAACCAAGAGCAAGACCCTTCTGAGAGCAGTGCCCTGTGTCACCTCATAGGGCACGTCTCCAGGACATCAGCCCTGTGAGGAACAGCTCTCCTAGACTTTTGGTTTCTAAGGGTTCCTGATGTTCAGATCCTCAGGCTGTAGATAGCTGGTGGGCAGTAGGAGAGGGTGTTTGATGTCAGGGCAGAACAAATTTTCTCCATCTTCTGCCTCCTGCTGAAATCCCATCCTTAGAGCTAAACCAATTCTGCTGGAGGCTGAATCCCTCTGGGAGGGGCTAACATTTGCAGCTGTTGTCTGCTACACTCTTCATGTTGGATGGAAAGTGGAGGGAGAGAGTACAAGGCAATTGTGATTATGCCGAGAAGCTTAAGGAAAAATATGTAAGTTCACGGAATGCTTTTGAATATACATAATCTTCCTTCCCGTATAGCACTGAATATGGGTGACAGGGCTCCATAAATAGAGCTCCCTTGTGGGTGTCAGTAATTCTTCAATATTCACTGATAGTGACAATATTCGGAACTTGAGACAGATTTCCTTTCTCACTGACTCAAGGGAAGTTTTCCCAGAGCCACGGAGGAGAATCCAATCTGTTCGATAGGAAAGACTCCCTTGCTCCCAGAATAACTTAAATTTCCATTTCTTTTTGCATTTTTGACCAAAATAGTGGCTCTTCCATGAAGCAAAAATAAAAAGAATGGCAATTTGGTTTGAGGTTTTGCTTTGCCCTAAAATTTTTATTCCTATACTAACACTATTGAGTGCTTCAGTAATGTGTATGATATAATACTAAAATAGGTTTTTTCTTGCTTTCTGTTATAATTAGCTGAAACCCTTTTTAGAAGTGGCTAGTATATTCTCTGAATTTTTAACAAAGAGCTTTGATAAGAAAGTATATTTTTAAGGCAAAGAACTGAAAGTTCAGATAGAATTTCAACATTTTACAAGTAATTGTTTCAGAGGATTGAATAACTGTAATTCTTGCAAATGTCTATTCTGCTTGTAGCATTTTCTATTCATCAATAATTCAATTTCAAAATAAAAGACACATTTCTACATTCCCAAAGCTACTGGGGAGCCTTTCGGACTACAAGATTCCTGGCTGAGGGAGAAACATCTACCAAATAAGTCAGCTCGGAACAAAATCTCGTGCTGAAGGATCCTGTTACAGCCCATTTTTCGTAATTCTAGAAGGCGAAATAAAATTTTATGCTTGGAAATAATAAGTTTAGGCAAATAGTATGAGCAAAGCTTACATCTGCATCCAAGCAATGGTCTGATTACTGCCAGAACAATACTGCTACATGATGAATCATTAATGATCTGTGAGAGTCATAATGGTCTGTCACTAATGCCCATTAATGATCTCTCTATACCGCGAGTATGGGCTTGATGTTTCTGGCCAGTACCTTGGAGAATACTTTAGATATGCCTTAAACTTTCTCTGATCTCTCTCTGTGTCTGCTCCAAATGTAGACAGCAACTGTCTGGGTAGGACCAGCTTATAAAGAAGCATGGCTTTGTTAAGGAAATCGTATTCAGGTAAGATTTTTTTATGTAATGCTTTTGAAGGACATAGATTTGACAGCTTGTCCTGGACATTGATGGCTTTGTAGAAATTAACAAATTTATGCCGGGGATCTTTCTATTGAGAGCTTTGTTCTTTCCAGCTGGGACAGGAGCTCTTCATACCTTGTAATCCATAATGTTTGCCTACTGAACTTAGACTCTTTGAAAAATGCATCCTTTGTTTTAAGATATTGTTGCTGAAAAGTAGATGTGTATATGTGACAGTTGAAAGTTCTATTTGTATTTAGAAAATGGTGCACTAGCTGATTCAAAAGACATTTCCTACCTCTAGACTTGCATTAACTTTATGCATACAACCCAAAACACTTATTCTAATTTATGAGGGAATAAACAAGTAATTGTAATTGGCTTTAAATGTATATATTTTTAGCTTAGTGAAAGGAAAGGAAGAAAAAGTAACTGTGCTACAGACTGGAGGACGCGATCACACATTAACTCTGAGAATCGTATTAGGGAAATCGCGGAAGATAGGCACTCCATAACGTCTTCAGGGAAGTAGGAGAGGATGCGTTCCTCCATGGCGGCAAGGGAGATGCCGCAGATAGATAGCTGAGGCAACCAACGCCCCAGAGCCTCCAGCTCTTGGAGGAAAACAAATGGAGAGAAGCTTTCTGGAGCCAGCAGCCACTTTCAAGCATCTTTGAAAATAGCAGGACAGGGATTCTTGGAGTATTAAAATCACTCTGCTGCCTACTTTTTGCTGGGAAATTTTAACATGCAGTTAAATGAAAAAAAAAAAATGACATCATTTCTCGGGAAAGTTTTTGCCAGTCCTTACATTATCTGAATAAAATAGCCTCATCAAGCAAATACTTTCATTCAAACCCTTTGCACTTCCTTTATCATTGAACTTGAAGAGAATCCAGGCAATGCTAACCTCTTTTAAATGCTTCATTTTGTAAGAACATTTTGTTCCAATGAGTGATTATTCATTGCTATTTCTTATTTCTTCAAAATCCTCCCCACCACCCTGAAACTGCTCAGTAGCATGTGTGTGTGCATATAATTAACTGGATTTAATAGGCTTTCTCAGAGTACTGTACAGGACCTTCTGAGCTACTTGGAGTGGTCCTAGAGCAACCCCAAATGGCTGGGATTGATCCATATTGTTACATTGGCATCATTTATTTGGTTACTTGAATTGATCTTCTCAAGAAAAGGATAACACGGCTCACTTGAAAGGTTAGAGTGGCAAAGGTGATATTAGTGATGAAAATCATTGTAGAATTTAACTTTACTCCCATAATTCATGGATTTAAAAAAACTGTTAGAATTTTCACCTTCCTGTCTGCATTAAAGGAAAGAACAACAGACTGTATGCCCCTAGGCTCAGGATACAGTATATGCAGCCGAAACAATCATTTCCATCACTGTATAAAGTAATTGAGTACAATGCACACATTAATTCTCTGCTGAATAAAGTCTGTGACGCACACCTTATGTTGTCACCAAACCATTGTTACACTGACATGTGCATCTCTTAATTTGAAATGGTCACATTGCCTTCTAAGCTGTTGGGTTAGATTCAAGCACAAATAACTTTATGCTTACAAAAGATTCCTGGATTGACTGATGGAATGTTATAAATAGACATGTCCGTTTTAGTAGATTTATGCTCACAGGAAACCTAGCCCCTTTGTGGCAATGAATGCAAAATATGGGACAGAGCAGCCGTGACTGAAGATGCTGCAGGTGTTCCTCTTTGAAAGGAATATTAAAAGAATCAGATGCGATGTAGGGTAGGCTCTCAGTTCACGGTCTCGCAATGCAAATGAGAATGAGATAGGCCGATGCAGTCAGAGAATGGCAAGTCCCAGAAAGGTGAGGTAGTTTGTCTTGTTGCCTTCGGACAGGAAATCACTTCACCCCTCGCGTACAAATAAAACTAGCCCAGCTGCTGCACCCACAAACTCTAAAGAACTCGTTTTAACAGCTATCAAGGCAAGAACATTCACCCTAAGTCTGTTGCAGCTCATCTGGTCCTTAGGGAAGCTGAGCAACCAACATAGTTGTCTTCATGTAAGCCTTCACAGCCTGGAAGCGCTCATGAGCTTGCTTGTGTAAGTTAAGAAACTCAAGCTTTATTAGTCTATACTTGGGTCTCATTTGTAACATGTGAAGTTTTGGCCCACCCACTGACTTTTCCAAGTGCTTTTATCCTTGCCTTGCTGCCTTCTGATTGTCTGTGACTCCTTCCGCTTATCAAGGTCCGCTCGTGTTCCTTTCTGTTTCTGGCTGGTTAGGGCCCTTGTATTCAGGTGCCATTCCTACATCTGCCTAGTTGTCTACATATCATATTAGCTCAGAGTATCCAAAATACAGAGCACATGAAAGCAGAGCTCCCTCTCTTAGGGGACAGTAGCAAACAAAATATTTAAAATCATTATTTAAAATCACTTAGCTATAGGCACTCAGGAAATGACAGATTTATTCCTTTCAAACCAATAATTCCTCAGTCCATTTTCAAAGGATGCAGCTGTGTACTTTCAGGTTTCCATAGACCACTCATTCCAGACATCAAGAGTGTTGTCACCTAGGCAGTGCCTCAAAGTACCTTCCAATAACATGCAGTTCTGATTGCCTGGCATCCAGCTTATGCTCACTAAAACATTCAGTGTTTTGAGTGATTACATATTTTCCAAATGACTGCATAGAATACTGAAAAATATTTCAATATATTTCATTTGGGAAATTATTAAACAATCTCTGCTAATCTTATAAAACAAACCAAAAATGGCCTTTATAACACATAATGGAAGCCCGTATTTACCTTTTAGCCTTCTGCTGTAGAAACTGAAGGCTTTGGAGTTGGCAATGATGTTGGAAGTGGTAGGACAATTCATCTAAGCATCTAAGCTCTGGTAAAAGAAGAAGCATATCCATAGGAAGCAAGTGCCTCCTGCGTAGAATGAGTTCTCTAAGATCCTCTTGGAATACCAGTCTCATAAGAGAAAGATGAACATGCCATAACTTTCCTTTAATTTTAGCACTGTCACTGAGCGTAACCTACAAGTTTAGGCATATCTCAATTGACAGTGCAAGTATGTCTTGCACAATAAGATTGTTTCCAGAAAATCATATATAAACCAAGTTGCATTTGAAATCCACATGGGGTGTACGGTAAGAATAGGAGCCTTTTGTGAATGTTTCTATAAAGTGATGCTTTCTTGTATTATAGCCATATTGAAAAGATCATTCTTTAATCTGTCCATTTAAAAGTCTGGATTTTTTTTATACCAGAATGAAAACAAGATATCTACATTCTATTCAGAAGGAATTATGTGGCCAGGGCTTGCTAAGCGTATGTACGTTTTTATGTAATAATGCTTCGTTTGTGAGAATGCTAAAAATAATTACATTTAGATCTGCTTACTTTGTCCTGCAGGTTTGGCAATAGTGTTCCCTACTATTTAACAGCAATTATCTGATTTGACATAGTTTTTAAAGACCTTACCAAGGGAGCTGTAAATGACAGGTGTGGCCCCTTACATATTTAAATAGGTCATGTAAATATCTTCTCGACCCAAACTCTAATGTGTTGCCCATACAAATTCCCAATGTTGCGTTCAAGAGGCAGCTGTGATGTTTAAATATTAGCTCTTTCCCAACACACTCCATTTTTCACTTTGTTCTCAGAGGACTGAGTTACAGCTCAGGAACCTCTCTTTGCAGGGCAGGTTGAATATTACCCGGGAATATACTAAGTATATGGTGGAGGGAAAGTCAGAGTTGAAGATGTTTGCTGAGACCTTTTTTTTTTTTCCGTTTTGAGATGTGCATGCATCTCTGTGTTAATACCAAACACAACAGTATTCTTTGAAATATCCATTTTTCCACTTGGGCTTAACTGCACAGCTGAGCAAGAAAAATCTATTTTTCCAGCTCTAGTACTAATTAATATAACGTAATCCAAATAAGGCCTCCAAAAGTCATTATGAATCTTAATCCTGTCAGCACTGGATGAAGAAACACCTAGAACATTAGTAAAGCATGCCTCTGGGTGCATCTGAGTGGGGCATGGCCGCGTGAACTTGAGGCGTGTGTCTGGGCTCTCCCCTCTTTCCCTCTGGCACTGTTCCTCTTCTCAGCTTCCCTGTCCCCAAGAATGAAACATCATTGTTCCACCACATCCTTGCACCATGATGTGTACTGCCTCAGAGACTTCTGACCACAGGCTGAATCCCCTGAAAGTGAGCCAAATTAAAGCTCTCCGCACCCACCTTGTGGTGTTTGGTATTGGGTCAAGTGACAGGAAAGCAGACTCATCCAGCCGTATTCTTTATATTCTTTCTTAGATACAAACCCTTTCTAGCTTTACTCTGAATGTAACCAAACGAAGGCAGAGCATGGTTGACTTCATTCTGAAAGCAAAGCCCATAGTCATGTGGCTCATTCTATTTCTCTAGTCATATCTCCTTGCTTCTTCCCCTAGTAGCACTTCTTTAGCCAATCTTGACTCTTCCACTGGTCCTAGAGGATTTCTCCAACTCATTAGTGTGTACTCTATGCAGTTTCCTCCCTGTCATGTGCTAGGTACTGACGAAGGCACCCGGATGAAACAACCATAGACCCTACCTTCCAGAACGATACAGTCTGGTTGCCCAGTTAGCTTATACCAGACACACTGTAGTAAGCACAATAATTAAAATGCAAAAGGCCACAGGGGAACAGGATTAGGATATTAGATGCCCTCTGCTGACTGGATTTGAGATGGCCTCACTGAGGAGGTGTAATTTTACCAGGGAATTAAATGTATGAGGACTTTTATCAGGTCCTTGATATGCCATTCTTATACCTCCAACCAAATAAGATTTTTCCCCAACCCTAGAAATCTCATAATTCCTGGCTAAACCAACCATGACATTCCTCCTAAAAAATCCCTCATATAGTTAGTGTTTGAAAGGGAAAAGATTTAATACAGAACATATAATTTACAGGATTATTTTATAATATTCACCCAAAAAGTCAAATGTGGAAGAATGCCAGAGATCTGTCCATGCAGTAGAGACCCAAAGAATGCAGGCAAGTGTTTGGATCCCACAGTAATTTCTCATGCACGTCTGTATCAAGGATCTGCACCGGGAAAGCCCAAAGGTCAGTGGTGGAAGCTAAAAAGTCTGCACTGGTGGGTGACAGATCTGTGCTAGAAGCCAAAGGGATCTGCATGGGAGCCACGAAGGAGGCGATGTTCAAGGCCAAACTTAGAGTTTCCCCGAAGAGAACAGCAGCCGTCTGCAGCGACAGTGAGGATTCAGCCTCCTCTGGTGAGAAGGGAAGAGTTCATATCAGGAAAAACAGCCACAACAAGCTTCTCCAGGAAAATCAACAGCATGCAGTCTTCCCTCCTGTTTTCCTTTTATGCCATTGGCAACAATCCTCAGGTGGATCCTCAATGCCTAGAATCAGGCTGACACAGTTTAGCTGGGTGTTGCCACTTAAATTGACCATTAGTTAATCCAACACACTTCACATTGCTTATAGCACCATTGTACTTATTTTCCTCACTAGATTACAAATTTCTGTGAGGCAGGCCCATATTCAACAGTTCTTTTTATTTCCATAATATTTGCAATACCACAAGGCTAATAATAGTAACTGAAAAAAATATATATATATACAAGTCCTGAGAAGTATTTGTTATTTGGCTTCTTAGCTGACCACTGCTATATAGAAGTACACCAGGATAATCAGGGGAAAAACTAGTGAAATTTACAATTACTAGCTGGGAGCTTATTCCAAGCCTTAATGTAATCTCCTGGCATTGTGGACTGAACTGCATACAAGGTGTGAAGATCTTTTATCCTCTTTCATTCACTTAATTATGTACAGAACTTACTATGTTCCAGGCACTGTGCTAGCTTCTGAGTTCATAGTCCTGAATGGCACATGGGTTATACTGTCCAGAAGCAACTTGAGCAGATTTTGGTGCCTTTCCCAAGGTGATAACCCTGTCCTATATGTTGTAGGACTCCAAACACAAAGGAAAGTGGATCCAAGAATAAGAAATCTGGTTCTTTTTTTGAACCTCTCCACAATATTTCATTCTCTAAGTGCATGATCCTCTTGATTGTTTAGTCAAAAGCTTCTTTGTTCCTCTTCATTAAGAACAGGAGGCTTAAATAATTGCCCTAATGATTAGACTGTGTAACCAGGAAATAACAGCTACCATTTGTTAGGCATCTACCATGGGACAGTCCCCCGTTTAAGTTCCCAGATAGAATTCTCATTCTTAAAATAACCCTGCAAGGTAGCTTAGCAGTTTTCTTCATTCTAATATGGGGGGCCCTGAAACTCAGAGAGGTTAAATAACTTGGCCAAGGTCCCAGGTTAATGAACACTGGAGCCAGTCTTTAAAGCACATGTAATGTTATACATCTCAGGTATAGATTTTTGGCAAATATTGCTTTATTGATTGGCTGATGGTTACCATTATGATTGATCTTTGCTTATTAAAATTCCAGTGTAAGTGGTTGCTAGTCTTTGGTTACTATCAATCCTGAAAAAACAGCTATGTTCCTAATGGCATCTGTGCAAATGCTTTATGCTTAATAGAAGCAAAGCTGTTGTTTTGATGCAGTATGTCTTACTTCCTCAAACATCATTACTTGAATAGTTGTTGGCAATTCATGTAAATATCATAGTAAGATTTAGAAGTTCAGTTAAATTATGGTTTCTTTAAGATGCTCAAAGTTTGAAAAATTAATGTCAACTCATCTCAATAAAATAAGATAATCTGGCTTTATAGACATGTGAAAGCTGATTCATAATACTCATAACTCATGAAAATATCCAAAATCACATTTCAAGCATTAGATTCAATGTTGTCTAACTACATGACGTCTATATAGTAAAATTCTGCATTTTGAGCTAAAAATTCTGCAACCCAGCTGTTCCAAAACTTTAGCATGTGCCATCAGTATCTTCTGTGAATCTGGTTAAAATTGGAGATTCCAAGATGAGTTGGTGGGAACCCAAAAATCTACATTTAATAGGCATGCCATGTGATTGTGATACAGGAAGACCATATGTATCATCCCTAGAAATCTCCTGTAAGGATTCATCTCCACGGATGTCTCTCTTTTACCAGTGTTTCTTGTTGTTCCCTCACTAGCCTCACCCATCCACACACAAGGAGTTGAGCATACATTGCTTTTTAAAGTTGTTTTGCTATTTATGTATAATTTATACACAATAAAGTGCTCAGATGTTAAGAAGACAGTTGGATCAGCTTGAAAAATGCACACACTTATGCAATCTATTCCTGTATCAAGATACAGAATCTTTTCGTAACCCCGTAAGGTTTGCTTATGCCCTTCCTCCTAGCCAACGTCCCTCTGACAGATGAAATATCCACTAAGCTTATTTCTATCACAGTAGTTTCCCCTTCTTTAGAGTTTCGTATAAATGGAAACATTCACAGAAATGGAAAGCAAACGTGCTTTTTTGTTTGTGCCTGGCTTCTTTCATTCAGAATGTTTTGCGATTCACCCTTGGTTAATTGTGTATCAGTAAGCCTTTACATTTTATTGCTAAGTAGTAGTCCATTGCACGATGTGCCAGTTTGTTTATCTGTTCACAGACTCCGAGACATCTGGATTGTTTCCAGCTTTTGATTTTAATAAGTAAGGCTGCTCTAAACCTTTTTGACAAATTGTCCTTAAAGTAGAGATTCAAAAGGTTGACATAAATTTAACTTAAGCTACTGTCAACAAATTTTTCCAAGTAGCTGTACCATTTTATATTTCTACCAGTGATAAAATTTGACCATTCCACATAATGCTCAACACTCATGACTGTCAGTTCTTTTCCTTCTATATGGATATGTGTGTGGATATGGCGGTCCTGCATCTTGTTTTGCATTTGCATCTGCCTGATAACTAATGGTAATGAATGTCTTCCATGGGCTTGGTTCATTCAAATATGTCTTTTATCCTCAAGTATCCGTTAAAGTCTGTTGTCCATTTTTGTCTTACAATTCTGTTGTTTATAGGAGCTCCTCAATATACTTTTAATTTCTCTACCATCTCCTGTGACATCCCCACTTCTATTTGTTTTATTAACCATTTAGTTTCACTGTTTTCCTTGATCTGTTTTGCTACTGTCTGGAAATTTTATTAATCTCCTGAAAGAATCAACTTCTGGCTTTGGTGATTATTTTTGTCTGCTTCTTCCGTCATTGATTTCTGTTCTCACTTTTATTACCTCTTCCTACTTCTTTGGAGTTTAATTACTTCTTGTTTCCCTAGATTATCAAGATAGAAAAAAGAATCATTCTTTTATAATTTTCTTCTTTTTAAATAAAGCCATTTAACATTACAAATTTCCTTGTAAGGACTACTGTAGATAAATTTTAGCTTTTGAAATATTGTAATTTATTTTTCACTCTAATCAAAATATTATCCAACTTCCTTTTTGAATTTTTCATTAACTCATGACATCATTATACATGTGATGTTTTATTTCCAATTTCTGTTCTTGATATTGATTTTTTCTTTTCTTTCAGATAGAGTGTCCCTATGTAGTTCAGGCCAGGCTTGAACCCACAGCAATCATTCAGCCTCAGCTTTCTGAATGCTGGGATCACAGGCATGCACCACCACTCCTGGCCCTAATTTGGAGTCACATCATATCACCTGTTTCATTTTAAACCTTAGAAATGTATTCAAATTTATGGCTCAGGTTATGAATTCTTTGGTAAATATTCCATGTATGCTTGGAAAAATGTGGTTTTCTGTTGATCAGTTCTATAAACTTATATCAAGTGAAATTTCTTGAGAGCATAGTTCAACTTTTTCATATTCTGATAATTTATATATTCAGTAAGTACTTCAAGTGGTATTGACATTTTTCAAAAGAAGCATTGAAGCTTTAAACCATGATAATGGGTTCATATATGTTTCTTTTTAGTGCTACCAATTTTTCTTTTTAGTATGTAATTTTGTTACTTATTGCAAACATATACAGGTATTTATATAGTCCTAATGAACTGAGCTTTTATAATTAAGAAATTTGCTACATGATCTCTGGAAATATTCTTCATCATGAAGTCCTCCTATGTGATAGTAGTGTAGCCACACTATCATTGCTAGGTTTATTATTTGCAGCATGCATTTTCTATGAAACCACTTTCATCATTTGTGTCTTTGTGTTTAAAGTATGTATCTTGCAAACATTGTGTAATTGAGTCTGTCTGCCTCATAGCCCCCATATTCTGCCTTTTATTTTTTATTTATATTTAATATAATTATTGAAATATTTGCATATAAATATTTTATATTGGTGCTTGAGTTCTCTTTGTCCTATCTCCTCTGTGGTCTTCTAGTCCTCTTTTCTAGAATTTTGCAAGTGAACCAAGCATTTTTTCAAATTATCTTCTTTGTATTCCTTTTAATAGTTTCTCCACATCAAAATATGCACCTTTATCGTTTCTATTTTTGCTGTTTCAAAACATATTCTGTTGCTTCACAAATAAGGTACGGCCAAATATGGTAGCACAGGCCTGTAATCCCAACACTGAGAAGGCTGAGGCAGGAGGGCCACTGCCAGTTTGGGACCAGCCTGGTCTACATAGTGAATCCAAGGCCAGCCTGAACTACATAGTGAGACACTGAGTCAAGAAAACTAAAAATGAAATAAAACAACAGAAAACCAAATAAGGTAAACATTCACAATGTTACTCTTCTAATTACCCCACTTAAAACCATTGTGATTTTCTCATGTACGTTATTCAATATGTGGAAGAAATTTCTCATTAGGTTTTTATCATTTTTTACTATGACAGTCTGTAGTCTGTGATTTCTGCACCTATGCACAAGTGATTTTATAAGGAAGATCCTTTATATTTGCCATTTTTTTGCTTTCTAGTGTTTTCCATTTCTTTGTGCAGAATTGGATTTCTTTGTGATATTAGTTTTCTTCAGTGAAATAATTTTTTGTACATTTCTTATAGTTCACACCTACTGGAAAAATATTTTTTCAGTTTTTTATTCCTGAAAATCTGTTTTCATTTTTGAAAAATATATTTTGCTATATGTGTAATTCCCATTTGACAATTTCATTTTCCTTTCAACACTTTAAAGATAAGATGTTCCATTTGTCTTCTGGTTTTCATTACTTCAATGAGAACTTCTATATGTCTCTTATCATTATTCTCTTGAATGCAGTTCTTTGTTTCTTGGAATGCCTTGAAGTTCTTTCTCTTTGCCTTTATTTTTTAGCTGTTTGACTGTAATATCCCCACCTGTATTTTGTTTGTTTTCTTAGTACTTCTTAGTATTCTTTCAGATTCCTGGATATTTAAGATGTTGACTTTTGTAAATTTTGAAGAAAATCTTGGCCATTATTCCTCCCATATTTCTGCTGTCCAACCCTCTCTTTCTTCACCTCCTGAGACTCTAATGATTCATATGCTAGATGATTTGCTATCGTGCCAGAGACATCAGACACTCTGTTCTAGATTTTTACTATTTATTTCATTTTGTTGCTATTTGCTTACTTTCTTTTAGAATGTATCCAAGTCACAAATGCCTGTCTGTGCTATATCCAGTCAACAGAAAGAATTCATCATCTGATATTCTACATATCATTCTAGCCTTTCCATCTTTCTGTGTGTAGCTTTCATCTCAATGCTGAAATTACATATCCCTTTGTGCGTGTTATTTACTTTTTCCATCAAATCTTTTAAAATATTAGTCATGGTTGTTTTTAAAGTTCCTGATTGATAATTGCTTGATTTGGGCCATGTGTGGGACTGGTTCTATTGACTTTATGTAGTGAGAATATTTTAAATTTTTTTATATTTTTGTAAGTCTTTTTTTCTTGTTGTTCACTGAATTTGTTTAAGTACAGGTCACTGTGTAGAAGAACAGAAACTGAGGCAAATTATGGCAATGTCCTTAAATTAGAACAACTTTTTTCCTCTTAGTCTATTGGTATTTGGAGGTCTCGACCTAGTCTTAGAATCAGGTGATTCTGAGCTTGGTTGTTGCATTGGTTACACCAGAGGTTGCACAGTTTTAAGGGCAGGTTCCCAACCTTATCTTTAGCAGGATTTTAGATCTAAGTATCTGGATGTTTTGTCTCTGTTCTCATACTTCTGTGTGCTCTGTGTACTAGTACCCTGGCAAGAGGCAGTTCCTTTTCTTACACCTTTTGCTCCACACAGCAGTAAAGGACCACTGACTAGATGTATTAACCAGCTTTCCCATTCCTGGAACAAAATGCCTGACATACACAAAGGAGGAAAGGCTTAGTTGGTTAATCGTTTTAGACGTTTCCATCCAGGGTCGGCTGGCTCCATGGGAGAAACATCATGGTAAAAAGGTGTAATGGAACAAGGCTGCTGACTTCATGGTAGCCAGGAAGTAGTGATCAGAGTTAGCGCACCAGGGAGAGATATCACCTGCAAAGGCACACCCCAGTGACCCACCTCCTCCAGCTGGTCCCCACCTGCTACCAGCACATTCAGCTGTGAATGTTAGTAGATTAATTCAATGTTTTAAAGTGTCCCCCTAAAATCTCATGTGTTCAGAAGCCGGGCTTTGGGAAGGTGGTTGGGTCATTGGGTTTCTATACTCCTCAGCAAATTCACTCTTTGGAAAACCTACACTTGGGATTACTCTAATTCGTATTTTCTTAGCTGTGTTTACTGCTACATTTTATACTGATGCTCGAGTACCATTTGTTTTTGTTTTTTTTGGTTTTTCTCTGGTACCGGGAACCGAACTCACGACCTTGTGCTTGCCAGGCAGGCGCTTTGCCGCTGAGCTAAATCCCCAGCCCCTTGAGTGCCATTATTAAAGAAGTATGATAACTCAATATAGTGTTAATAAAATGTCCACCAACTATATACTATCCCTTTATCTTGTGCATGTTTGACTATGCAGTCATTACATGCGTGGCTTGGTTAAACCCAGTCTCCAATTTGGATGTCAGAGTTTATTCATAGTAAATTTTAAATGAAAAATTCTGTGAAGATGTAAGGGGCTGTGGCTCAAGAGATAGAGTATTCAGGAATTGGAAAAGAAAAAAATTTGTCTCGGTTTATCCATGCTTAGATGCTGAATGGGAAATATATCCCACTGTGAAACTTCGAAGAAGCTGGAGCTATAACCCGTAGAGTAAAACAGTAAAGCTGAAAAAAAAATCAGCTTAAAGGAGAATGTAAGCAAATAAGCCATTTCATGATGGATTATGGTTTGTAAAAGGCTTTGATTTAGTATAAATGTGTTCATAATTTTACTGTGTATAAGGATCCTCCGCAGAGTATGAATTCACACATTTTTCTTCAGTTTGTGCTAACTATGGCTTTGGGAAAGATACTATAATATTAAAATACTTGGTGAGTAAAAGTCAATGTTAAAATATAAGTTTTCCCATCTGTCTTCTTTCTCATATTTAGCTTTATAACCTCATTGAACCTGGGAGATATTTTTCTGCAAAATTGAAATAAGGAGTTATATGAAAGTAATATCCAATGGGAAAAGCATAAAAATCACTAAACTTACCTCTTTTTCCAGCCTTTTATTGTTCACTATAATTCTTTTTGTGTCATTGTGTTTCATATTAGTATTTTGTGGACAATACTTTGAAGCATCTGATTTATGAAGGAGAGTATATCACTCATTAGCTTAAATCTCCATTTTTACTAAAAATTTTCTCTAGCAGATCATAAAAATGTATTGGCCTTATTGATAGCCTATACACACTAGGGTCAATCTAGAAGAACCATCCTCCCATATGATTAAATAGGGTGAATTTGATCTACAGTTATTTCCTTCATGCATCTCATTGTATTTCATCATGTAAAAAGTGATGTGATTATGGGCTTTAGTCAGAATGTTATTTTGTTCACTTTAGATTCACACTCAATAAGGTTGAACAAATCTGAATTTCATATGATAGCTTTTTTATGTGTTTAAATAATTTCTCCCTTTATATGAGAGAAAATCTTGTTAGATCTACACATCACCTCAGGGCATGAGGGTCCTGGACTTGCAGTTGGGCCTTCAGGGAAGGCTACTGCTTTCTGTACTCCATTAATAGGAGGGACTGAGCATATTTCCCAGAAAGAATGTTGCAGTAATCTAATGCTTCCAGAAATTTGACACTGACTAAAAGCTGCCTTCATCTCCCACTATAAGGCCTCTGAGTTAAAAACAATTGGATTTCACTGCTGCTAAAAGACAATTTAAAAAAGTGAATAGAACGCAGGTAGGGAACACAGGTTCAAGTATTCCCCAGCTCTAAGATGTTTGGCAACTTAGTCTTTCTTTTTTAAAAAAAAAATTCTTTATAATTGTCATATAATATCGGTACTTATTTATGGGGCACAATATTATAATTTGCCACACAGGGCCAGGGATAAAGCGCAGTGGCACAAGTACCTGCCTGGCAAGTGCAAGGTTCTGAGCTTGATCCCCGGTACTGCAAAAAAAAATAAATGAATAAGAAATAAAAAAGTTAAAAAGTAATTTGCCACATATATACCCCATGCAATGATCAAATCAAAGTAATTAGTATTTCCATCTCCACAAATATTTTCATTGTATGTGTTGGTAACCTTTAAACTCAAGTTCTCATTTAATTACTTTCAAATGTTTAATTAATCATTGTAGACTATAGTTATTCTGCTGTACTAGAGAAAATTAGAAATAATTCCCTCTAGCTGTAGTTTGGTATGCATTATCTACTCTCTCTTCAATCTCCTCTACCTTTTTTCTTTCCTACCGTCTATACACATACACACACACACACACACACACACACACACACACATATATATATATATCACATTTTCAAATTTATTTTTTCTTAGTAATTTTTTGTTGCTAGGAGAACATACTCCACACTCACAATTTAAAGGAAGAGATTTATTTTGGCTCACAGTTAAAGTCCATGGTCAGCTGACTCCAAGGCAGAATTGGCATGGCAGAAAAGCTGATAGGGGAAAGATGCCTACCTCTTGGTGGTTAGGGAATAAAGGGAGCAGGCATGAGTTGGGTAGGGAAATATACCCTTCCAGGGCACACCTCCAGTGATGCACCTCTGCTAACCAGGTGCTGTGTCCTAAGAGTAGATTTAGCTATAAACACATCAGTGGATTAATCCATTGATGAATAAAGTGCCCCCACAATCCAGTTGGCTTCCAAGATCCCACCTCTGAAAACATGAGATGTTTGGAGGACATCTTAGTTCTGAACCATAACATTCTGCCCCTAACCCCAAAAGACTCTTTTGTCCACCTCATTATGTGAAATGTATTTAATCCATCTCTAGAAGTCAACATAGTCTCACAGTTCCAGCACTGTTGAAAAGTCAAAGTCCAATGTGTCCTCTAAGACTCAAGCTAATTTTTTGGCTGTGAGCACTTGTAAAACTCAAAAGAAAGATAAATACCACTGGCCCACAATGGCACAAGTCAAACATTGCCTTTCCAGAATGGAAAAACAGGAGGATGGAAAGAAATTGGCCCAAAGTAACTACGAAACACAGCACAACAGACAATAAATTCTGTGATTTGATGTCCAGCACTCAGGGCAAGTTCTAGAGAGACCTAAACTCCAAAAAGCTTTAGAGAACCTGCCTCTACATTTTCTATTGCTACCTTCATGATCTCTCTCTTGGACTAGCTTTGCTTTCCTGCCAGTGGCTTTTTTCAGCAGGTGGTCTAGGTTTCTAGCTTCTACAACTGCCTGCGGTCTCCACTACACTTCCAGTCTCATTCTCATCACTTCACATTCTGCGGTCTCAGACGTTCACTGTCTGTCTTTCCAGGCCTTTTTCTGAAATCTGGGTGGAAACCACCCTAACTCCACAACTCTGCATGTCCTTTAAACTACTACCATGTGGCTGATGCCAAGGTCTGCTGCCAACTCTAGCAGTAGTCAGGCCTCATTTTATAAAGGCTACAGAGCACACTGAGTGTTTGAATCACTGAGCACTGTGAAACAAATCCTGGAGAACCAGTTCCCCAGGCTGCCCTTCTAGACCAAGGAGTCCTGAAGCACTCTTCCCCAAAAAATGCTTTTAGAGTTTTGCTTCCTTACTAGATGTGGTGGTGCATGCCTGTAATCCCAGCACACAGGAGGCTGAGGCAGGAGGATCACTGTGAGTTGAAGACTAGCCTGGGCTATGAAGTGAGCTCAAGGCCAGCCTGAACTACATAGTGAGACCCTGTCTCAAAAAGACAAAAATAAAATAAAATAAGATAAAATAAAATACAATACAATAAAATAAAATAATATAAAATAAAATAAAAAATAGAGTTTTGCAACCTTGATCCTGAGAAGAATGGGGTCTTTCTGATTCCTGAGATTCCTTTAAGCCATTTTTTCTATTATCCTGATATAAAGTAATTGGCTTCTTTTGAGGCTAATCTTTTCAGCAGCCAATCTTTTTCTCCAACTTTGCAGGATTCCTTTATGTCAAAACTGAAAACTTTTTAAATAGGCCTTTTGTTCCTGATTTTCACTGTAAACTTGGCTGAAAGCATTCATAAGAATCCATGACACATCCCGAATGTTGGGCTGCCTTGAAATGTCCCCCACCAGATTCATTAGGCAGTCACCCTTAATCTTAACCTCCTTCAAAGTCTTGGGATATGGGCCAAACATAAGCAATTTTTTTGCCACAGCATAACACAAATGGTCTTGTGCCCAACTGCCAATGTAGTATTTATTCCCAGCTGAAACCTCCTGGCCCTTATTCTCTGCATTCCTATCAGGATTGTAGTTGTCTGTGCTCTGTCTAGAATCATCTATCAAGCTTGACTCAACATTCAGATTTTTTTCTTGAGATAAGTTCTCACTATGTAGCCAAGCCTGGCCTTGAATTTGTGGTGATCCTCCTGCCTCAAACTCCAAAGTGCAGGTACTACATGAGAGTACCACTATGCCCAGCTCTGTAGCCCCTTATTAGGCAATGTCTCCATACCTTCCCAAACTTCTCCTATAAGTCAGTTCCAAAGACTTCTGAACCACCTGGTCAGATATAGTCATTGCAGTGACCCCAAAACTAAATAACTTAAAGTGTTCTGTATATATTTTGAAGGATATGGAGAAAGGGTAAACCTTACATACTATTAGGAAGCATGTAAATTAGTATGGTACCAAAATCTATTATAACAATTTTCTCATCACTGTGATAAAACATCAAATACCTGTAATTTAAAAGAAGAGAGATTTACTTTGGCTTACAGCCACAGTATATGGTCAGCTGGCTGTAAGTCAAAGTAAATCTTTGGCTTCAAGGTAGAAATGGTATGGTAAAGGGGCATAACAGGGAGGAGTCAGGTAGGTAACTATGTACATCCAAGTTACTCCCCTAGTGAGGCTCCTCTTCCAACAAGGTCTCATCTCCTAAGAGCATATTTAGCTATAAATGCATAATTAGATTAGTCCCCTGATGACTGTAGTGCCCTTAGGCCTAAGTTACTTTTCTAGTTGCTGAGACAAAGTACCTCACAGTCAGCATTAAAGAAAGAAAGGTTTACTTGGCTCAAGTATGTAGAGGCTTCAGGTCATAGTTGGCTGGCTCCAAGGCCAGGGTAGCATGGTAAAGGGGCATCACAGGGAAGAAACAGTTCATTACAAGCAGAAGTCAGCAAACCAGCAAGTAATGCAACAAGTCACCACAGCCACTCTTTTTCTGTCCTTTGTATTCTACCCAGGCTATCCACCCTTATAGGGCAGCTAATACACCCAGAGTAGGGCACCCTTCCTTAATCCTACTCATAACTATGCCAAGCCAATCAGTGGACTAATTTAGTAGTCACATACCCTTGATCCCAGCATCATGCACTTAATCCCCACATCACACAGTCTAGATCCAACCAGCACTGAAAAGCTTTCCTCCATCACCACATGAGGCTTTGAGGGGACATCTAGACAAAGGCATAAAATTCCATCTATGCCCCTAAAATCATGCACATCCCTTTATGCAAAAGGCATTTAGTCCAAGAGTTGTTAAAGTCCTAATAAGTTCAGCATTGCTGAAAAGTCCAAGTTCAAAGTCTCCTCTTAGACTTAATGCAAACTTTTAGCTGTAATGCTGCTGTATAAATGAGAAGACAGTTAAACACTTTTAATATACAATGCCACATGATAGATGTTTCCATTCCAAAAAGTATACAAAGGTGGATAGGAAGGAATAGAAACAAAGCAAGACCAAAATCCAGTAGGGGTAACATTAAATCCATGTTCAGTGTGCCCAGCAATCTCTGGCAAATTGTGAACTCTGAAGGGCTGTGGTGGCTCCACCCCTATGGCACTTCTGGTGGTTGTAGCTACCATGGCTTCTCTTTTTAGCAGACTTTGATCACTCCTTGCAGCTTTCCTCAGACTATCCACACTCTGGCTTCTCTAACCTTCTGGGATCTCCACTGCACCATTGAGTTCACATTCATGGCTTCACACACCACCTTGTCAGGGGCACACTGCCAGGCCTCCCAGGCCTTCTTCTGAAATCTATGTGGGAGCCTTCTTTACCCCATGTCTTGGTTACTTTTTTCTCTTTGCTGGGACAAAATACCTGACTCCCAAAATTAAGGAAGGAAAGGTTTATTTCGCTTAGATTTTGTGGAGGTTTCAGTCCTTACTTGGCAGATTACAAGGCAGAGTGGCACATGGCAGAGGGCTGCAGCTCATGGCGACAGAACACAGCAAAGCAACAAGCACACACCAGGGTGGAATGGGGGAGGAATGGCCTCAAGCAGCTTCTTCCTCTCCCTTACATATGCAAACTATCCACCCCAGGGTGGGTGTAGCTCTCACACCCATCAAACTCTAAAAGCCTGCCCCATGGCCGCTTGAGGCTTTGGAGGGACACACAGTTTCAAACCATAACACCCCACATCTCTTGCATTCTGCATGCACCTAAAATCAGCACCACATAGATTATGCCAGATTCTGCTGCCAGCTAGAGCATTTGCCAGGCTTCCTTCTTAGCTGGCTGTAGGGGTTGAATGCCTATGAACCAAATCTCAAAGAACCACTTCGCTATGCTGCTGCCATTGTGGATCATGCTGTGGGGTTCTTCTCAAAGCAAAGTCTTTCACCTTTGCAATTTTGAGGCTGCAAAGACTGGACATCCTACTGGTTCTTGTGATGTCCTCAGGCCATCTTTTATATTGTATTCTTTTGAAATACTTAGCTTTGTATTGCTAGTTTTTTCAGGGACCAGTTTCTCCTCTGTTCCATCTTTCAGTTAGCAACTTTACTGGAGCTTCTTTTCTGGCCAAACTCAAAAAGTTTTAAATCATCCTGCTGGGCTCTTTTCTCTTGATTCTCAACATAAATCTGACTAAATCCCCCAATCATAGCTATGCCACTGCCTCAGTATTAGACTGCCTTGAAATTTCTTCTGCCAGATTAATTAGTCTACTGTCCTTAATCTCAGT
Organism: Chinchilla lanigera; assembly: GCF_000276665.1. NCBI lineage: Eukaryota > Metazoa > Chordata > Mammalia > Rodentia > Chinchillidae > Chinchilla > Chinchilla lanigera. Next base: position 6,527,818 of record NW_004955489.1, read on the forward strand.
CTCAGACAAAGTCTCTGAACACAAGCCAAATGCAAACCAACTTTCTTCCAAGTCATAACACACATCATCTGGAGTCCAGCAGCCAATATACACCTTCTTCCCAGCAGAAACCTCCTGAGTAAAATGCTCCTTTACTGGCCGCATTTCTGTCAATATTCTGTTCTTCTCAGCTCTTACCAAAACCTTCCATCAAGTAGTTTAAGGCATTTCAGGGCTACTTCTTCAACTGGCATCTCCAAAGTTTCCCAAACACTTCCCACAACCCACTTGCAAAAGGCTCTTGAATCATATGGTCAGGTATAGGTACAGCAACAACCCTACTTCTCTGGTACAAAATTCTGTCTTAGTTACTTTTCTCATTGCTGAGATAAAATACCAACCAGTCAAAGTTAAAAGAGGAAAGGATTATTTGGCTCACAGTTTGTAGAGATTTCAGCTTGTAGTAGGCTTGCTCCACGGCAGGGTGGCATGGTAGGGGATCATTGCAGAGGAGAAACAGTTCATGAAGGCAGAGGCAGCAAACCAGCAAGCAATGTGAGAAGCAACCAGAGCAACTTTTTCTTTCCCTTATATTCTATCCAGGCTACCAGCCTTTAAGGTGGGTAGCACTCATACTTAGGATGGGACAGCCTTAATTCTACCCAGAACTGTGCCAAACCAAACAGTGGACTGATTTAGTAATCACATATCATAGATTCTAGCACTACATACTCCAGCCTCCTCTAAAAATCCCCACCTATGACCACATGATGCTTTGGGAGGACATCTAGACACAAGCCATAACACCTTATGATCCAATCACCTTCCCAAAGCTCCACCGCTGAACATGTAAGACTTGTGAAACACCTAGCTCTAAACCAGAACATCATCCATCAATGGACATCCTGTTGGTTCTATATCTTGCCTGTTGTATATAATGCTGCAATAAACATGGGTGTCTAGGTACCTATTTTGGTATGGAGATTTCATTTTCTTTGGATATATATCAAGCAGTGGTATATAGCTCAACCATATGGCATTTCTATTTTCAGCTTTTTGAGGAATATCCATACTGTTTTCCATAATGGCTGTACTAATTTACATTCTCAAAAACAGTGTGTAAGGGTTTCCCTTTCTCCACATGCTTGAAAACATATGGGAAATACTTCAATTTATTTAGTTATTATGACCATAACTTTCAGATCTGTAAAAATTGTAATAAAGATAATACCTACCTAGCAGGGTTGTTACAAGCATTAAACATATGGTTTGTAATGAATTTGGCATTTGGTAAACACTTAAGAAATACATGCTATTATTATGGCAGCCAATCAAAATGTTAAAAGTAGGTTGTCCAGGGCCAGGCTATTTGGGTCCAAATCCTTGCTCTGAAACCTCCTAACTACTTCATGGACAAGCTGATTTACCCCTCTATGTCTCAATTTTATCATCTAAAAATTAGACTCAATAAAAAATTTCTGTATCACTTTTAGGATTAGGTTAATTAGTACAGCAAAGTTGCAATGTTTGACACATAGATTAAGTGCACTACATGTATTTGTTATTATTCTTTTCCATTCCAGAAACCCCAGACCATGGCAAGCTGAGGAGATGGGAGACCATTGGAGGTCTCAACTGAATATCATTCATTTTAATTTATCTATGTATGTGAGAATTTCTGGCAGTTTTTGCCAAGATATGTGCCAGATAAATATAGCTATCAGTAATAAAAACAATGAAAAAAGCAAGTATAATTTCTTGAATGTATACTGTATTCCAGTACATGCTAAGCTCCTTACAAATATTAACCTCTTGCTCCTCATAGTTACCCTAGGAGATAATAGATACTGTAGTCATTTTCATTTACCACAGAGCAAAACGAGGAACAGAAAGATTACATAGCATTTTAAAATCACATATCTAACATGCTACTAAGTCAAAATTCCCACCTAAGTTTCCTGATTATAAGGCCTGTGCTCCTAATCACTCCACCGTGTAGTCTATTAACTTCTGCACTTAGTGGAGTGCTTGCACCAGGGCTTTGGCATTTCTATGTTTCAGGACTTTCAATTTGATGAAACAGCTGAATATGATGGACAGATCGTTAATCATTATCTTTTTGATTAGTGGAAGACTGATTAAATTCAAAGAGTTTCCATATTCATAGGCCTTGAAGTCATACAGTGTGTATTAGTTCATACATGTGGAAGAAATGCCAAGGGAGTATAGAGAGATTTCTTAAAGTCTCAAGACTAGCTAAAAGGGTAACTGGGACTGAAACACAGGAAGCTTGTCGCCCTCATTCCATGAAGCCTATTTATTGAAAAGTAAAAATAACAATTTACTTTGAGTAAAGCTAAATACTGTTTCTACCATGTGAAAAACCATAACAAATTTTCCCTTATTATAATGCCTAGTCCCTACTCTTGAAAATGCAAAGTCATATTTTTTTTTGCATTACCAAAAATAACCCTATTTTTGTAGGGAGTTTGGGGAAGTAACATCAAGCTTTCTAAACACAAAAATATATCAGTAGGAACACATGCCAAATATTCTCAGTTAAGAAAGAAGCCACTATATTACCAATACTCTCTGCCCTAAATTGCATTCCTCTAACAAAATCATGAAAAACATCTGCAGCCAGCTCCTCTGAAGAGATAAAGACTTGAAATTCATAATGTCTGGTGCTGGCAGTTTTAATGTTAAGAAATCTCTTTATACAGCTTAGGAAAAGTAAAAGTGCAGATTCTGATTTAGTGGGATATAAGGAAGCTGTTCGTAACGTTTTGACTTCATGTACAGTGGTTGGTAGATTCAGGAAATTGTATCCTGTGGTATATAACTGTACCATGGGCTTCAGTAGTCTTGGCTTTTTGCTTTTTTGTTAGCAGTGACAAAGGGTGTGCATCACTTCCCTAAAGACCTGTTTGTGAAGTATTATTTGTAAAATCAAGATAATCCCCTTAACTCGTGAAATTAGAAAAAAGTTTAAAAGGAATGACTGAAAATTAGACCTTATTTTAAACACATCTGCACCAAATTCATAAAATCTCAATAATTATTTCCCCACAGGTAAAACTAAGTAAAAATTCTGTTTGGATTAGATGGCCACTGAAATCGTTTTTCCTTCAGGAAAATAAACTGCAATTACCCAGCACATTGAGCTATTACTCACAATAGAGGGCAATTGAAGCAAACTAAAATGTGCCAGACAAATGAATCTTAAAATATTCTTTAATAAAATTTTGAAAATATTTTGAATAATTTTAGATTTATACAAAAGTTTTAAATATAGTACAGAGTTGTACATACTCTTCATATAGTGTTCTCTATAGTTAACATCTCGCATACTATGCTATACTTACGAAAACTAGGAAGTCAACATTAGTACATTACTATCAACTAAACCACAGAGCTATCTTCAGGTTTTACCAGTTTTTCCGCTAATGCCCTTGCTTTGTTCCAGGATTCAATCCAAGATAGGACACTACATTTAGTTTCATGTCTCTTTATTCCTCTGATCTGTGACAGTTTCTCATATTTTATTGTTTTTTAACTCAGACTATTTCAGTGGTAACTCCAAAAGGCTATGTGTTCCAAAGATAAGACCACTAGCTGTTCCAGCAACTCACCTAGTTTGAAAATTCTACCTGATTTTGTAAGATCCATGCTTATAAACTGCCCTAAAATTACCATGTCATGAACTCCAGCCTCTAAAACCTTGTACTCTGCTAACTTGTTTGAGTGCTGATACTTTCTCTTGGTCAGGATGTTTCACATGCACGGTTTTGTATGACTAATAGGTTTATTTCATGGTATTTGTATAGTGGCTTTGACAAAGGGGTCTATGATCCTGAGATTCAATCTTCTGTTAAGTCCAAAGATCTCTTCCATATCTCACAAGCATTGGCATAGAACTATGTGACCTCCCTCCAGCCTCTCTGTGAAAACTTTCAGTAAAAGCACATAGATAACCTCCCAAGACAAATCTATGCTAAATACTTTTGGATGGTCCCTAGTGTTAGAAGTGGCTTCCTCAAAATGAATCCTAATTTGGCCCTATTTCTGTTCTGCAGAGAATCATTATTAGATACAAGTAACCTCTAGATACAGCCCCACTCATTGGTTGTGGAAGAAGTCTGGGCTTGGTGGGTCCAGATTTTGTTCACATAGTGTTGCTTGTCAGGTGTTTCAATTTAGGTACATGACTCAGTCTTTCTGGGCCTGAATTTCCTTAATCTTACAGTATTGTTGTGCAAATTCAATGAAATAACACATATGGAAGCATCTAGCATGTGAACAGGCAGAGAAGCCTCTTTATAAATGATAGTTAACTTTCAGTCTGGATGATCCACTCCTGAATACACAGGATGAAATGTACCATTTGGTTTGTATTATATTAGTCTTTGTTCTTCCTGACAGCAGTGAATTCTTAATGTTCCCTTCTTATTAACTCACTTCTTAAAAGATTAAATTTTATTTTTCTATTGACCTTTTTCCCTTGGAGGTTTAATTAAGCTGTTATTGCACAGAACTGAAGTGTTAAATAACCTGAGAGGATCAGTCCCTAACATTCATGAATCCTATATATCACCAACTGGTGAGATTAGTCATGGTAGTGGATGAGAGAGTTTGGCAGGGATTAGCAAACACTCCTGCTCATCAACAGAATGTGAAAATTAGGCCCTGGCTCATGACACTGATTTAAATCTCCATGGGAACACCAGGGTTAGCTATATACATGTGAAGAAGTGATTGCAAAGCTTTTAAGGGTTTCAGAAACTGCTGCGGTGGTCATAAAGTGGGAAACAACACCTGAGGAGAGAAGTACTTTCACTTCTTGAAGTAATGTATACAAATTTTATACAAATTTAGTGGTATCATTAACTTCCCTGAACCTCTACTACCAGCATGCTAATTGGCAAATATATAAACAGAAAAACAACAAGAGGGAGTAGGAACTCCATAAAATACATGCTCCATCCATCTGACCAAGTAACTATAAGTTAGGATTATTTGTATGTCTGTGTATAGTAGGACTGCCTTATGTTAGTATCCTAGCTCTACTATTCATTATCTGTGTGACCTTTGGCAAGTGCCTCGTTTTCCTCATCTATGACCTGGGAACAGTAATAGTTCCTACTTCAGTGGGTTGCTGTGAGACTAGATAAGTCAAGTAAACTTATGTATTTAGAACAGTTCCTGGCCCAGTGTTAGTGCCTGGAAAATGTTAGTTACTGTATTATTATCACTCATCATTTTTATACCCGATATTTGATCATAATTGTGGAATATAGACTAGCTTTCATTTCTATACCCTGTGAAGAAACTAGAGGGTGAGAAAGGTTATACTTTCCATTTTCTAATTTTGTTTGTGCTAGAAAAGAGACGTGGAAATGTCAGCACTGGAGAGGTTTTATAAGTATTATCATTTTCAATTCCAGTGGAACACTTAGGAAAATGGTAACTGTGATTCTAGTTGAAGCACAGGATTTAAGTAAAACCACATTCCTGTTTAAACTCTTATAAAAATGTAGGAGCACGGGGATATCTGTAAAATGTTAAGTAATCAAAAGTGAATTAGTTTACTGCGGAAAGAGTCACCTGTTTTATAACATACATTTAGTTTTGAAAAGCAAACCCAGCCTCCTGTGATCTCATAGACCAATTTTATTTCTTTCAGCTCATTTCATCGTTCCTTATTTATTGGTTTGTTTAGGTTTCTTGTGCAAGCAGTATATTTGTGGTAATGCAAGTTTGTACCTAATTTTCAGTACGTACAATTGATGGGAGATTATTCAACTAGATCCTGGGCTAGTTGCTTTGTGAGGTCAAAATTGATGTTGCTCTTTTTTTTTAATGCCCATAAAACTGCTGCCAATCATTCAGAGGCTCACAAGCTTTTGGAGGCTGCTTAATAGGGGTGAAAAGGAGTGAGATAAGGAATCAGAAACATGGGTTTGAAACCCCACTGGTCTCCTCTATTGACTGTGATTCCTTCATTCCAGTGTCCTTTGTGTTTCAATTTTATTTCTGGTACACCATTTTGTAAACCACTGTAACTCCTTTTTGGAATGAGGTAGGGGCTACAACGATCAATAAATAAATGAACTGTGTGATGTTAGGCAAACCATGCCCCCTTGTGGGACAGAGTTTTCTGGTTTGTAAGATGGTGCTAACCAAGTAAAATCTACTCTGGCTACTTCACCAGCTCTCAAATAGATGAGATAAAACAATGGCTGCAAAAGGGATTTGTCTAGCCTTAAAATGTTGTGTACTCACTAAGGGTTATACCAGACTATGACTAAAATATGGAGCACTGACTTTAAGATTCCACCCTCCCTTTCACAAGGAGGCAGAAGACCCATGGTTATAGTTCAAGCCTGAACATTACCTCTATCTGTTTGTAACTGGAATATGGCCTCAGTCCTACAGGCTCTGATATGTATTGTACATTGCTTATCTATTCTTTTACAAAATCGTGGAAATGGTGGATAAAATATTACCATTAGTCTTCAGTAGCACACAAAGTAATTCAAAAGCAGAAAGGAAAAATGTCCAGGTGATAGAAACAAAGCACCCACTAGAAGCTAAATGATCATCAAGAGTTAGAAAAATTATATATATATATATATGTATATATATTAGTATATATATATATACACATATATATTACATATATGTGCACACACAGGACATGGGGTTTAAGTAAAAAAATCATTGATACAGAGCTCTCAGTTTTCTGTTTAAAGCCAGAAACCAAGAAGTGTCATCCCATAAATGATAAATCAGGACCCAAGACCCAGACATAAAATATAATTGTAATGAGAGTGTAAAACATTGGAGCTCAATCCTGAATTTGTGATACGATGCTGGGAAATTGAAATAAAAACTGATCTAGAACTAATGAAATGCAGAGAGTGCCAGCAAACAAAGAAAACAAAGCTACAGAGATAGACAGCTCTGCTATCTAGCATTCCTGTGTGACTTCTACAGGAAACAACTCTCCTGCTAAAGCCCATACTCAAATTTACAGGGTGAGCAGAGAAGCAAATCACATCAGGGAAAGTCAGAGGTGAGAGTAGATAGGGTGGTATTCTAGAAATAAGGAAATGTGAAAAAGACTTTAACATATTCATAGTGGGGCTGGAATTCATATGGCTCACTGCTGGGCAGCTTGTACCACTGGTAGTACATACATGACCGTCCTACCTGATGAGACTGTCCCATGCTGTCCGATGGGACACTCATGGATGTACCATCAGTGATTCAAACTGGTGGGATTGTGTTAAGCTAGGTATCTTCAAACTGTTCACAGGATAAAGGAAGGAATAGGATCCATACGGTATGAACAGGACCTTGCTTGGGGGGAAGACACATATTAGCAAAGCCCAAATAGACATTTTAAAATATATGTAGTATTTGTGTGTATACGCAATTCTACGTCATGTAAAATAGTACTCTGTAACATATATATAGTATGTGTGTATACCAAAGAAATTAAACAAATAAAACAATAGATCATATTCAACTAAGGAGGGGACTCAGTGAAGCATTCGATTCTACAAAGATGAAGAGTTGGAACTGGGAAAGAGATTTGAGGATTCCCAATAGACAGAATGAAGTCTAACATGCACTTAATAAAAGTTACAGAAGAAAAATAGAGAGGAATTGAAAGAGAAGTGATAGACTGGTGGATCAAATTTTCAGAATTGGGAAAAACTCCAACTAAAGAGTTCAAAGAGCACAATTAAAAACAGATGTAGTAAGAGGCATGTAGCAAGAATGAAGATTCTTACTATGTTTTCAAAACCATACATAAATACTAACCAAATCCTAGTTGTTCCTGTCTAGTGGGTATATGGAAATATACATAAAGGAATTTCTGGGAATGTCTAATAAAATCAGAGTGCATGGTGAATAAAAGAGTCGGGATTGTTGGTCAAGACAATTTTTTTCAAGAATCTTGGCTATGAAAGATAAGAAAGAATGAGCTGGAGCTAAATGAACTTGTCTGACATTAATTTATTCTATATTAGTAGCTAAAATATTACAACAACTTTATGTGTACACTCACAGATGAAAAGATGTAGAGACCCAGTAGAATGAACTGGCAGAGGATTTTTGAATTAAGGAATTCTTTAAAGCTATTGCTTCCCTTAAACCTCCTTCAGCAGTCCATTCTGTCAGTTCAGATATCATCATTAGAGGGGCTGCTCTTGTGGGATAGTGTTCACTGCATAAAATCCCTGTGAGAACGAGTCATTCAGGGGCAGTTTATGATTAAGACATATTAGTAACTGTTAACCTGACACAGATGGGACTATCTAATTAACAATCTGTCTTACTGGAAAGGCAGGACCCAGAGATGGAACACAGGAAGGGACTCTTTCAAGGAACCCAAAGCCTTGGAAGAGCAGATATGTATATGGCTTTATAAAGACAGTAGACATCTGAGATAAGGTACTGGTTTTACAGAATTGCCTGAGACATGGCATGTATATTCTCTCTCTCTCTCTCTCTCTCTCTCTCTCTCTCTCTCTCTCTCTCTCTCTCCTTCCCTCTTTCGCTCTCTCTTCCTCTCCTTCTCTGTGTGTCTTTCTCTCTGTCTCTGTCTCTGTCTCTGTCTTTCTGTTGTCTGTTCTTTGTGTAGTGAAATGGTCCGTTGTTGTTCCCCTAACAATTCTTTATGCTTTTTTTTCTCCAGAACAAATAATACTAGTATTCCAGCACAGAAAATAGCCTTTATATTGTAGGAGCAGGAAGAAGAATGCAGTGAATAAGAATATTTTTAATGTTTTCAATATATTCCAATACAGTCGAACCCTTGTTTTCCCAATAGAATATTTCCCCAATAGAAATAGTTAAATATACATAGAGGAATTGCTAGGATTTCCTGACTTTGGAGAGCTATTTCCTTATAATCTTTAACTCACTTGCTAACTTAGAGTTTTATCACCATCTTCATAAAATTATTTAATGATGCCCATGTGCAAATCTCTGGTCTCAAGGCTTGCCCCAGTTATTTCAGGAGAATGGCTGACTCACTCTTGGATACAGGCCAATGTAATTTTAATTTTGATTGGCATCTTTCTAAAGGGATTACTTCTACTAAACCCTCTGTGGATGGCAGTCATCAATTGATAACAACTATACATTGAACATCAACATTGACAATATGTGCTGAATGCAATCAGTGAGAAAGGACAGACAGTCACAAGCAAGGAAAATCAGCTCAGAAATGTCCATCAGAATATCCACATATCACAGTTGTCTTGCCCTCATTCTCAGAATGCTTCCTGACCATCCCTGTAATAAACATTTCACAGAGAAGTACACTATTAGAAGGGCTTACAATATTAGAGTAACTTATTGTCAGGTCATTCAAAATGTAAGGCCATTAAAAGATCCAAAATTTTGCGAGTTCTTTGAGCTGAGAGGGAAAAAATATGACCTGGTAAGAAGAATCTAGTATCAGGAGTCAGTTTAGATCCAGGTTTGAAGTTACCTAAATTCCTAGCTCCTTTTCAATCTCTTAATGTCATTGGTAATGAGATATTTTTTTCTGAAGCTAAACACAATTCCTGCTTTCCTGCCCACAGAGCTAGCTAGCTTTGCCTTCTTTGGGGCTCCTTCAATACTTTGTAGATTTGGTACCATACTTACAGTGCCTATCGTGTTTGTGCTTGAATTATTCATTCACTTATATTTTCCCTCCACTTGAGGCCAGGGACAATCACTGAAGAAGCAATATAATAGTGTTAAAAACATGAGACCTGAAATCAGAGTACATGAATTTGACTCTTGATTCCACCACTTTCTTTAATTTGTTTATTTTTGGGGGTTTTTTTTATTTTTATTTTATTTTTATTGTTATTTTTTTGGTACCAGGAATCAAACTCACGACCTTGTGATTCCCAGGCAGGTGGTGTGCCCCTGAGCTATATCCCATGGCCCCAAACCCACCACTTTCTACTTGACCAAACTCATTGCCTTCTCTTTGCCTCAACATCTGCATCTGTAAAATAGGGATAAGTTTATAAGTTCATTATAAGTATTAAATTGTAAATGAGGATAAAGTATTTAATGTAGTGCCTGAGACAGTGTTCATGCTCAGTGGATTATAGTGTTAGCATCTTGACATCCTGTAGGCCTTATCTCTGTACTTGGGAAGTAGTTCTCACTAAATCTTAAATGAATAAGCAAATGAATTAACTGGTGAACAAATGGCCCAGATCAAGTGTATTTAACTGCTGTTGCCTCAGATCTCTTTTCTAAAATGTCACCCTTAGGTGAGTATCCAAGCCCCCATTATGAAATCAAGTTTGGAAATTGCTCAGGACTTTCACTGGTTTCTAGAGAAGTCACTGAATACGTTCAGTCATTTGATGATACTTTTTCTGTCGATCAGAAGGAAAAAAAAGTGAGAGCGAAGTAGTTAGAATAGACACTGGAGAAACCCCTGGTTGCAAAAGTGTAGTCACGGGCTTCAGACCACGAAAACAAATGTGCTGTGTGTAATGTTTTTCTCTCTTTTGGCTGAACTCAATCTTCCTATAGCCGAGTGCAGATGGCACAGAAAAGCTTATAGTGTAGATCACCCGTGTTCCCCATATGAGAAGAACTCAGAGAATTGAGAGTACCATACTTTAATTTCCTGTCTCTACTAAGTAGTGATAGAGATAAAGACTGGGGAGTGTCCTTGTGGTGTCGGTGCATTCCAAAGCCCTGGATTACCTGAGACAGATGACATCCTAATGTCAAACTGTTTTTTTTGGCCTGGGAAATCCCAGAATAAATTAAGTAGTGATTTATAATCATTTAATTTCAGTGAAGAAGTTAGTTTGGTTTTTTTCATAGTCTACTCTCAGAAATTATAGTTAAAATGTTATGGAATATGCTCATAACTATGCATAAGTCATCTCCATTCTTATTTCACAACTCATTTTTAAGGAAATGCAAAAAATTTAAATTGAGTTGGACATGCTGGCACATGCTTATAATCCCAGCACTTGGGAGGCTGAGACAGGAGGATTCCATGAGTTTGAGGCCAGCCTGGACTACATAGTAAGTTCAAACATGGCCTCAACTACATAGCGAGAACCTGTCTCAAAACAAAACAAAAGCCTAAATTGAGATCACACTATGTTCCATCTTTTTCAAATTACTCAATCCAAGAAATAGCTGTATCCAGGTACACTATTCAACAATTCGTATTCCAGACCCAGTGCTAAGGAGGAGAGAAGTACTAGTTACCGTGCTGGCCTTGTAAACATAAATTGCGTTGGCTAAGAATCCTTTGTTTAAATACTGCCACTCCTCTTGTGTAATGATAAGGAAACTATAGAAAGGTTACTTACTCTCTAGAGCTGCTTTCCTCACCTCTAAAATGGCAATAATGATAATACTTACCTTATGGGTTGTTGTACTAAAGGAAATAACAGTTACATGTCCATTTATCACCATGGTATTTATTGGAGTGTTAATCATTACTTGAAACCCCAGTTTTGGGGAAACAAAAAGCTAAAGTAGAGTGGAGAGTTTTGAAACCATATTGCAGTGATGGCAAACATTTCAGAGCTTTCAATGGTAACAAACAGCCTGCTGTGGCACGCATGCCGTAGGTTCACCACCACTGATCTAGGGCATCTGCACAGCTCTCAAGTAGGCAATGGCTCTGTCCCTCATTCCCTCCTTAGATTCTGAACAATACTATTTTCTACAAATTCAGCAAGTTCATCCTGCCCAAATCCCGGCCAGGTATCTGGAAAGAGAAGTGTTAAGACTCTTAATGCTGAGGGAGCATTGAAGTATTTTCCCATTACTTCTTGGCTCCTTTAACCAATGAAAATTCTTGATAGAAAATTAGTAGCAACAGTGCCTCTGGCAAGTAGGAAATGAACCCAGTGTTCCTCATGTTGCTGTCCAGTGGTGCCCCATATGTACATTTGCAAAACACCACATTCCCCTCCTCAAATCCTGAGTTAAGGTCACCTTCTCCCAGTAACCTTATTTCTTGTAGCGGCTTAAATCCAGAAAAGTTAGATTGTCTGCTTTTGCCTCAAATTCCCCATCATTTTCCCCCTAGTGTTTCATTTATATTACTTAGTTCACTGGGAAAGAAATGAACCCAGTGTTACAGATATTTTGCCTCTGAGTCTCACACATTTTTAGTCTTCCATAAATGTTTCATAATAGAAACACCTCATTTATGTTTGTGAGCCACAGTCAGTTCATAAAATAGCAACTGTTCCTTCAAGATCCTCAAAAAGTATTGAACAAAATGGAACTGAACTCATTTAGAGAACTTGATGCTTTTGTTGATTATAAGTATTCTGTCAGTACTGAAGTAACCTATTTGGTTAAGAATGCATCTATTGTATCTGAAAAGTGTTTTGCACAGATTGTACAAAGCAGTGTTTGGGAAAAGGGTTTGACTTCCTTGACCCACCATGCTTCACATTCATCCAGTATTATCTTATTTTTGTTTGTTTGTTTTTGTTTTTTTTTTCTCCGGTACCAGGAACCGAACTCACGACCTTGCGCTTGCCAGGCAGGCGCTTTGCCGCAGAGCTAAATCCCCAGTCCCCAGTATTATCTTATAAGGGCAAAGGCATTCACTATCTCCATGCCTTATTAAGCTCTGTCAGTAATGGTGCTGGTATCTATTTCCTCCTTTTCTGTGACCACTTCTAAGTGACAGGTCATGGGCATTGAAATAGTGTCATTCAATGATATCATCAGAGTCTTGAAGGAAATCAACCCACACATCCACCCTGATAGATACAGTTTCTATTACATTTATAGACTGTTCTACAGAAGGAAAACTAGCAATAAACTATGGTACTCAACTACTCTTCCTGAAAAGAATGTTTTCCTACTACAAAATGTAAATCTCCCGTATATCGAAGCTGAAGATCCTTTCTTTCTGTTCTGTCTTGATGACCATGAAAGAAATCTCTACCCTAGCAACCTGCTGTTTCTCTTTTGGTTTTCTTGATTAAATGACCAAGCAGGTAATCAGACATCTGGAACTCTCAATGTTGCTGCTGACATAGCTAATTAAAGGGTGAAGAGCTTAGTTCATATATATGATTAATACTACCAAGGTGTTTTATGGTTTTAATGTTCACAAATTATGAGTTTAATGTTCATAAATTTAACTTTCATAAATTAAAAAAGTTTTATGTGGATTACCGGATTTTTCTTCTTAAGGATCAGAATTAATCAATGTTTTTTCAGGGAAGGGACATAATAAAGATCTAACTACTATCCTAGCACAATGCAAGTGAAGGGTTCCATTGCTTTTCATGCTGACTGCAAATGAGGAGACCCAGTGAATTTCCCCAAAATTAGTTCTTTAGACCTTTGTTTCTGAAGAACTTCCCCAAACTATCAGACACTCTTCACCAGCTAATAAGGTGCCAGGTTATATTACAGACTACAATAGTCCATCCTTCTATCCCTGAAATTCCTCTGTGACATTGACAGGATTGCCTTAAATTACATGTTTCTTCTTCCTGCTAAGTTAAGTGGTAAGAGCCTATTCTAATGGTTTTTCCCTAATCTCATTTGTATTTCTATCCAGTTGTTTCTCTGGGCTTTTGGACATAAGTAGATGGACCACAAAGGTACTACTTGCTGTTCTGTCTGTTAAAAGTACTCCCCCTGCTGCCTTACCCAGTGAATGAGGAGGTACCAGTGTTGCCTGACCCTGATGCCCTTGAACCTACCCCCCTTGCTTCCCTTTGAACTCATCATCAGTCCTTGACCTGCTAACTGGCCACTCGGAGGCTTTGATGAACTGTTAGTAGAGCTGGAGAGCAAATTGACAAGTGGCTCTAATCATGTTTATCTTCACGAAGGAAGAGTGAAATCTCTCATTTTCAGAGTTTCAGAAAGACAGCCCATTCCTTCCTGCTCAAAAGGTGTGGAGACTGCTACTGATTAGGCTGTCTGAATGCTCTCATTTTTCCTCATCACAGTCACACCTGTTTGGGTTTCTGTCTCTCCCCAGAGATGCCTCTTGAGAGCAGGTCCCCTCAGCTTCTTACAGCTGATCTGAGGCCTGCCAAAAGAGATGGGCAGAGAAAGATGAGCATTCTATGCTCTGATAACTCACATAACCCTCTGAAAAGAATGCTAAAGCCCAGTTCTCAAGTGAACCCTAAAGGAATGGTGCCAGAGGGACTTCTCCTCTGGAATTCCATTTAGACTTTATGTACTGGTGGGGTGGGAAAGGAGCAGAGACATGAGAAGTATGAGGAGAGGAAGACAAGGCGGTAGAAGGAACAGGATCATATGCAAAATAACCAGAGACTCCTAGAGTCAAAAGGACTTTAAGGAATATCTCATCTAGATGTTTTCAAACATTTTGTTTTTAGTAGAAATCATACAATGAACCGCAGTATATAGATGTATGCAAAAATGTTATAGTTGAAACGTTTGTGAGGGAACTTATATCATGTCTATGTACTTTTGGGGTGCTACAGAATACAATTAGAAAGCCTCCAATATTGTCTAAGCATTACTTTAAAAGTAGGAAAACAGACTACAACAGAAAGAATAACATACCCAAGGTGACAGAGACACTTAGTGGCAGAGATAGGATTAAAACATATGCCTCATCTGCCAGCTAGATTAGATCCCTTTGGGCATGTGTAGAATGTGAGAGAGGAACTAAGAATGTATTCTGCCAGAATATGCTCAAGGAGGGACTTTGGTAGGCAGTGCAATGGAGGAGAAGAAGTCTGAGAGGAGCAAAGGAAAGTAGACCTGTTGAGCCTAGAGGAGTTGAAACCACAGAGGTTGAGAACGTTGAAATGCTATGAATCTGGAGGAGATCAAGAAATTCTATAGCAGAATTGGTAGGAGTAGAACAGGACAGGAGAGAAATGGTTTTGAAAAGAAGTGTCAAAAGAGAGTTCCTTCTACTAAAATACCATTCTATTCTAATGCCATTCTGAGAAGACAGTGGGGTAGAAAGGAAAGGCCAATATGCTTCTCCAGGATGGGCTGCAATTCTGTCCTTCATTACGCTTTTGTGAGACGGATAGGGATTGGCACAGTTCCCCTTCACGGATTTGAGAGTGATATTCAGTCTTGTTCAGAGTTGCTAAGCACCTGGGAAATAGACATGAGATTTCGGAAAGTGTGAAAATGGGTGCTTTATTAATGGTTAAACTTGCTTGGATAATATGATTTGGTTAGACTCATGTTCAGAGTGGTCTGTCTTTACAAGTGCCTCTTCTCTAGTTACATCACCAATATGCCATATATTTTCCTGTCCACGGAGATGGAAGAACAGAAGGAGGCTATAAAAAAGCAGAAGGACCTCTTGAAGGCCGATGAGAGACATATCCGGTAACCCCTGTATTCTTCCTGTTACCAGTATTATAAAAGTTCACTGGGCAGAAGCTGATCAAGTGTTATGAAGTTTCAGTTAGATGGGAGCAAGAAGCTCTGCTGTGCTATTGGACAGTAGGGTCCATGGGGATAATGATAACACACAGTACATTTCAAAAAGCTATGGTTTCACATTTTGCCAATAAAAAAATGCTAACTATATGAGGAAATAGTTTTAACCTGACTTAAACATTACATAATGTGCCCACGCACTGAAACATCATATAGTACCCCATTGATGTGTGTTATTTTTATGCTTTTATGTATAAGTTAAAAATAAAATCAATGAAAGATAATTGGGGAGAGAAGGTTTAGAGCAAGAAAGGCATCTACAATCATATGTGGAATCAAGTTGCCAGCTTGACCCACTGCTTGGTTACATGAGCTTAGGTCATAGACTTTACTTTCCTATCAAAAAATGTTGTGATGGTACATCGGGGTTGGGACTTGATATGAGGTATTTGCACACTTGTTTGCAACTTTGTAATGATAAGTGTCCCTGACCTGAGCATTCTCTGGGGCTGTTCACCTACAATATCTAGCTTCAAATGGCCATACCAGCAATTCTCTATGGTATCTGAAAATATCATATGGATGGTGTTTGAATGAGCACTTGGTGAGAGCTCTCTCAGAAGAGAAGCAAAGTGGAGGAAAAAGGAATACGAGAAAGCCCTCTTTATTTTCTCAATAGCTTCCCCTCTTTGAGTCCCAAAGTCTTTCCCTTTCCTTCATAACAACTTCATCCTTTGGCTTCTTGGAGGAGGTGGGAGGGCTTCTCTGGTTCAGGGTCCTGAGCGAGAAGCAAGAGTAGGAAAGTCAGGGCCCTTGGCACAGGTCCTCAGCAGACGGTAAAAATAGGCAGAGTGAGCAAGGATCTCTTAACTCTCCATCCACACCTCAAATATCTGACCCTGATCAAAGCTTTTGATCCCTCTTTTGGTGAGACTATGCTCCTACATAGTTCCTGGAATTTAACCAATGATTGTTTATATTCTGAGCCAGGAAATATCTCCTTCCTTTCAGAATCAATGTAAATCTGCCATTTATCAATTATCTTGAACATATTTTTACTGAACATAAACTATATGACAAGATCTGTGCTAGGAGGTGGAATTACAGTGGTGAATAAGAACAGTCTCAACTGTTAAGGTATTCAAGTTCCAGTGGGAGCAGACCACAGGACTTAAAGCCTGATGAGTTCTTTTCTTTTGGGAAGGCCAAAAGCCTTCAAATGAGTAGGTGGGAAATTTCTCAGCCCCCCTGCAGCTTTCACCCCAGCCTCCCTTGTAAACACACAGTGGTACAGGAGACATTGCAGGGCTGAGGAGGAGTGGAAGGAAGGAGCAGCAGCATCAGCCTTGAAGCAGGAAAATCTACAGAAGGCTCCAGCGATTCAGTTCTGATGGGATAAACAGCCTGATAGTTTCCGTGTTGATAAGTGTTTCCATGTTTCTGAATCTGAGCTTGTTGGAAGGTCAGGCAAGAAAAGAGTTACACTGTAGAGGCTAAGCTGTGCATTTGGTTTTACATCCACATCACTTCTGAAAAGAACTGCAAAGGAGGAGGAGGAGGAGGAGTCCAGTAAGGAAAGTGTAGGAGTGTAGTGGCAGCTCCAAGATAGAGCAGCCCTACTATTTGCGGATCCCTGTTTGGCCTCAGAAATCAAGTAATCCAGGGCTGGCCTCGCGTGTGCTAGCCCTGTAATCCCGGGGTCGGGGCACCAAAAACACTGGTGCCTCTGAAGGTAGGATGATGTCCATGTCGGTGGAGCATTCCCTCTTTACTGCATTCATGGCCCCAAAAGCCATTCTTTCTTCTCCCTTTGCTTACAATATAAAACAAGAAGAGAACTTGTGAGTAGAGTGAAGCCAGCAAGAAGCCAGACTCAGTTCCTGAATTGCAAGGAGGGAGGCTGGCTCAGTTTGAGAAGCAGGAAAAAAAGAAAAAGGAAGACATTGGGAAAGTTGGAGACCTGCCCAGGATAAGCAGATTTACTATGACCTCCCAAATACCGCCTGTGCCACACGACCCAAGCTCTTTGAACCCCAAACTCCAAGGCACAGATTAAGGGGAACAGAAGAAAAATGGGGACCCGACTGCACGACTTGGCACAGAATGAAAAGTCAGCAAAAACCACTGGGTGGCAGCGTGGTGTGCGGGCGCAGCTCTGCAGTGCCTTCTGCTGCCTCTGTCGCGGGGGTTGAGCCCGTCTGGGAGTCCTGGCCTCCTCTCCTGAAGGGCTACAAGTGTTGCCCTGCAAAATACCTCGGAGCAGGTGGGGGTGGGTGTTGCAAAGCCCGAGCCTGGGGCTGGGGTCTGCCGAACTTCCCGGGAGCTTCAGCCTGGGCTCCATCTGGCCAGCTAAGAGTCAAACACTAACGGAACACCCCTCCCCGCTCCGCCTCCCCCCACCCCCAGAGCCGCGGCGCAAAGCAGGGCTCCTTCAATCCAACTGTCTCATCCCGGTGCTTCCTCCATCACCGTTTCCTCCCGAAGCTGCTTTCGGGCACGGGAGGAGAGAAGGGTTTGGGCGATGGGGCAATGCCTAAACCCTTACAGGTGTTAGCTCCCTTCCGGGACTCGGGGGTGGGGCTGCGGGGGGCGGCCCGCGGCGGGGCGCCAGCACGCTGGGCTCGGCTCCGGGAGAGAAGGAGGGGCCGCCGAGGGAGGGGGCCGCGGGGAGGCCGTCGCGCTCTTCCGGAGGGTGCCTGCAGCGACTGGATTCCAGTGCTGCGACGGTGCCGCGCCCAGAGCAGCAGCAACAGCGAGGATGAGAGGCCATTACCTGTTTGATCCCTGCCGGAAGGCCGGCACGGGCCAACTTTTCCTGATCAGCAAGCTAAGAAGTTGCAAGGACTAGTGGAAGACTCGGAGGGGCCAGGGCGAGGGCGCGCTCCCCCGCGCGCTTCCTCCTCCCTCCTCCCTCCTGCCGCCCGCGCTCCCGGCCTCTCTCCCGCCCGCGCTCTCTCCCTCCGCCCGCCTCCCTGCTCTGGCCCCTCCACGCGGTACAGGGTGGGGGGTGCGGCGAAACTCCGACCCAAGCCACTTGGACTTGCACAGTGTCCTCGGGGCTCTGGGGCCGAGAGCACGCAGTCGCGCAGCTCTGCCTCCGCCTGCCCGTCTCGCCCGCGAACCCGGCCCCGGGCTGTGGCGTCGGCTTGGACCCAGGCAGCCAGCAGCCCGCGCGGGAGCCGGACCACAACCAGAGGAGCCCGGAAGGCATGCGAAGCCCCCTCCTCTGCTGAAGCCCGAGTGAGAAGACGCTCGGGCTAACGCAGGCTAAAGAGACCAGGGCGGCCAAGGCGCGAGACAGCGGGAGAGCAGCGGAGAAGCAGGAGGAAGAGGAGGAAGAGGAGGCGAACCCAGACAGGGTCAGCAGAAGAAGTGGTGGTGGTGGGCGTCGTGGCCATGGCGGCGGCAATCGCCAGCTCCTTGATCCGTCAGAAGAGACAAGCCCGCGAGCGCGAGAAATCCAACGCTTGCAAGTGTGTCAGCAGCCCCAGCAAAGGCAAGACCAGCTGCGACAAAAACAAGTTAAATGTCTTTTCCCGGGTCAAACTCTTCGGTTCCAAGAAGCGGCGCAGAAGGAGACCAGGTCGGAAGGGGTTTTAGCTTTTTTTTTTTTTTTTTTCCTTTTTTTGTCTTACTTTGTGAGTGTGGAAGGGGTTGGGGGCGGGTATGTAAGCCTAGGTAAGTTTGTCTGTAGCCCATCCTGTGCAGATGAGGCCAACGAGGCGGTTTGCGTGTGTAAGAATGAGATTGCTTCCTTACCTCCTTCGTAACAGTAACAGGCTTACTGCATTGCAACTGCCCTGGGACAGGCGCAGAGCCTGGGGGCATACCCTGCCCAAGAGGCGCGCCCTCAGCTTCAGATATGTCGCTCTGTGTGTGTGTGTGTGTGTGTGTGTGTGTGTGTGTGTGTGCCCGGTGGGCTCTGGGAAGGCGTGACCGAGACACGATCGTTCATGTAGCGTGTGGCGTGGAAATTGCAGAAGCAAGCTGGGCAGACACCACTCCCCCTCCCCCAGGAAAACCCGGGGAATCCCTCTCTTGCCGTTATCTCTGCCTATCAGACCCTTCCTCTGTAGCTTTCACCCCCGAGGGATGTGGGCTTCCGCTGTCTAGGCATTCCCTTTCTTTGAATACGGTACTTTTAAGCTTTTTGGGACAGGCTTGACTTGTGGTGCAGCTTTGAAATGTTTGCTGGGGGGAGGTGGATTTCTAGAACCTTGCGGCAAAACGACTCAGTGAGCTGGTTAGATTAGTAGAACTGTGGTTACTTGATGTGAAAATACGAGGTTGAAGAGGGAACTTAAACTCAAAGCTGGATTCTGGGTTCTTTTGAACCATTTCAGTGATAAGAGTAGCACGATATTCTGGTGACAGGAAATTCAGACAGCTATTGGCGTCAGGTTGCGTCAAGGTAGACCTTGGGGGGAAATATGCAGCTTATTTGCCATTCTTAACCAAATGAATCTTTTGCACTATTTTCTTACCTTTTACCAGATAAATATTACAACAAATCCGATTTCCTCATCAGTCTCTTCTCTACTTATGTGTTCTACACACCCTGGAATGGAAATGCAGGCATAGATTTACTGGTTGTACAAAGTTTGTAATACATTAGCTGTAAATTAGGCTTGTTTTAAAAAGGCTTCAGCAGTTGCAAAACATGATTATGTAGTTCGAATAATCACATAAGTATTATTTCAGCGCAGGTGTCTGTATTCAATAAAAGCAAATTTTGGATAGCATGGCTGTTATGGGTAAATTAGATGTTTGATTAATCTATGGTGATTCATAATTAAAGATCATTTAAATTAAGAACCCATGTTTTGGGTAATCACATTTCTGATATTAAATTTGAAAATAAGTATGAACTAAATTTCTTTTCTTCCCATGAACAAAAACTCTGCTTTTTTCAAATCAATTTTCCCTAAGAATAATTAATAGGAGAGAACATGGTGATGGTTGTTTTATCTCCCCTACCTTTTTTGTGTGTATAGGAGCCTGTTTTCTAAATACAGATTCTTTGATGAGGTTTCAGGTCATTTACGCATTTTCAGCCTTCTTAAGAGTGGGGGAAGTATTCATTCAAATTGCGGTAATGGTGAGGGAAGTAGTTGCTAGTGGGATTTTGACCCCTGAATGGCAAACAACTCTGAATTATCTTTGTATTTTTCTGCCACATGAAAAGTGGCACATTGTTAAAAAGGCAGACCGTGCCATTTGCCAACCCATTTGGAGTGTTCAGTGAGAGTCCCACTCTAAGCTAAAGGACAAGCTGTCAGAATCTAGCTGCAGTCAGAAGCTTTGGGGTTTTTACCAATGTTATGAGGTAGGAACTAAATGTTTGTTCCCTTGTTTGGAGATTTCTTCTGAAACTTGGATTTTGTCTACTTGTGTTCGGTCTCCCAGAGGACTCTTTGAAAGTGTAGTTTCACTTTTCCCACTAAAATTTGTAAATGAAATTAGATTTTTAGATTCTGAGTCTTGTCAACTTCATTTGTACACTGTCAACTGATCCAAACCATTATTCTCTTTGCAGAGCCTCAGCTTAAGGGTATAGTTACTAAACTATACAGCCGACAAGGCTACCACTTGCAGCTGCAGGCAGATGGAACCATTGATGGTACCAAAGACGAGGACAGCACCTATAGTAAGTGACTGCTAAATAAATAGTGTATACCAGCATGTTGTTGACTTTGTGTTCTTTTTATTTATGTTTAAGTAAACAACTCTCAATAAATCGTGAAGGCAAAATGCGGTCACACCACATAATACTGTTTACACAGGTTCACCGACAGGAACTTGAACATGAAATATCTAAAACAGTGAACTAGAGCAAATAATGTTGACACCATCTGAAGAATGAGCCAAATGTCATCTCCATGGTAATCTAAGATGGATTTATGGCCGTCCTTTCGATTTTATTACTGTTTTCCCACAGAAAATTTACTCACCTACACACTGATCCCAAAATAGCATGTTATCTCTACGCTTAAGAACCAGTCTCATCCCAAGAGACACAATTGGTTTTGTACTAGAATTCATCATTACAAGCTCTCACTCCCCACCAGACACACTCAGAAGTCTGCATCTAGTTGGGACTTTAATGTTGAGATACATTGCATAGGCAGGTAAAAGGATTTCCTCTAGTGCTTTATTTTTAATCATGGTTTTTGAAAAGTCTAAATCAGAGACTGTTCTGGTGAGGCTAAAAAAGAAACAAGTACAATGTTATAGCACTTTACTTTCTAATTGTTGAAGACAGGTAATTTCAAGGT
Source organism: Chinchilla lanigera (assembly GCF_000276665.1). Classification (NCBI taxonomy): domain Eukaryota; kingdom Metazoa; phylum Chordata; class Mammalia; order Rodentia; family Chinchillidae; genus Chinchilla; species Chinchilla lanigera. The sequence goes on from NW_004955489.1 coordinate 6,549,489, forward strand.
GTTATATAAGCTTTGACTATATATGCTTTCTTTGGAATGATAAAAACATAAACTGAGGTAGTACAGCCTTCCCTTCAATGATAATTAGATTTTTTGCAACTTGAGGATTTTTGCAGACCTATTACCTGTTTCATAATCTATAAATTTTGATTCTCATAGTACATTCTATGATTGCTCTAATATCTGTTAAACTTCCCTTAGACTTTGATAATTCCCAAACATATTCCCATGGTCAACTGAGAAAATAGCCAAGGAAAATAGGTCTAACAGCTAAGAAGTATGCTACAGCCTTTTTAGCCTTGCATGGCTATAGATAGTAGAAAGCCATAGACAAGAGTTCTAATTATTAAGAATTAAAAAGTTTTGGGGCTGGGGATTTAGCTCAGCGGCAAAAGCGCCTGCTTGGCAAGCGCAAGGTCATGAGTTTGGTTCCTGGTACCGGAGAAAAACCAAAAACAAAAAAAAAAAAAAAAAAAAAAAAGAATTAAAAAGTTTTATACCTTTAACAGAAGCTCCCTGGGCTGGTGGCCAAGCTATGACCTCAGGAAGAAGTCAGCTTTAAGTACCTTTTTAAAAAGGTCTTTCTGGTTCCTAGGATAAAGAATCTCCATACTAAATGGTCTTCCTTGTTTTGTAAAATATGATGTTACTGTTCTGACATGGTTTTAACATGAATCCTAGTTGTTCTTTTATGCATCCTTTTGTATTAAAATATTTAGCCAAGTGTACTGTAGTCAAATAGTAGGCATTAGTACATGATAATCGATAATAAAATATTTTCCAAAATTATATGTTTAAGTGGTATTTGGAGAAAGAATAAAGGTATTTAAATTGCTCTTAACTTGCCAAAGTGCCTCAGGAAAAGGGGATCTGTTGGGCATTTTTAAAAGGAAATTCATGATTAGCTACCAAGGAGCCCCACCTAGTCAGGCTCCCCCACCCTGATCTGTTTGTAATGTTTTCTCCAGGTCCATTTAGAGAATAAACATTTTGGATCCAGTGTTCACATGTGTTTCTTCAAAAGTAAAAATTATTAAAAGTATATGAACCACTGTGCTGTGTTTTATTAACAGGTATATGCCAAACTCATCATGGTCATACTGTATATAATCATTTTAAGAGATATTTCCTTCTCTCTTACACATATCAAGGCTGTATTTCTTATTGTGGATATTTATTTATTTATTTATTTTTGGAGGGGTACCAGAAATCAATCCCAGGGCCTCTCGCTTGAAAGGTAGGTGCTGTGCCCCTGAGCTACAGCCCTGGCCCTATGGATCATTAAACCATGCATTAGGTTTTACTCTTCCATTCCTACATATGCATACCTTCTGCTTTTGGTTGCCTCATAACTGACTGATAAGCATGGCATTTCTGAGTATTAATGATATTTGAAGACCTTTAAAGAATATAGCCTGAAAACAAGAATCTGGGTTTAGACAGATAAAACAAAAAAAGTAAGTCAACCAAAGGTAAGCATTAGCATTAGATGATGCATACACATGCAAAGAATCTCAAAAGAAATAGCAGGTCAGTGGGGCCTGACTCTAGCCTTGGTATCAAGAGTGACCGGAAGCTACGGGACTACCTTAGTTTTTCCACTGAGGATGTCATAGGAATAAACAATCATGAAACAGAAATATTTAATGATTAAACTGATCCATCACAGTGGAAGTCTAGCCATCCAAATTTGTTCTCTCCTCCCAAGTAAGTTTATTGGCATTAATTTTTTTATTAGGACAGGTTTGCAGTACATAATGATTACAATTATTGTGGGGAGTCAGTACATGCACATAATACATCTTAATTTTATATTTTCTCTCTTATTTTGTTTTCCATCCCTTATCCCTCCTCTCCCCCCCTGCTCCTTCCAGTGAGTGGAACAAAATACAAGTTTCCTTGTTCCAACTCTTACTCATTTGTGTAATAGTTTCTCAATATGTATTCCTGCTGTTTTACTTTTCTTAATTTATATTTTTATCATGGTTTTCTCATTTAACTCAATTGATTTTATTATTTTAACTCCAATATAATGATAAAGCAACTCATTTCACATTTCTCCAGACATTCTAAAATATGTTTAATATTAAACATTTAAGCCTACTTTATGTGGATTATTACAATGGTAAACGTCAGTTAAATGAAATTTCCTTTCGAGCAAATCAGCCATTATAAATTCTGAAGTCTCTGCCTGAAAAGATAAAGAAGATAGGCATTTCATGGCTATGGTTTTATTATATTTTCCTTGGGTGCAAAGAAAGCACCAAAATCCTATCTTAAATCAATGAAGATTTCGAAAAATCAAGGCATTTAAGAAGATGGTGATTCTGTCCCAGCTTACTTTTGACATACTTCCTTTGCATTTTATCTGGGAAGATTGTTCCTCTAGACAGATTTGAAGCCATCCCAGTTTATGAGCAATCATGAATGTCTAAAGAAAGAAGGACTGATATGACCAGCTACTCTATGTTTTCCATTCAGTTTTTTAAAATTTGATTTTGGATTGGTGTTGTTTTTTGTTGTTGTTGTTGTTGTTATTTTGACTTTTGGATAAGCCTTTAGAGAAATGTATTACATAGTGAAAAATACATGCTGTATTACATACTTAATAGTATTATTCAGGAATAGAGAATCGTAGGCATGGATTACTGTTCTTCTTCCTACTGCTGTCCGATATTTGAAATTTAAGCATTTTTATTTTCATTAAAACCCTAATCAGGGAATGGTTAGGGAACGAGACAAAAATGAAACCAATCTCACCCACCCATCTGCTGTTACAAGCTACATTAAGAGAACTAAAAAAGTTCAGAGTGTTGTAAAACTGAGGTTCTAGAAATAATTTTGAATTTCATTTATTGTTCTCCATCATCTACTACTATGACCATAATAGATTTCACACATATTCTTGTATTATCATTATCAAGAAGAATGTAGTGATACAGCATTTCAACCAGACTCATATGGACAGTTTGACTTGGTGGTTTTAGACCTCAAAAAATTTTAATTATGGGCCTTGGGGCTGGGGATTTAGCTCAATTGCAAAAGCGCCTGCCTGGCAAGCGCAAGGTCGTGAGTTCGGTTCCTGGTACCGGAGAAAAACCAAAAAAAAACCAAAACAAAACAAAAAAAAAATTATGGGCCTTTTTGTAATGGGTTTTGATCAATAACTTCCAAAAAATACAATATATTTTTGCTGAACAGTTTGCTATCAGCCTACAAATATCTGTTGAGTACCTTCTGTGAGCAAGGGATCAACAAAGAGGTATGGCATATACATGACATGCTCAAAGATACCAGACTTCTAGCCTGTGCATTGCACTGTCAAATATAGCATGAAATCCAGGCTTGCAATCTGTGCAATTACTTTCCTTTACCTCATATAACAGAAGGGCACAGCTTTTAATATGATGGATATTGAATGAAGTGCCGTCAGTGGCACGTGGAAAGAACACTTGTATTTTGAACTGTACAATATGTCCTAGCTCCTCATTGGTACCACCCCGATTTTAGGGGAAAGATACAGTGCAGGCTCACCGACAAATACTCAGTTCTTCATTAATATTTTTCATCCATATTACTGCATCTACCACTGCACAATATATATGCAGAGAGAAGTGATCCCAGAAAAAAAAAAAAACCTATTCTTACCGATGGGGTGACTTCTTTAAATTTCACTGAAATATCACACTGATATATGATCCTCAGAAAACTTACAAAACAAGGAAAAAATCATCAACGTTGGTTGATGACTCTTGAGAGAAAGGTGCCCAGGATATTTTCAAAAAATGTGTGTGGCAAGCACTATGATTTAAAAATGTACTGTTTTATTTTTATTCACTGTGTGGGTGGGAGTAGACAGCTGGTAGTAGGAGGGCACCCACTGGTTGTCTCCAGTGAGTGGTGTGTGGTTGTGAGCAGAGCTTGGGTGTAAGTTTCATGGAGTCAGACCTTCAAATGAAGAAATGAAGGTCTGATTGAAACAAGTCAGCACTCTACTTGCAACTAATTTGCAGGGCAAATATATTAAAATACACCTCTTTTATTACTTTTCATTCCTATAACGTTTGCTCTTCAAGACTAAAAATTAGGAGAAACGTTAGGAACCCAGGCCTACAAAATATGACTTTTTTTGCAAGGCCTAGATTTATTTTTGAGGTTTCGCATTAGAAATGATACAGATGAATCAGATAAGGGCATTAAACTATTGTCTCTCTTAAAAATCTCTCCCCGACTGATCTTAACTGTGCCTGTGAGAATTTCAGCAGCTATTTAGGGCAACAGTTTAAAACTTTAGTTTGTAGGAAGACAACATTGTTTAATGTACAGACCACTTCCTGCAACTTGATCTCCCAGGGAGTGTGAAGATACCCCACCTCCGACACTAAAAAACAATAGAATTGGGACCCCAAGTCTTCCATTGTCTCCACTGCTGGAGGGTATGTAGTCAGAGTCTTGCTAAAGTGACTGAAACCATGAATCAAGTAGAATGAGGCTTTATCTGTATGTGTCTAAATATATATCTGTTTGTTCTTACCAAGTGCATACTACTTTTGGAGAACCAGATAGTCCAGCTGAAAACATTGAAAAGGTATGAAATTCAGAACTGTAACACTGTTTTCACGTTCTTTTAACTTTCAGCTCTGTTTAACCTCATCCCTGTGGGTCTTCGAGTGGTGGCTATTCAAGGAGTTCAAACCAAGCTGTATTTGGCAATGAACAGTGAGGGATATTTGTACACCTCGGTAAGTCTTTGTTTGCATGTTTTGACTGTTCTGGTTTTCATCTGGTATGAAAGCAAATGTGCTATATACGTGTTATCAGTGCAGATTTCTGTGACGAGAGGAAGACTGTTCTTGAGAGAAATATATCAGTGGGAAGGACAAATGAGGTTCTTGGCTCTTGTGAAAACTCTTAACCAGTTACTGTCATTTGAAGCTAGCATGTTCAGTCCAAAAATCAAAAATTCACTGAAAAGTTTTATATGCAGAGTTATTTGGGTTTTTATATAGAATAAAGTGGTCTGTCTTGGTAATTTGCTTTACAGGGAAACAAAGCCATTTCCTAACTCGGACCTGCATTTGCCTCAGTTTACTTCTCAAGAAATCAATGAGAATTTTCCCTCATATTAACCCCAAGACACAAAGAGTAGTGCTAGAAGTACTTCTACACTTTCATGTATCTATTCAGTTAGCACAATTATTGTCTGCCTTAGGTATTTAAATTTCCTTATTATTTTAGTTGTACAAATTTATAGAATACAGTGATATGTATATATATGTACACACACACACTATATATACTCATTAAATTAGAGGAATTAACATTTCTTTCAATATTTTATACTTGGAGCTTTTAAGTTCTTGGCTTCTAGGTATTCATAAAATAAATTCTTTACAATGTTTTGGTCAATTATGGTTCAACTTCTTACATACAAATGGCTGCTTGCCTTTTTATTGCAAGTTTTCAGTGAAGAGAGAAAAGTGAAATTTCTTTCAAATTTACAGACAGTGTTGAATATAATTTAGTAAAGAATGTGGGCCCGAAGTAAACTTTTAAAAATATGTTTGGCATTGAAATATAAGCAAAAATGGTATAGTACTAGTGTCAGGATTTCATTTTTATTAGATCTACTTTTGGATTATAGGAGGCCATCTAATACATGAATACTTTTTACTCTTTAGTATGAATTGTTGTATTTCAGGAGGATAGGATACTGGAATGGAGAAAATTTTTCCTATTAGCCAGCCTTAAAGGAAGTTGATATTATATCTATAAAAATAGATGCCACAAACTGCAAGTAAATCATTTACTTATAATCACTCTAGCTTTCCCTTACTTCCTAAACTTACTTCAAAACCAGACATACAGACTGATTCTTGGCAGACATGGTAGAAACCATGTTCTAATCCTGTTTTCCAGAATCCAAGGTAGGAAAAAAGAGTAAGAGAATAGTAAGACCATACTAGGCCCATTCATTTGTTAAGAAATGTAGGGTATTTCATGCTATGATAAAATACTATGATCAGAAGATTATTATTAGCATACACATCAAACCCTAGAAATTATGAGCATTCCTTTCAGGCCATTTATAGATCATCTCACTGCTTATTAAATGTAGGTTTTTTATTAAATAAAACATTTAAATTTATGGCAAACATCATGAAATTTATCACTTTATTAATATAGTACTATTATTATAAATAATAAGAAAGGGGATTTGTTTTTCCAGATTTGCATGTTACATTAAGTTTATTCAATAATAATTTAAAACAATCCTGTTTAGATCAACAGGACTAGATGCAAAAGCAGGTGTTTAATAAAATAAGCATTTGCAAAAACCGATATGCATACGTGGGAAGAGATGACATAGGAAATAATTACTGGTAAAGCATTCAGAAATTTTCTTGGTTGTGGCCACAACATAAAAGTTCATGAAAAATCTTGAATTTTTCATCAACCTTTGAAAACCATTCAGAGTGACCATTACTCTGAAAATACATAAATGTCAATGTAGACTCATTTATAAGAAAGGCTTCCCAGGGGAATCACCATTCTAGATTGGTATGCAAGCAAGTGGACAGCAAAATTTGTAACATTCTGTCTATATTTTCCATTTAAGGAAAATGAACCTTCAGTAAGCATTTCTTATTAAGGAAAAGATACCATGTTTTTTATGAATCAGGAAAGATGCCTGATTGATGATCCTGACATGCATAGAGGGGGACAGTATCCAAATTACTCTTCTCTAGGAAAGAAATATAAATCTTCTCTAGGATAAATGTTCCGTTTCTTCCAATTACTTCTTATTGATTATGGCTTGGAGTCTCTTCATCCTGTTGATCACTATCCTTAGTGGATACTGCATTTTTTTGTCATCTTATTTAAAATTTTGTACCCAAAATGTCTTAGGATAGAGTTCTTTCCTAATGACTATGTTGTTAAGACCAAAAAAACTCAATGAAATATCATGCGTGTTCAACAAGAGAAGGCAACCAAAAATTGGGATCACTTCTTCTCTTGCAAAACTGCCTTTTAGCAAATTCAGTATAAGATGGAACAGGGCAATGATCTGATGAGAAAGAATAAGTGAAGAAAGTAAGGGGGTACTGATATGTAGGCAAGTAAGAAAGATACTCTGAAAAATTTACTGCAAATAATCTTGGTGAGGGATGATTAGTGTCTATCTTAAATGAATTGCAGTGGAAATGTCTGAAAATATATGAATTGTTCAGATATTTTAGAGGTAAAATTATCAGGATATGACAGCCGATTGCATTTGGAAAGGAAGGACCACATATATCTTTGCAGGTTAATGCTTGTCATTCATTGCATGGATGGAAAGAAAGTGTCTTTAGGTAGGGACTTCTTAACAGATTTCTATAATTGTGTTTAGAAAATAATCAGGGGTTGTGAGGGAGAGGGGAAATTTGACCTTTAGCATTTGGGTTGATAGTAAAACTATTAACCAAATAGTAATAAAAGGAAAAAGGCAGATTTGGGGCAAATGATACAACATACAACTTGTACTAGGTATATGAAAATATTGGCCTTAAACTTGAGAAAGGGCTGTGAACTAGAGATAAAACTTGGGAGTTATCACAAGTGGGGGGTGCTTGATACCATGCAAATAATTGAGAAAATGTGTAGCATGAGAAGCTACTTTGTTAAGTAATATTAGGGAATACCAAGATGGAAGCATCCAGCAGAAGCAGATAGGATATTGCAAAACTAAATGGAGAGAGAGTTTTAAGGGGAATCAGCAATGCCAAATTCTTCAGTGAAAATAAGTAAAATGGAAACTGTGAATTTGCCCTATGATCTTTGGTGAGCGTGACATAAACATGTTTAATGGAATAGTGGGGACAGAAGCCAGACTGCAGTGGATGGAAGAGTCAAGAGGGAAGAGAGGAAGATATAGCAGATACAGAATTCTTAAGGGAAAGGGTGGTAGATGGGAATATTTAGGGGAGGACACAGGGTTGATGAGGGCTTTGAGAGTTCTTCGTTTAAAGATTAAAACACTTGGATATGTTTAAGTAAAACGAAAGGAGCCAGTAGACAGGGAGTGATTAAAGACATAGGAAATGGGGTCCTTTATGGAGTATAGCCCCAGAGGAGATGGGATGGCGATGGACTTAAGACCAAGTGAAATGATTAGATTCACCTTAAAAGAAGGGACACTTCTATAATAGGAGGCAAAGAGATGATGGCAGATGCGCATGTAGTTATACACTGCATCTGCAAGTGATGGACAGGCGTTTGAAGGATTTGCTGCAGAATGACCTGTCTTTTCACACTGAAGTACAGTAAGAGATCATCTCTGAAAATCAGAGGCATAGGAATGGCAAAAGTAAAGAGCAGCAGTTTTGTGGAAGGTGAGAAGAAACAGTCTAATAGTCATACAAAAAAACTGTAGCCATTGGTCAAATCCAGCACACTATCTTTTATAAATAAAATTTTACTGGAACAAAAATTACACTCATTCACTTACTTTTGGTCATTGGCTGCTTTTGTGCTACAAAAGCAAATTTGAATAATTGTAACAGACCACAAAGCCTCAATTATTTACAGAATAACTTGATTCTTTATCAAAAAATATTTTCTGGCCTCTAGACTCAAATCAGACAGTGGGTTCGTGTCCTTAGCTATCCATCAGTATCACCTGGGGACCTGACCTATAAAATGTATCCTCTGTGCCACACTCAGCCCGATTAGACGAGTTTATTTGAGGGTGGGATCTATTTTCTAATGCTTCTCATTTGATGTTATGTGGAACCTGTGTTAAAACTACTGATCGGTGGCTAAGAAAAATGATTACCAAATAACACTGGGGACCCCCTCACCATGAAGTCAGAAACCATGAACTTAGGTGCACTTTCTTTATGCCGAGTATCTGATGACAATCATTTTTCTGCTCCTACAATCAAACTGCCTTTACATTTCTGAAGGGCTATTCTCACGATGTTAAAATAAGTTGATCCTTGGAAGACCTTTCTTTTTTATCTTTTTTTATAAATAAAATTTTTCTTTTTTCTTTTTTCTGTCTTATTTTGCATTTCTGCTGCTATATCCCTCAATTTCACTTGAATTCAGTTTTATGTATATACATGTCCATACATATATATCCATTTCTTCCCCCTCCCTGGTCCATTAAACAAACAGCACCTCCACATTGTTATTGTTTTAAAAGTAGCAGTTTACTCACCATGATTAATCTCAGCATTTTTGCAATGACCCCTCCCTTCCCCCTTTTTTCTTGTTGCCATGGGGGACAGACTTGATGTAGGCTCAAGTGGCAGTGAGAAACCATCTGTGACACAGAGAATCATAATTAGACATTATTTCATAACGTATTTACTTTTGACCATGATAAAACTAAGTCTTTCTGGTGCTACAAGAAGATTATTATTCATTGTGCAAAAAAACTTTGTTCTTACTTTTGGTTTTCATTTACTGTTAATAGGGAGTTCCCTACAAGCCTCTAAGAGTTCCTTGAAACTTGACAGTATAAATGTTCAATAACAGGAAGCTATTTGTAATAAAAATTTCAAAACTGCTTCAAAAATACATTAACCATATAGAAAATCAAGAGTCTTAAATACGGAAAAATTGGAAATGTCCTCGTATGTATTTAATATAGAAATAAAAATGAATTTTGCGTACAAGATCGTAAAGATGCAAATTTAAACCAAAAGCATTTTCTTTCGATGTTCAAATGTTGCAGAACTTACAGCAGCATCTTTCTCTAATTACTAACCATTCATCAAAACTAGTTTTCCAGTTCTAGAGTACACTGTTTTCCTTCAGTTGGGCTGAGGACAGCAAAAATGTATAGACAGGTAGAAATTCTGTGACAAGTAAGCCTTCTTTTCATGAATTTCCAAAGGCTTGTGTGAATGATTTAATCGCCGTGTTTTATGGTCCTCAAACTATGATATCAACCTGGATATAAGACCAGAAAGCAGACCTTTTTGAGACTTAGCTCTCTGCTGTGGGAATAAGGGAGTGTGTGTTACTGACCCCAGGGCCCCAGTCAGACTTGGAATCTGAACTAAGGAGTCCGACATATTTGCCTTCTCTATTGTGTAATGTCCACGTACCTTAAATTTACCATTTCTCCTCCTGTCACATGGACTTGAACTTACATATCACTCTCAACGTTTATAATACAATCTTCTTTAGAGGAATCACTATCAAATAATGATAAAAGAAATAACACCAGCCCCTTACCCGTTGTGATACCATAGCATTATTGGTTTTCTTTTTCCCAACTTAGATTTGCTTCCTTTTAAGAATGTCCAAGGACACAATTTTTAGATTAGGCTCAAATGCCTTTGGTTTAGGGTCTTATAATCTTACTGTTTTTCACCATCCATTACAAAATTTTAGATATTGAATAATTAGTTAGGAATCAATTGTTTTAATCAAACTAAATGTCTGAAAATGTTTAAGGAGAGGAAAATGTCAACTGCCTTGATTTCACACTATATATGTTTATCGAGTTGTTACACTTTACCCATGTTTCTTACAAACAATAATAAAAAATAAAAATAAATGCAATATTAAATAGAGAATTTTCCCAAATGACTGTGCCTGTAAACATATTCCTTTTGGACATATAATTGATCCCTGATATAGGCATTTGTAGGTATGAATAGGTGCACCATATACTTTGGATGTTTTTGTTAGTGGGAAGGGATATGGGTGCCTGAGATGCAGCATTTCCTACAGATAATACAGCTAATAGATGTCTTGTTATTGTCATTATTCTCAAAGAGATTGACATTGAGATTGCCATTCATATGTTAACATTATGATATCCTCAGAATCTGGTAGGTGGTCTATTCAACAACATGGCCTCTGAGCTCTTAACACTTTTAGGTCTCTTGATATTTTTCTCTTCTTCATTTTTATGAATCTTATAGTCATACTTTTTCACCCTGTGTTACTGCAGGCCAGAACCATTTCCCATTACCCATTGACATTTCCTTCTTTTTTTTTAAATACACAGCTTTGAGGGGGAGGTTTGAGACAGGGTCTCACTCTTTATCTCAGGCTGGCCTTAAACTCACCAGGTAACCCAGGCTGGCCTCGAAGTCACACCGATCCTCTTGCCCCAGCCTCCCGAGTGCTGGGATTACAAGCATGTGCTGCCATCCCTGGCCTAACTACAGTTTTATTGAGGTTCAGTTCATAGGCTATAAATTCATCCACTTAAAGGTACAATTCATTAGCTGTTACTATAGTAACAGAGTTGTATAACCACCTACACTGTTTAATTCTAGAATAATTTTGTCACCAAAAATGATAAAATTATACCAATTACCAGACATCCTAACCCCTTCCCCAGTTGTAGGCAGCCACCAATTCTGCTGTCTCTCTCTTTGGAATTACTTGTTTTAGACATTTCATATAAATTGAATCATGTAGCATGTGACCTTTTATGACTCAACATAGAGTTTTCAAGGTTCTTTCACCTAGCATACTCTCCAAGATGGATTTGTGTTGTAGCATGTATCAGGGTTTTGCTCCTTTTCTGTGTGAATAATATTTTATTAGATGGCTTTATCCCATTTTATTTATCTATCACCAGTTGATAGTCATTTGGAATAATTTGCCTAACTGATAACTTCTCATTGTAGATGTCTTAACTAAAATGACATTCTTTAGAAAGGCTACCTTTGATTATTTTAACTAATGCTGTGGATTCTATACTGTTCTCATTTTTCTTCTTTGTCTCAATGAGTGCATGCTATTGGTTTCTCAATAAATAATTGTTGACTGATTTGGTTGAATTCGGAAAAGAAAGATAGGTATGAGTTTATGAACGCAATTTTATTTGATTGGAAAATACCTTCATCTTGAAATAATTTTAAACCTACAAAAAAATCTGCAAGAAAAATACCTATCGATTGAGCTTACTTTTTTGCTGATTTGTTTAATTCCTCTATGTAACAGTGTAAGACCTAATTTTAAGTACATGACTTCACATTTCTTGCCCATATTCTAATATGAAAGAGGTACTGAAATTTAGATGAACTGGTTGATCAATTCAGAGAGATGAATGTACCCCTAGAAAACATTTGTAGCATGTATAGGGTTTGAATTATGTGAAGTTTGTATATCAGCAAGTACGTATGACTTCTTGAGATACTATCATAGAGGATTACAAATTTAATTAAATGTAGAGCACTAGTTTAATAATTAGAGCTCTTTGGGGAAATAAGAATGACTCAATTATAAAAGGAAATAGTCTTAAACAAAAACAATACCATATCTAATAAAGAAGAAAATGATTTTCAAATTAAAATAGCAAACCAAAAAGAGCAGGCACAAAAAAATTCTAACTTCTGGCTACAATTTTTGCTTGTTTCCTTTAGTTAATTAAAAATTGTTAAAATTTAAGTGTTATGAAAATGAAAAAGTATTGACTATCAAAACTGAAATTCCCAGGTGTTCTAAAAATATACAAGAAACTGTTTAATGAAACAGTCATTGTGTATGCAATCTGACATTTTTGAGAGCCATTTGTAGGTCAGACAATGGGTTCAAAAATTATGAGGATAATGAATACATGCAATTCAGAATAATATTTCTAGAAATGGAAAATTTAAAAAGTTAAATTATTTTGCAGAAATAAAAGCAGAGAAAACAATTATGTTTTATTTGTTCCTGGATGACTGACTGTTCACCTAAAGTGCTAGATTTTGCTTTAAAGAGGTGTTCATTTATTATGTTGATGTTGTTGAGCTAAGAAGTCATTAAAACTATTGTAGTGAATAATATACCAAAATAGTTGTATTTGTCTTAGTATTTTCCTTCAGAACACCAGTGAATCAGCATAATTTGAAAGCCAAAATATATTTCCCAAGTTTCTCTCAGATTATTTCACATGTTTAATGTTCTTTGCAGTTAATGAAAGTTTCATTAAAATGCAAAAAAATCTAACTTGGTATTATTTGAATATGGATAAACCTGATTATACCTTCAAAATCAAGTATCTTCTTTTATCGTCTCTACCAAAATAATAAAACTGGCAAATTATTCAGGGTGAAAGTCTATTTTTTTAGGTGTAAGAATGGCTGAGGATGGGACTTTCTCAGAAATCGGACCGACAATAGTGGTTGTAGCTAAATAGAGTGAGGTTGGCTCTGCCTTCTGTTACTGAGGCCAATTTAAAAACAATAATCTAAATTAGAGGTCATGGGGCACATATTTAACAGAGTGTCTCATGGTTTTAACTCTGAAGCTAAATTCAAATTTGTTGGAAAAGCCAGTGTCTTGGAAGTAGAGAGTAAAATAATTGGCAGGAACAACTAAAAGGAATTTTAACAAGTAAAGCTAGCTGTAAGGAGATATTATACACACACACACACACACACACACACACATACACAACAAATGGAGAAACCCATCTTATATTCCCCGCTAAGTTGCTATGATAACACTAGTTTATTTTGGAATTCCCAACGTAATTCTAAGTTTTAAATGTGTAACTTACACTGAACATTTGGATATTGCTCTAGCAACATATTTGGTAAGGCTTAATAGCATCAGAAAAAGGAATAAGTAAGAGTTTTTAGATGTATTTGATATGATTATTCCATGAGTGGCATTCCTTGATAAAGGCCTTGTTTTTAGTTCCTGCCTTCATGTTTGTGCCATTTTAATTCACAGTTGGATACAGAAAACTCAGTTCACCAACATATTTTTTTCATGTTGTCCTTTCAATGAAACTTGTGCTTTGAAATAATTTGCCTACCAAATTCTGTACTCATTAAGTAGTATCTGATTTCTTTTCTCTATACTCTCCCTTTTTCTTAGAAACATGTCTAGCAAAAAGTTTGTTTTTGATGCATACTTACTGAAATAATTAATAGATGTATAATAAAATATGAAGATGCATGATATTAGTCCTATAAGGTCGTTTGAATATTAAAATATGTTGAAGGACCTAGTTATAACCATGTGTGGATCTGGTTAAGTGGCTACGTTGCAGGATCTCAGTAAGTAAGTTACTGAGACACAAGAAAAAAAATGAATTCGACAGTACTGGTTTCAATTACAGTGCTTAAAGGGAATTGTGAGTTTTGCACAGAGAAACTTTAAATGGAAACATTTCTCTGATCATTATAATAGCTGTAACCAAGGTTAATAACTGGCAAGACCCTGACTAATACATTTAATATTTTGCCCAAAATGAATATGTGCATAGATGACACTATCTCTGCAAAATTATGATTAAGTTATTCATCAGGTACTCTGATACTAACTACTTCTGACAACCCTGGAAGTAGAACTACAAGGAAAACCTCAATTAATTTCTTGGATGGATTTTGTATATAACCAGTACCAATGATACAGAACACCCCTTCCAAAAGGGTGCCATATGTGTATACGTATTCTGGCACAGCCTGTAATTGTAGTGAAAATTAGAGATGATTCTCATTTTTACCCGAGAAAAAAGATAGTTTATAAATTTGGAGTTCGAGTTGCAGAAGTCAAATGTATATAGCTACTTCAAAGTATTACAACTTAGAGTGCAATAGTGCAAAGGATAGAAAGGGTTTAACAGAAGGAAGGTATGAATTGTTCCACATTACTTTCATAATTCATAATGAGACACCAGGCAAATGGTAGTGATAGCTTTCGGAAATGAAACTCAAACAGATAAAATTCCATACTACATGTAGCAAATACTATTGAAGAAAACGATATCAGTAACAAATCCACTGTTATACCCTGGTCATAAAATCAGCAAGGGTACAACAAAAGTCTCTTGTAGAGTATTTGTATTGGTCTGATTAAAGAATTCTTTAAAATATTGTGTGAAATATTCCATCGTGCCTTCCCTTGCCTTAATAATGAATCACTACAATAAAAGTATTAGTGACAAATCTTCCTTGCAGGTGATTTTTCTGAGGAACCAGAAACTACACCTTCTATATTGTATTATAATATTTGAAGTAGAGATTTCCTGAAAACTCCCTTCAATCCCCCAGTCTCTGAAAGCCGGTCACACATTAAAACTCCCAGAGAATCTGAAATATGAAATACCTGAGGAACTTTCTCAGCCAGTCAATTAGCAGAGATACCTGTTGAATCTCCACAGGGTAATAGGCACCCCGAAAAGTGATCGCAGTGATTCAAAGTAACAATGTCTGGAGTTGGCAGTGTGTAGCTATTGTAGATTTGCACTAAATTTAAAGTCCTACTTGTTAGTTGTTAATTGTTGGATCTACTACAGGAAGGTTGGGTAAACTATTTCATCCCTGACTTATACAGTCTGGCAATGCTATTTTTAGACCAGAACTCACTGTAAGAAGATTCTATGTAGGGAAACAATTCAAATGCCGTTGGGCCTGAGGATGAATAAGATTGCACCAATATGGACATTTACCCGTTGTACTAAACAATATGCATTGGTTGCTTTGCATAACACTCCTGAGAAGATCGCACTAACACAATTTCTATATATCATGAGCAGGTAAAATTTAACATGATGAAACTTGGTCTTCAAGTTATATCGAAAAATGATGTCAAATTGCTTTAAAACTTTTATAAATGTGGGATTCAAAAAATCTCCCACTTGCACAGCATGGGTGGATTATGTCAGATGCAACCCACCAAGGCTTTCAGATACATCAAAGTGCACCTCACATGTTTGGACAAGTTTCATGCTGCACTAGTAGGTATACCAAAGAGAAAAAAAATGCTTGACTCGTATACAAAGATAGAACTTCTTGGAACTATAATATACAAAATACATTTGTAGTTTCTATCATGAATAATAAAAGCTGGGGTTTTTTCCTCCAGAAGTGAATAATCATTTTCTACCACTGACTTTCATAAGTGATGAGGAAATGGATCATTTTTGACCCAAATATTTTCTATTGCTCCAAGTTCCCTGTTACTCATTTACCACTTCCTGGGAGTAGAGGTTTCGTTAACGCTAGAGGCAGTGAGTGGATGCAAACCCCATTTAGTAAAGCTATTTATCGTATGTATATTTCTCATATTTCTACCAGCATAGGAAACCACCTGGCCAACTCATGCTTCTTTGTGCTCTTGTATGTCAAAGTAGAGTTATTTGCTCAAATAGACAAGGTCTCTTTCCAATGGGGCTATCAGGAAATTAAAGCGTTTATATGTCACAAGGATATTTGAATCTATCAGTTTTTAAATTCCACATAAGAAAAGAGATTGCACAAACATCTTAACTGCTAATGTCTCTGATCTAGGCAAGAAGCTGTTTAAACCAGTATTAACCTGCAAATAGTGATCAACACAATTGTGATGGATAATTTTACAAAGCACTTTTCTTTACTCTGTGGTCCTCGGTCTATTTTCTGTCCACATGGAGCAGGATTTCATTTGACATGGTTCAAATATGTCTTCTCTTCACCAGTGAAGAGTCCTCCTTACTGCAGAGGTGCCAACTCTTTGTTTTTGAGATGAGGCTTTTTTTCTCTCTCTATAACTCAGCCTTTTATTCACCACTGCTCCTAATAGGAGGTCTAGAGCTCTTGAAGCTCTGAAGCCTTGGTGAGATTGGTTGAGTTTTAACCTCAAGGGAGGTGGGTTTTTTGCTTGTTGTTTTGTTTTTGATGTCTGATATCCATAACACACTCTAGTCATGTTCACCTATTTGTGTGAACTGTTCATGGTCTTTATTCTCAGAGAGGCAAGGACTCTGCCTCTCAGAGCTTGAATCTGTCTGTGGACCCAGAAAAAGTTGTTTTGTAATAAGCTGCCTGGATAGTAGTGTTGTTTTTCTAATTGTATAAAATTAATATATGCATAAAGTGCAGGCAAACCAAAGAGGAATGAAAGAGTTATGAGGAATAAATGTGCTAAAGACACCGTATGACAGTGACACATGCACACCCATGTTTATAGCAGGAGAAGTCATAACAGCTACATCTAGAAAGTGACCTATATGTGCATTTGCAGGCTAAAGAATAAAAGAATTGATAGAGAATGGATAAAGAAAATGTATTTATACACAGTGAAGTACTACTCTGCCATAAAGAAGGATAAAGTTGAGCGATTTTTAGGAAAATGGATGCAGCTTGAGATCATGTTAAGTGAAATGAGACACACTAGCTTAATTATCTCTTATATGAAACATGCAAAATATAAATCAAGAGCACAATAAATGATAGATAATGGGAAGTAAGTAAATAAATTTTCCAAAGAGGGGAAAGGGACTAAGAGAGGAGGGAAGAAGGACAGAGGCAAGAAAAAGAGGATGAAAAAAAGAACAAAGATGTGCTATGTACGTGGACCAACTCCCTATGAGTAATGTAATTCTTATTTTCTGCAAACATAGACTGATCAAAATCAAAACAGAAAAATTATAAGAATTCCACATGTGTTTGAAACAATTCTAGATTTGATTTGTCTCAGACACAGTTACTTTTCTTTGCAGCATTTGGGACACTTTAGCCTTGGTCGTTTCAGGGAGCCAAAATGAAAGTGAAATGCAGCTTTTTCCTCAATGTTTTTGGCATTCTCTGAAATTCTAAGTAGACTCTTACGTGCTGTGCTCCCTGCTCACGGTTTGCCAGTGTAGCAGCTTTAGGCTCAGACACCCCATAGTTCCTGTTCCCGCCTTCCTTAGGAGATGATGCCATGAAATGAGGACGTTCGCTGAGTCAGTAGAGGAAAGTTTCAATGAGCTTAGCATTGCTCCACCCCATTTCTGGTAATATTCATATAAATAAATATGCAAATAGATTTAAATGTAAAGATCAGATTCTCTCACTTAGCATTTTCTATCAGCATGTTCGATGGAGTGAGTTTTCATGAACAATAGACATTTTTTTTTTTTTTGGTTTTTTTCTCCGGTACCGGGAACCGAACTCACAACCTTGTGCTTGCCAGGCAGGCACTTTTGCCGCTGAGCTAAATCCCCAGCCCTTAACAACAGACTTTTTATATGATCAGTCTTCCATTTGGAAGAGGAAGCACTTGGCATTTTTGTTCAAGCTATTGTGGTTTTTTTTTTTTTATAATTTCTTTATATTTAAAAACAAAACCAACCTCCACCCACAAAGCCCCCAAAGAAAAAAACAAGATTAAATAAAATTTACAGTGAATATACCCAGCAAACATCTGTATGTGCAATTAAATACTGTGTCTGCTACTGTGGCACGAACCTCAAACAAACTATACACAAGTGTTCTGGGAGTTGGGGGATCCCATTTTAACTGTGGAGTTTGAAGAGACAAGATCGAGGAAGTGAGAAAATGGGGAAATCAAATATCTTTTAATTCCGTCCATATAAATATATTCATAAAGACTAAAAAAGGATAGGGAGCTCTGCGTGGTGAAATAGAAGAGGGAGTGTAACTTGCATGGTTTAAAAATTAAAAACAATGAGATTTGATTGTGGCTATAGTAGGTTATGGTACTGGACTGCTGACATAATAGCATACTGAGAGAAGATGGACGGCTATTTGGTTTGTATATTTACTTTGCCTTAACTACCCATTTACTAAGGGTTTTTTATTACTACCTGGAATATTACTATGCATCATTGAATACTGACGAAATCAGCCATTGAGGAGCGTCACAGACACACATTCTACCGTTTTTCTAAGTATTAATTAATCCTAAGTTCTAAGTAAAAGGTTCCTTTACACAATTTGAGCCATTCTTTAATATATATTTTTCTTAGCTGAACTGTAGACCTTATCAAATCCAAAATTCAATAACCAAAAAGTTCTACAAGAATACCAATGTTGGGGCTGGGGATTTAGCTCAGCGGCAAAAGCGCCTGCCTGGCAAGCGCAAGGTCGTGAGTTCGGTTCCCGGTACCGGAGAAAAACCAAAAAAAAAAAAAAAAACAAAAAACAAAGAATACCAATGTCGCTTGTATGGCAAAGTTCTGTATATGAAGATTTCTCTTTATGGAATATGTCAAAAGAATATAAGACATTAACTCATCAACTTATCAAATAAATAGCATCTGGTAGTTAAATCTGCTTTTTATATGTCTCAGCTCTCCTCAGCCTGATGATTTCAAACTTTCTAGGGTGTTTTCAAGTCAGGACCCACTGTGAAAAAATCCTGGAAAATATTACAAGCAAGTCGCTCATTTCTGGCACATTATTTAATTACTTCACGAATTTGTTCATCATGTTCCCATTTCACTTTTATAAACGCAGTAACACTTTCTTTTACTGAACGGTACGAGTATTTAGTTTCATAATGAATCAATGACTATTGCATAAGGCATAAATTAGCACATGGGTTTAACCAACTAAGTGTCTACACTGCTTTCTCAAACATTTTGGGGAACATTAGGGAAAAACTGAAGCCAACTAGTTTCATTTTTCTATAAATAATATTTTTTTTCTCTTAGAAGCTAAGATTAACCTTTGTTTATAAGAGTAGCAAGACATTTGAAAATAATATTGTTCATCATATCTAAATACCAGGGGCTGGGGATTTAGCTCAGCAGCACAGCGCCTGTCTGGCAAATGCGACATCATGAGTTTGACTCCCAGTACCAGGAAACAAACAAACAAACAAAAAAAATCTAAATACCAACATAGTAGACAATTTATCTTTCAGTGTGATTTTAAACTACGGTACTTGAATTGTAGTTTTTTTACTTTGAATTACAGTTTTGCATTTTGATTTAAGTGAAAAGTCCAAATAAGTTCAAATTTTTCAACAACAAAAAGTAAAAAGCAATACCTTGAAATTTATCATTTTTGTCCATGACATTTTTATTATTGTGCAGAGTCACAGTGAAAGAGTTCTTTCATTCAAGAAATTGTAGGCAAATTACCCTTATCTGTTAGGCCATACTGGCCAGGAAAACACGAAGCAGCTTTCCTTTTTCTTTCTTTTTGATCTTTCTGAGACAGGGTCTTGCTGTGCAGTTCAGACTGGCCTTGAGCTCACTTTGTAGCCAAGGCTGGTCTCAAACTCACAAGGATTCTCCTGCCTCAGCCTCCCGAGTGCTGGGATTACAGGTGTGTGCCACCACGCCTGGCTAAGCAGCTTTCTTAAAAGATGCATGAACTTTTCTTTAGTTGTTTGATGAGTCTAAAACTTGTGTAGAATTCTAGAATCACTATTCTGATATGATCCTGTGGCAGAGTCATGTAGTTTCCAAAAGTCTTTGAAAATATTTTTTTTTTCCTGTGGTGATACTGACAGTAGTCCCTAAAGCAATTGTCTCCCTTTAGTGGTCATTCCATCTTATTCCAGAAGTGTTCCTCCAGACACTTTTATTGTATCTATTTGTGGTGACTAAATGAGCTTCCATACAAACTCAATTGCAGTTACTCTTTTTAACTGGAATTTTCTTTCATCAGAATATCTCATAATTCATTTTCCTTTCAGGTGTGACATTCAGTATTCAAATGTGTTAGGAGTTCTTGTTGGATTTTTTTTCCCTACAGTCATTCTCTTCTGTCCCAAAATGTTGAAGGGCAGATTCACTGTCTTCACATTTTTATTCAGTAAATGTCTTTTCCGCAGTGCTTGGATCACATGTCCTTAAGTCTATACATGATTGGACTTCATTTGTAAATGCAGAGATCTCAGATACATATCAGGTGGCATCCAGTTATTTTCTTGTGATGGTACAACCTCATACAAGATATGCTGCAGAAATATTGTACTATAGTGCTTTACCTTGTGTTTTCAGAGTACAATGTATGTAATATTTTAACATACCTCTTTTATTCCTAAATGATTTTTAGAGTGCCTTCTTTTGTATGTCCTATTACACTAAATTCCTTGCTAAATATCCAGTAAATTTCATAGATATATAGTAAACACATGCTAGAAGAAAACGTTACTATGCAAGACGCTAAAGATTGAGAGAAAATGAAAGATTTTCCTCTTTTCTGTAGTAAGGGATGACTGGATAAGAATGAGACTGTTTAGTAATGAACTTTTGGAGGCTCAAATTAGGTGTATTTCCAAATGCCTGCATATGTGTTTGTCTTTCTCCCTTTTCCTCATGGAAGCTCTGTGTATAAAAAATAAAATCTTTGTTATCATTCCAAAAGATAACAAAGAATTGAAGAAAATGTCTTTCCATTAATCTTGTCTTGTTTTATACATGAAAACCAGTGGTTGAGCTCAGTTGTACTGGAACTTGTAAAATGGACATACTGATCTAGAAATCCAGAAACGGAGCTCCCTGTTCAAATGAGTTATGAACTTGAGCAACTCCTTTCCTTCGTTGACTTCTCAATTAGCTCAAATATTTAATGATAGTGTTCATTTGATTCCTGTGGCTCCTTGGATCTGTTCTGTAAGTAAAAGTAATATCTCAATTTATATCCACTATTAAATTTTTAATAAATCCACAACAATGACCTTGAGTAAAATATAGATCTGATGAGTTCTCCTCAGTACTACACATCCAGGGAGATCATCTTTCAACTAGGTGAGATATAGTTGGAGAAATGAATAATTATTATCTTCTCTTGCTCAGAAGAGTGGACATAGGTTTCTGTTGAATCTTT
Source organism: Chinchilla lanigera (assembly GCF_000276665.1). Lineage (NCBI taxonomy): Eukaryota > Metazoa > Chordata > Mammalia > Rodentia > Chinchillidae > Chinchilla > Chinchilla lanigera. Next base: position 6,570,986 of record NW_004955489.1, read on the forward strand.
CCTGATTGCAATATTTTATTTTTCTCTGCCTTTATCTAGTTTATTTATTTGAAAGTAACCTTAGAATTCCCCTGGGAATATAATTGCTCTTACCCAATAAAGGGTGGTTGTTGTGGTATGGTGTTTTCAATTCTTCTGGGAAAATACCCAGAAGGAGAATAACTGGGTTAAATGAGACCTCTAATCCTAATTTTTTGAGAAATCTCGAGACAGATTCTCAAAGTGGTTGCATCAGTCTACATTCCCACCAACAGTGCAGAGGGTTCATTTTCCCCCACAGTCCCACCAGCATTTGTTGTTGGTTGATTTCTTGATGGTAGCATTCTTACTGGGGTGAGATGGAATCTCAGTGTTGCTTTAATTTGCATCTCTTGTGGTATTTTTATACAATGGATTATTACTCAGCTATAAAGAAAGATAAACTCAAAGCTTTTATAGGTAAATGGATTCAACTAGAGACCATATTCATAAGTAAAATAAATCAGACTCACATGTGTAAACACTGTATTGTTTCCCTAGTGTAAGAACCTGAAAGAGTAAATAAAACTGAAAGGTATAATAGATATTGTGAAAGGGAAAGAAACTGCTCAATAGGAAAAAATGACTAGGATGAGAGAAAGGAAAAAAGAAAGAAGGAAGGAAAGAAAAAAATTTGTATGTATACACAAGATAGCTAAGAGAATCGTACTACAAATTTCTATCGGTTTATTGAAAGGAACAGTTAATGTTTAATTGTGCCATCAATTTTGCATACCTATATCTGGTTATCTGAGCAACTACTTTGAAGATAACAGTAAGTAATACAACAGCCATTGTTGATTTCTTATCATCTTGTTTTGAAATTCTGCTTCATCTTTTTTTATTTTTTTAATTTTAAAATTAAAAGGAGGAAAATATTAACAGACAGACAACATTTTACAAAATAGCAAAGGAACAGTTAAGTCAGTACGGAGTTACAAACAAAGTGGTAAGGAATTAACAATGCTTGTTGTATTACATATTGATATCTTCAAAGTGGTTTCTCATGAAAACAGATATAGACATGCAATGCTGATCAACCAAGGACTCATTGACAGTCAGCAAAGAAATACAAGACAGTAGAAATTCTGCTTCATTTTTATAGTTTTTGTGTTGTTTTGTTTTTGTCTTTGTTTTGGGGTTTTTTCTCTTTAAAATAAAAAACAGTGATTGTGCATTCTAATTGCTTCCCCTTAATGGTCTTGCTCTTCCTCCCACTGTGATATGGAAAATGCCGCATTTCAGTGGTCTGTGACTCACATAAGAAATGAATTTGTGAATAGTTTCAAAATACAGCAATTTACTGTATGTAAAGGCAGGTACACAGCTTTTGAAAATGATAGGTACATACGTAGATATTTCTAAACTGAAAAGTATCTTATTTGAGCTTAGTAATATGCTTTTATGGCACATTTAGTTATTAAGTCGTGTAGTAAGGGCTTATTTGCCCGGTCTATTTCTTTGACCCAACGATAATAGCCCAGAAAACAAATCAAATGGATTTAAATGTGAAATGTCATTACCCAATATAATAAGACAAAATCCATGATTTCCTTTCTGTTAATATCTGAGTGTTCTTTGTTGCTGGTTTGTTTAGTTTCCCACATATTTGTGCAGGCTTCCAAACATTTGCTATTTTCTTTGCATGCAATTTGAATTAATGTGGGTAATTGTGGTAGTTAGAGGCTTTGCTCTCTCAGATGGTAATTAGCCCATCTCTAGTTTCATTCCAGATGCAGTAAAACAGTATTAGAACAGTTGATATTTATCAGAAAAGTTGTCTGGATATTACTGAATATATATGGTATGCAATCATAGAGGAATTAAAACAATTGACTCCTAAAGTTATCTTAATTCTGTCCTATGGTAGCAAGTCATATTAACGTTGATATAGACTGTGAACAAGCCTATGATATACTCATGCGAATCTGTTTCTTCTATGAGTTTAAATTATAATTGCTCAGGATTCAAATTTTGAGCAAGAAAATATTTTTGAGAATTCTTATTAGTAGACAAAGTATCCAAACGTTGGTATGCTGAAGGGAGAGGAAATGCTAAACCAGTAGGTTTGGTTTAGTTTAGTTTATTTCTTTATACATAATCTTATTAGTTATCAGAAATGCCCATGTTTAGAATTTCTGAAAATTAAACTCAAAGAAGTCTGTCTTATTCTTTCACAAAGCAGCTAAAAAAAGGCATTTGATAGTTTACGAATTCCTTTCGTTGATCTTTAGCAGTGAAATTAAAGATAACTTTCAGAGGACATGGTCTTTCATAAAATTCTTATTTATGCACAAATTATTTCATTTTAGAGAAAGATTACAAGATTAATAATCCCATCTCTCTCTCTCTAAAATATATATTTTGATGATGGAGATTTGTATAACTCTGTCAGGAACTATGAAGATTCAGTCCATGTAATTTGCAGGACAACACTGAGAAGTTCCACTGTTAGTGTGCTTTTCTTTTCTTTCTTTCTTTCTTTCTTTCTTTCTTTCTTTCTTTCTTTCTTTCTTTCTTTCTTTCTTTTCTTTCTTTCTTCCTTCCTTCCTTCCTTCCTTCCTTCCTTCCTTCCTTCCTTCCTTCCTTCCTTCCTTCTTTGTTTCTTTCTTCCTCTTTTCTTTCTTTCTCTCTCTCTCTCTCTCTCTTCTTCCTTTGTATTTTTTTTTTTTAATTTTTTACATAGAGAGTTAGCCCGGCTCAATGATGCAGCATTCGGGGATACCACAGATATGCTGTAAGCATAGTAGTGCATGACATTTGCCATTTCACAATCTATCTATAGATATAGACAAGAAAGAATTACAGTGGTTGATACAGTCTTGTTTTCCATATATATAGGGTCACAGAAAATAGAGGTAGAGGGCAACCCTTTTGAAATCCAGTACAGGCACCATAAGCATGGATATCCTATCGTTTTCCCATTCTGTGGCTTCAAGCCAGTTACCTAGCACTTGTGAATTTCAGAATACAAAAATAAAAATGTAGCATTATCTTTTCCTGGAGTAAAATGCGATTATTTATTTGAATTATCTATCTTATATGGATGCAGAGTAAATACCTATATTCTCGTCATTTGGTTGAATGAAGATTCTTGGTTTACATAACAGAAGTTCTGAAAACATTTATTGAGGCTCATTTAATTGGAGAATCTAAAATTTAATGTTCGCTTACAAGTGGCTTATGGAAAGGCAATGGTTTTTTTAGACATTTTATGAAACATTTTTTAAAGAAAAACATCTCTCGAGGGTGCTTTGTTACCTTGTTTTATTTAGTTCAGTGTACTTCTTTGTTCCTTAGAGACTTAAAGTTCTTCTGAGTTAAATGAATTGAGAGTATCAGTGGAAAAAAATTCTACACTTACCCAAGTTCATGTTTTATAATATAAGTCCGTGGTTATTTCAGAACAAAGACTTTTGCTGGATCATCTGTCCAGCATTAAGATCATATGGTGCAGCTATAAATGCACAAAGAGGGTATTTTGAGAGGCTCACAGTTGAAGCCTCTTCTTTCTAACTTTGTATGGCCTGAGAGAAGTGTGAATAGAATTTGCCATGTATTGGAAAGGAGCAAACGGGGTATTGTAGCTACTAAAAGAAAATTGGATATGACTGAATCTAACAACTTAGTTATCCATATCAAGGAATAATCTATTTGGAAGACTACTTTATTTCCTAAGATATCATTGCATAGTTTGTTATTATTCCTGGTGTTCTCCTTTGGGACATCTTGTATCAGAACATGACTGTAACAGGCAGTACATAATATAGTAAAATATGCAGGGCTATCTGTAAAAGGGTCAATTAAAATTGAATGAGTTAGATTTAAATATTGATCCTATTCCAAACTGTTTAAATTTCTGATTAGCTGATTTGTGGGAAAGAGGTCATAGAGTTGTAAATTCCTTATAAGGGAAACGTGAGTGTCTCCACAAGATAATCTACTTTTGAATTCAGAAAATGTAACCATGTACCTTTACAGGTTCTGTGTTTTATAGCTTCTGTGGTTGAGAACACACTTCAGGTTTTCTTAAGTCAGTGAGATATAGTGATGAAGAAAACTTGTATTCATGGTAATAAATATTTAACTGGACATTTAATGGGTTTTCCAAATACATAAATCTCATTTTTTTATGTACTGGGTCTTTTATCTTCTGCTCTTTTTATATATTTTATTTTGAGACAAGTTATAACTAAGTTACCCAGGCTGGGCCCAAACTTGAAATCTTCTGTCCTAGCTTCCCAAGATGCTGGATTATGGGTATGCACTACTATCATGGAGCTCATTTACTTCTTGAAACATACGTTTGAACTTCCCATAGCCCCTTTAACTCAGCCTGTATGTTAGTTTAACTCACTCTGTTTTCTTAAGCTGCTGGGCTAACACATCTTGTGGGCTTGGTAGAAAAGGGACTAAGTAGTTGCAGATTCACTGTGCCATAAAAGTTTTAAGTATGGACGTGTTGTTCAAGTTTTTCTTCCTTGTGTCTTTTTCTGCTGTCTCCAATCTTAAGTCTCTTCCCCACCTCAGATACTACTATATGGGCCATTTTATTGCATACTAAAAATGTTTCTATTCACTCAAAATAATTGTTTCTTTTCTGGAGCCAACTACTTAGTTAATAATAATGGTCCTTTAGCAACTATCATCTATTTTCTCCTTGATTTAGCAGATGTTTGAATTATTAAAAATTGCAAAGATTGAGCAGGTAAAGCAGCAGCAACAAGAAACGTCTCGTAGGTAGGACTCAGGACTTGTGTCTTGGCTTCCATTCCCTATGAACGATGAATATACGCCCAAGATATTAAAAGAAGTTATTGGCACAATAAGGAATCATATGCGAGTCTTATTTTTATGGCACCGTTAAACTTCTAAAGTTAATTTTAATGTATTACCTTTTTAAGAGGAAAACTGCAAAGTAATAGATCCTTGAGACAATGTCTTGCTTCAATTTTCCACTTCCCTGTATTTGTGTAGACACTGATCTAATTTCTGGCAATGCCATGAAGATATATATTAGATGACAAGAATTGCCCCTAACAAGGAGGAAAAGGATCAATAATAAACATAAAAATCATGAGAATTTTCCTTTTATTGGTGTATATACTACATGCTGTAGAGTTAAAATATATCACAGAAGCATTGTGATTTCTCAAGGTTTTCATTGAAAACAATCGTGAACAGTTCAAGTTCCAGAAATACTTAGATTTAATTTATCTTCTGCTTTACAGTTGAGTAAATCCTGGTTCTTTTTGACCAAGTGATCAGAATTTAAAGAAAATCTACTTCTAACAAACGTTTGTTTTTGGAGCTACTCAGAACAAATAAGCATTGCTTTTGCATCATGCGAAGTCTAACTTGTTTCATTAGGGAAAGAGGGCATGAGAGTATCCGCAGATCCACAAGCTTATGGCCACACAATTTAGCAAACCGCAGACTGAAAGGAATGATCATAATAAACAGTCTTTCCTTAATCTTACACACTTTCTATGTCTTCCACCATTAGGAATTAACAGGTAACAGCCCAGCCCCAATTTAAATCCACAGCGGTACCAACTCTGCGTCTATAACTGGTGTTGCTGGAGAAAATATAAGCACGCCACCTAAATTCATCACCTAGAGTTGCCATCACTGTTCCCCAGTAAGCCTTTTACTCAAGTAAATTATTGCATTTGTTTTCTCATCTAAAATATAGAGATAATAATAATAAACACCCTTCATAGGGTTGAGAGATCTAAGTGTGTTCCCATATATGCAGAACCTTAGCACCATGTCTGACACCTAGTGAATGCTTAATTTCTTCTACTCTTTCTTTCCCTCCTACACTCTTTTTCTTTCTCTTTTACTTCTACTTTCTCCTTTTAATATTAACCTTATTAAAATTCCCCCCGTTGAATTAATGTTATACCCAACCTTGGTGATGTTTTGTACTTTCTCCTGAAATCCTTAATGTTTCCTTCCCTTGTTCATGGTAAAGTTTTTAATTCATGGAGAAAGCAGAAATTCGGAACAAAATTTCTTTGCATTCCCACCATATCTGGTCACCCACTGATATCCTCTCCTCTATACTCTGTCTTTTCTACTAATTTTGGATTATTTTCCTAGTCTTTTACAAGGCTAACCTTTATAATTTTGCACTAGATTCAAGCCAACATCTCTTACTCCAGTTTATCAGTCCAGAAATTTTTCATTCTGTCCCCTCTCCTCCTCTCCTCCTCTCTTTTTTTCTCTTTCTCTCTCTTTCTCTCCTTCCACTCCTCCTTCTCCCTCTTCTCTGTGATCACATTTTTCTGTCTACCATGTCATCCCCATTAATGAACATTCAGATTTCTCCTATTTAAACAAGAAATAATTTCCATTTATTATACATCCCTCACCAGCTAATACTTCGTTAATCAGTTTCCCTGTACACAGTAAAACCCCACAAAGAATTATATAATCTTTGTACTAACTTCAACCTCTCCCATTCTTTCCTATGCCTATTCCACTCAGGATTTTACCTCCTATTGTTCTATATAATCACTCTTCTCAAAGTTACCAGTGACCGCCACGCTTCCCAATCTAGTCTCTGGTCCTCAGGTCTCCTCTTACTTAACATTACAGTGATGGTTGATGCAGTTTACCACACTTCCTCTCAGAAGCACATTGTTCATTTGGCTTCCAGGACACTTCATTCTCCTTCTACCTCACTGCAGATCCTTCTAAGTCTCCTTAACTGGCTCTTTTTCATCTTTCTTTAGCGTGTTGTAGGCAAAAGCACTTAGCTCTGCTCTCTTCTCTATATACCTTTAACTTCTTGGTTACCACTCATGGTTTTTAAAATTTTATTTTAAAGAGAGTAGTAAATGAGAAACAAACAAACAAAGAAATATAACAGTAGCAGCATACCATTATCACAGACATAAACAAATCAAAGCAAGAAAATTCCAAGTGATACAGATTCTCAAGACAAAATAATACAAATCCACGGTGGTTGTTACATTGCATATCGCAATCCTCAACTACATTGCTCAGATTACCAGATGTAAGAATGAAATATTGCTCAAACCTTTATAGGAAATAAGAAAATAATTCTTTGATAAGACAGTAGAGATAATACAGAGTTTCACTAGACAAGAACCACTCATGATTTCACATCTTGGTGACTTCCTAAATGTTCCAACCTGGACCTCCTTCCTAAAGTCCAGACTCATATTTCCAGTTGCTTCCTTAGCACCTCCATTTGGAAACACAATTAGCATCTTTCAATTAACAAGTCCAAAACAGAAATGTTCATACCCCTTCCATAAATATTGTACACAGCCTTCTCTATCTCTGTAAATTGTAACCTATTCTCCCAGTGCTTAGTTCAACAATTTTGGATGTATCCTTTCCTCCTGTCTTTCTCTAACATTTCATATTGAGTGCATCAGCAAACTTTAGCTCTCTTTTAAACATATATGTTCCAAAACCAAATCAGTTCTCATCATGCCCAGTTTTACCTTCTGGATCTACCCTTTCACACATGGGTAATTGTCAGAGCTTCCTAATTACACTTTTTGCTTCCATCCTTCTACCTCCCCACTCTGTATTCCACATAGTTATTGTCTTACTTTTCTTATTGCTGAGACAAAATACCCAACACCCATTAAAGAAGGAAAAGTTTATTTTGGCCCACAGTTTGTAGAAGTTTCCATCTGTCATTGGCTGGCTCCAGGGCAGGGTGACATGGCAGAGGGACATCGCAAAGGAGAAATGGCAGGCAGAAGACAGCAAAAGCAGCAAACAGCAATTAAAAAGCAGTGACCTGCCTTCTGTCCCTTATATCCCATCCAGGCTCTGCACTCATAGCTTGGGCAGCACTCACACTAGGGTGGGGCAGCCTAAATCCTAACATCCCACCCTGATTTAATCTCAGCATCCCTTCTTTGATCCAAGCATCACACACCCTATATCCAGCCACTTCTGCAAAGTTCCATCTGTGATCTCATGAGGCTTTGGGAGGACATCTAGGTACAAGCCACAACAGTTATCTTTTTGAAATATGTACCAGACCATGTAGTAACCCTTGTGTTCAGATTTTTCCAGTGGATTTCTCAAAAGTTCTTAGTATGAACTATAAGGGCCTCCATGATGTGACCACAATCTGTGTGACCACACCTTCCTGGGCTGGGGAGATAGCTTAGCTGCATAAGCGCCTGCCTGGCAAGCACAAAGTCCTGAGTTCGATTCCCGGTACCAAAAAAAAAAAAAAAAAGAAACACCTTCCTAAAAGTCAGAGCTCCCTATTTGCCACAAGTTATGCTCTGTTCTCATTGGCTGCCCTTGTGTTTCTTCATCACATCATGGCAAGCTCTGCTCAGGAGCCTTTGCACTAGCTGCTCCTGTAGGGACTCCCCTTCCCCACTGCTCATTTCCTTACTGCTTTCAGGTCTCTGTTCAGATATCACCTTATCAAAGAGGCTTCCTTCACTTCTTAGTTTTTTAAAATAAAAGCGCTTTGTCACTATCATTTTCCATCTCCCATTATCCATTATTTATATATTCGTCTATCCATAATTTATATGACACATATCAGTGAGTCAAGTCATGCTGCATGCATATTGGTTGAACAGAAGGTTTATTTTGTATACAGATCCTGCTTTGTATCTGTGGGTTCTACAGCCATGATATAACCAACTGTAAATGGAAAATACTAAACAAAAGTTGCATCAGAATATGTACAGATATCTTTTCTTGTGATTATTCCTTAGATAATGCAGGGTAACAACTATTTACATAGCATTTACATTGTATTAGGTGTTATAAGTAACCTAAAGTTGATTTAAAGTACAGGGAATGATGTGCATAGGTTATATGCAAATTCTGTCATTTTAGATAAGGGACTTGAGCCTCTGTGAATTTTGATATCTGAGGAGGGTTCTGGACATAATCCCCCATAGGTCCTGAGGGACAGTCACACACTAGAATAAAATTATTTGGAGGCAAGGTTTTGGCTTTGTTTCAGTTTTGTTGAGTGAATATGTATGTATTTGCATATTATCTCCCTCTACTAGGTTTCACCTCCTTGAGGACAGAGGATTTTTGTTCAATGTATTATCCCTAGTGCCAGGAACAGTGCATGGCATACACTGGGTGCTTAATAAATATGTACTGAAATAATTAGTTCAGGCTTTGAAGCACCTTCCAAGAATAACATTTAAAACTCAATGTGATGGATACTATCCGAATACTGTATAAGAAAAATGTATTGATAAGTCACCTGTGCTTAGATAATTTTACTCTGCTTGTTGATTTGAAAATACTGATTTGTCGGAAGACATTTAAATATAAAAACTGGAGATTTTGCTGCTATGATTATGCCCTATGTGAAGTAGCAACCTCATTCAGCCTATTTTATATTAAGCAACTATAAGGTAGCCATTGATGCTTTTCTTATGTGTTTAGATTAGTTGCTAGAGAACATTATGAACATTGTAGATATACGCTAATTTCCACTAAGAGTTACATAACCAACTGTGGCTTTTTAATAACCTTTATATTGGTGGTGGCTGTGTTGCATGTGTATGCCATAGCTAAAGAGCAGTGTTGAGGTTTGCTATTCTGTTCACTCACACATATACACCACACTATACACGACTAATAAAGAATTGTGAAAGGGGTCATTCTTATACAGTATGTTTAAAGAAATGTAATTACTTCTATTTCCTAGATTAATTCAAATTATGTTAACTTTGTTGTGTGGGTTTCATTGAAATAATTTATAATTATTGTCTCGATTATTTTTAGATAAATTTAAATTACTGGGGAATTCCAGGAAAGTTTGTTCACAGGTGCTTTTTTATATGTAGTTTTTATTTTAAAGCAAAGTGGAAAGGAATTCACAATCTAGAAATTTTAATGTCTACTACCTAAATGCTTCTCTCTGTATATATATACATATGTACTTAATTGTACATTAAGAGTGATAATTCTAAGCAACAGCTCACCACTACCTCAGGTTTTACTTTCTATGGTTTCAAGTTATGTTCAGTCAAATGCAATCCGAAAACCTTAAGTGAAACTGTCAGAAATAAGCCAAGTTTTATTTTATTTTGTTCTTTTTTTTTTTGTCTTTTTGAGACAGGGTCTCACTGTGCAGTTCAGGTTGACTTTGAGCTCACTTTGTAGCCCAGGCTGGTCTCGATCTCATAACAATCTTCCTGCCTCAGCCTCCTGAGTGCTGGGATTACAGGTGTGTGCCATCATGCCCAGCTTAGGCCAAGTTTTAAATCTATTAAATATATGATTGTAGTGTCCTACTTTATTATTTTTTAAATGCCATGCCTAGTTTATAAATTAAAACTGATTATATTTATGTACATATAGGAAAAGAGTATAGAATTACTTAGTAGTGTTCAGTACTGTCTTAGATTCCAATTATCTACAGAACATTCTGGAATATATCCCCCATTGGTATAGGAGACCACTGTATGTGCTATACTGTAACTTGCTCTTTTAACTTGTACTGTGTGAACATATTTCTGGGTCAAAAATGTACGTTTTTTATTTTGAAAGACGAATACTATTGTTATGTGTATGATCATAATTTGCTTACCAGTCCTCTGTCAATGAACTGTTTCCCTTATTGTTGTTATAAAACAATTTTGTGGTGAATATTCATATGGATGCATCATTATAATTTGATTTGCAACTTTTAAAGTTTGTTTTTCAGTGTCATTATTTTATACCCCTTTGTGTAAAGAAACCATTACAAATGCTTCACCCCATTCTGCTTTTAAATTACTCTTAATTTCAATCTAGTGAAATTGAATAAATGAAATTTTAATCTGCACTTTGCCTAGAAGCCAAAAGGATTGTCAGAGGGAATGAAAGGGCTCATTAACAGATAGAGCTATTTAACTTAAAGATCAAGTCTGTTGAACATTTTTGCCTAAATACACCAGTTTGATCTTCTTGACATTTTTTGTTATATATGATACTGTCAATAAAAACTTTGGAATAAGCTATACTTTCTGCATCCATGCATATTCAGGTCTGAAAGTGAAAGAAGAGTATGACAAGTTTGCATGTAGAACTTCCCACCCACACACTTCTTTCCTTTCTGATTCTGACACTTCAGCCTTTGAAATAGTTCCCATGAGCAAGACTGAGATTCAGACTATTTAGATCTAAAGGAAAAAACACAAGATCTTCTACTGCTTATTTCTAGCACCTGGAAACCTCTTTTTAAAAGACTGCTGAAATGTAAATCATGTTGTTCTTTGTTATGCACACAGGAGAAATCCTCATGTATTTAGGGAGGAGAGGACATTTAGAGATAAGAAAGACAGGGTTGAGGAAGAGAGCCCCAACCCCCATTAGTAAAGTGACCTATTTCCAATATACTCTTATCAACTTATATGTAGCTTGTATGGCATTTTCATGCAGAAGTGTCACATTATGTTCTCAGCATTTAGAAGATGCCAGACAAGATAGGAAAAGAGAGATTTCTTTGTTAAATAAGATCTACAATTGGTATTGGTTGAAGGGCTTATTAGTAATTGTCGAAACAGATTGAATCCTTGTAACATTCCCTTGTTTTACACCACATAGAACCAGTCCAAACCCATAGATATTCCATTCCTAGTTTTTGAAAACTCATTAGAATAGCTGTAACATTTTCCCATCTTTTATCAAAGAATCAATATAACGAAAGGCCTTACAGGTTAACCACTGTCCCCAAAATAAGGCCACACTTCCCTTTCAGAGCTAGGAGTCTCTGTCTCTCTCTCTGTGTCTCTGTCTCTCTCTGACTCTGTCTTTCTCTGACTCTCTCTCTGTTTTTGTCTCTCTCTGTGTCTCTTTCTCTCTCTCTCAGAATTCTGTCCATTCCCAAAGACATGTGAACCTAGATGTATCAGTATCATTTCAACTGCATCTTTACTCCTACCAGAGTTTTTGGCTTTTTCCTACTAGAATATATATAATTTAGCATTCCCCATTCTAAAAAGTCCTATTTGAAACTCTAATTCATACTCTGACTTTAGCTGTTTCATTCTTTTGATGCTTAAACACCAATTTTACCTTTGCTTTCTTCATTTTTTCATTTGCTTCCTAATTTCTCAGCTCTCTTCATTGTATTCTATGCCCTTGTCTTAGTTACTTTGCTCTCATTGCTGAGACAAAACACCTGATGCCCAAAATTAAAGAAGGAAAGGTTTATTTAGCTCACAGTTTGTGGAAGTTTCTGTTCATATCTGACTGGCTCCAAGGCAGAGTGGCCCATGGCACAGGGCAACTGTTCATGGCTGCAGAAAACAGCCAAAGCAGGAAGAGCAAAAAGGGGAGAGGGGAACAAGCCTCTCTTTCTCCTTTAAATTGTTTGCAAACTACCCACCCCAGAGCTGGTGTAGCACTCACACCCATATTCCCAGCATTGGACCATGGATCAATCACAAACTCTAGAAACCCACCCCATGACTGCATGAGGCTTTAGGGGGACATCCAGACACAAACCATAACAGCCCTTATCACCTTCTCTCAACTCCTCTTGCTGAAGTCAACAGTGGCCATTAAGTAAAACCCATTGTTTCCTTCAGTCCATACCTTATATTGTCTTTCTGCAGTGTTGGTTCATGTCAGTTACTTCCTCTTCATTCAAACCAGCTCTTATCTTGGCTTTCATAGCACTGCTTTCTCTCTGCCATTTTTCTTTTGATTTTTCCTCTTCATCTCTTCCCTGCTCCTAGTTTCTAGCCTCTGTCTTGTTTCCTATTCTACTCGTGTTCTCTAGATTCTTAAACCTATCCTGTGGCTTCTGTTACTATCAAATAGAACAGCTTCCAGACATATGAACCCAACTGGTTACTGCACATTTGCCTATCACTAATGGCAGTTCATACTTCAAATAGCCAACATGGAATCATTGTCCCTATCTCTGCAAAAGAACAGAATGACCTTCTTGCTCACGCTGTGGAAATAACTGTTTGATGACCTGGGGTTAAGCAAGTTCCAACAACATTAATAAAAGATACATACAGTTTGCTTGCCGTAGTTAAGATGTAGGGTTCTGCCAGCTTATGTGGGTTTGAAACCCAGCTCAGTGCTTGAAGGGTTATGAGTTGTGCAAAAGAGTTATTTTTTCTGTCTGTTAGTTTTCTCATCTATAAAATGGTGGGAACGTAGTACAAACCGGTAGGGTTCTTGAAGGGATTCAGAAAGATGTTGTATGTGCAGCATTTTCAGTGTTCAGTGTAGTGAGTTAATGTTTGATATTATTTGCTGTTATAGTCTGAATAATGACATACTGACTTAGGGGAAATGTGTATAGCAGTCTATAATTCTTAGAAGACTACAGGGCTCCTATTATGTATTAAATTGTCATATTTTGGTTTTATTAAGTTGAATTTATAATAACCATATAAAGTTCAAAACACAGTCATTTACCAGGACAAAGTGATCCACAAAGCCACAGTCTGCCCTCGTCAGCCGGTGTCCACCACTGAAGCACAACAGTTCAAAAGAAAAGGGTCACCAAGCCGTCCATTTCAAACATAACCCCACAGCTGAAGAGAGCCAATTTGGAGTGTTATGTTGACCCAGCAGCTGTTGGGAGACCCTGGTCTGCACTGTATCTGTGTACTTACTGAAGGGAGTGCAGGGCAGGGTTTCCCATGCAGAGGGCACGGGCTACCACTGTATGGCAAAAGCTGACCGAGACCCCATTTCAAACCATCTCATATGGACGCTACCCCGCCAAACCAGTGCCGTGCTCAGAAGAAGAAACTCAATTTGATGTCTTTCCACTTAGTAATAAAAATGCTCTTGTAACTCTTACAGCCTTAGCTTGAACAAAATTATTGGTTTCAAATTGAGTCTGGCCCTTTCCTTCCCTCCTCCACTCCCTTTATTCTTGCTACCCCTCTCAGCTAGACTGTTTCTCAACACTGATTTGGTGCATTTTTAGGTTTATCAATGTAATGGTGGTGGTTTTTTTTTTTTTTTTTTTTTTTTTTGGCAATGCCAAGGATTGAACCCAGGACCTCACACGAGCTAGGCAAGTGCTCTGCAACTGAGCTATGTCCCCAGCCCTATCAATGTAATGTTATTTGTCCATAATTTGTAAAATATAAAAGGTATTAATAGAAAAGTTTCCCCAACCAAAGAAAATTAGTAGTAATATTGTACTATAGATCCTAAGAGTGGCTAGTTCGTGTTCACTCCCCCACTGTCTGTCTGTTTGTCTATCTGTCTCGTATTCTCTTATATAAAGATATATAGATATTTAGAATCACTACGCAGACCACATTTAAGGGCTGCTTTTTTCATTACCGTGTATATTACCTCATATATTAAAATGTTCTTGATCATCGTTTGAATGACTGAATATAATAGTGTTGTTTTCTGCTTACTTCATCTTGTTTTTATGAACCAGAAATTGTTCACCTCCATCCGTGTTATGCATGTCTAATTAAGACATTTAAATCACTGGAAAAGTGTTAGGAGACTGAATAGTTAATAATGATCTTTTGCTTACAAGTTATGTATAGTCATATATAATAGTAATATTTCACATATTCCCACAGTTGCCTCATTAGATGTATAGGGAAGGGATTATTATTGTGTCCTTACAGATAAATAAATGAAAGTTCACAGAGATTACATGGCTTTCCAAAGAACACACAGTTAATAAATATGAGGAAATATTGAAATTTGAAATCAAACCTTCTGAATCCAAAACAGTACTCTTTCTAGCACATTTTGCCATTTCCAAGCCTCTCCATTTTATTTTAAGGCTTCATCCTGATACCTCTGGTTCAGATAAACCCTCACTGCACTGGTTTTCAGATCACACCTCAAGAAGCTACAGCTTTCTCATCAGTTTCTTCATTAGCAGAAAACTGGATATGGCCAGATCCTAAGGATAACACTCTTCTCCTTTCAGGAATGCAGATGTGCTGTGCATTGTACCTAGAAAAAGTATTCTTAGTTGTTAGATCCTTGTTGGTAATGCTTGTGTAGTGATTTAGAAACTCAGGCTTTTGTTAAAATGCAAGAAATGCATCAAGAAGTGCAAATAATGCATCATTATTTTGTTAAGTAGTTTGGGGAGTATAGACCAGTGATGGTGAACTTTGTAGAGCTTTCAGTGACCCAAACAGCCCACTGGAGCATGCATGCCACTGGTTCAACACCACTGGTACAGACTATTCTCATTCAGAGTTTGAACATCTTCATTTCAGAATGTGGATAAGCAGAGTCAGAAATTCAGTGGCCATAACAGGATCATAGGACATAACCTCCTCATTAAAGCATCTTAAAAGTAAAGGGTGGTGTTAAAATAACAAGACAATGGAAATGAATCCCTTCTCACCAATCACCTGGGAAACAGATGATCATGTGTCTTCCCTTTCCATATCAGCTCAAATTTAATTGATGATATTATTGTTCTCATTTTTCTCTTCACAGTAGATTGTCATTCTTTTTTTATCTTAAAATAACACCATTTCTTGCTCTGTTTTATCCTGGTGCCTATTTAAAATTGGTCAGGCACATACTTTAACCACTTGTTTTACCTTAAGGGTGAAAACTTTTTCTTTCAAGAATTAAGTTTTATTATGTCTCAACTAAACTGCCTTCCTCTAATGAACACTTACGGAATACTGCACTAAACATCATCAACTGCAAAATTATCTACTTATATTATTCATTAATGGGAATGAAATATTTTTATATTATCCCTTTGATTAGAATTAATGCTTGGGGATTAACTGCAGTATGCTCAATACTTAGCATACATTTTGAAAGGCCCAGCCAGAAGAGTATGTTGTAGATACATAGATTGCAAACGGTTTTGAAGCCTTCGAAAATTATTTTCCCTGTGTCTGCTTAAGAGGCACAGGTATCAGCTCAAGTACTATCCCCTCAAACCAATCAGGAATTGTACTAATAACTGTAAGTAACAATAATGGCTGTTCAGTGAACAGCGTTGCAACTGACTTAATTACATAGTGAGATCAAGAATAACTTGAGTTCATAAGAGCGGTGGCTTGAACTGATTGGCAGGTAGGTGTAGAATCACCCCAATAATTGAAGGAACATTGACACAGGTTTCCCAGGCCTCACAGGACCAGGGAGAGTTAGCCTGGTTTTTGTTCCTTATAATTAGTTAGGAATGAAGCAATTTTAGGCTTAAATGAGACCAAGATATTGCCTTGGGGTGATCTTGGGAAACTAAGATAGAATTTACTCTCCAGGGCTACCAGGCTATGAAGGGACTAAAGGGGCAAATTCTAGTAGGGCATTAAGAAACCTTTTCCTTCAGACAGAGAGCTTGGCTGTGTTCCCACTTCCAGGGAGTTTCTTGGAACTAGCATGCCCTTCAGTGGCAAGGTCAGTGTACACTGAGTTTAAAAACAAGATAGGAATAAAAGAGTGGAACAGTGGGGAAGAAGGTGGGAAAGGGGAATTTCTTGTATCCTTTGATTTCTTTGGATTTCTCTGAATCAAATGAGGTGTTATATACTGTATTGTCAAATGAGGTGTTATATACTGCATTGTCTGAGTTCTTTGAGCCAGACCACTGTTGGCTAGTAGTAGAAAAAGATCCAGATCTCAATCTTTTGACCTTTCTCCCACCCCCTTTCTCGCCTCTCTTGCCCTCCCCTCCCCGCAACTCTCTTTATCTCTCTCCCTCCCTATTTCTTGGTCCTTCTGCCACTATTTCTTTCAAAAGAGGTAAACTCATTTTTCTTGGCCCTATGTGGGAAATCCTCCTGGCATTTTCTAACTGCCAAGTGTTCTATAACCAGCCATCTGTGGAAGGATTATTTTCTTAAGTTAATTCTTTATTTGTTCTTTCTTTCTCTCCCTCCCTCCCTCGTCCTCCCACCTCTGTCTCTGTCTCTATCTCTGTCTCTGTCACTATCTCATTAGATTAATGGTTTAAAGGTAAATGGCAATTGATGTCTCTTGTAACTTCATTTTTTCAGTGGAACTTCATTGTTTCCTTTTGTAAATATTTTGTCCTAAAGTCCCCGAAATGAGATCAACTTCACTGAAACAAATGAAAGATGTATCTTTTGGAGATTTACAGATACCAAATATAGGACTGCAGACCTGACTAGTAATTTGGAATAACTTTAAGCATTTTAGGGATCCCTGGGCAAAAAGAAAATGTAAGGTGGGCTTTCACATTACTTATTCAATGGTTCCTAGCCAAACTTTCCTCCCAATCTGGATAGGGAGCTTCATGGCATAGCAGTGTTCAGACTTCGCTGCATCAATCAAACAGATTGTTCTTGTAGTGGTTACTTCCTGGGGAATTCGCCAGCTGGGATATTGTACCACTGAGCCAAAATAGGCCACTGGAACAGCCATACTCTTTACTTATTCATTTATGGAGTCATTTAAGAAGATGCTGTAGCAGCAGCTGCCTGTTTGTAATAGTAGCCTTGGGGGTGTGCTAAATGAGATCTAAATTAGCCTACTGGATGATCAGATGACAAAGAATACCGAAGAGACAGGTGAATCACAGAAGAAGACTCAGTGGAATGTTCTATAGGGCTTCCCCACTGTGACTCTGGAGTGACTGAAGTTTCAGTTGAAATGATCCCGAGTGAAATACAGAGCATTGAAACTGTAGACCAGAGTGCCTGCCCCACTCCCACCCTAACCTTACCACATTTCTGAAATACCCCTCCCTATCAGGGGAAGCTCAGAAAATAGTCTTAATTTTCACCTAAGGGAAATACAATTAGGAAGGTTAGCGTTTGCCCTGAGTACCATTTTGCACAGTACAAAACTCAAAAGAGAACTACATGTGAGGTACTTTCTACTCTTCGGTAACTTGGTTTTTTTTTTCCTTTGTACTAGTCCAGAAACTAGCCTTTGAGGGTAGAAGAGAAATAATCTTATCTAAGCTGGAACTTCTTATAAAGCACAGATAGTTTATAAACCCTGAATAAGGCTTTGGGCCAGACAATTAAAAGGGAACTATGAAAGCCAAGAGAATTCTACAGCAAAGGGACATCTTGACTTCTCTATTATCAACTGGCTGGTGATAGCACCCAGCAGCTCTGGCAGTCAACAGAGCCTCAGAACCACAGCTGATACCTTCTTTGGGCCTGGAGAGAGCTGCCTGTAGGCCATTCCTTCCTTCTTAATGCTTACCATTAGCATACTGCACTCTTTTTAATTGCAGAACACATTAGAAACAATTAGCAAATGCAAAAGTGAAGGAGCTCTAGTGGCTTTTAGTATTTAGGGGCAACTTTTAAACAGAGCAAAAACACACTTTTCTGAATCAGATGTGCCCTTTTACCTGAAACATGTTTTATTCCTCTGCCATGGCATGTGCTTCATTCCATTTAAAAATGGAGTCAAGGGAGTGGTGGTGCACACCTGTAATCCCAGCACTCGGGAGGCTGAGGCAGGCGGATGGTTGTGAGTTCAAGGCCAGCCTGGGCTACAAAGTGAGCTCAAGGCCAACCTGGGCTACAAAGTGAGCTCAAGGCCAGCCTGAACTGCATAGCAAGACCCTGTCTTAAAAAGACAAAAATAAAATGGAGCTTCTCTGGACACGGATTCAGTATGTATTACTGCTTGCTGCCATTTAGTATCAGATGCTTTTTAGGAAGCATTATTTAGTAAGCTGATTTTCTCATGCTGAATAATGTGTATTAAAATGATAGCAGAAGCATATTCCAAAGTCATCTTTTAACTGACACAGCAAGAATACGGAGCCACATTGACTGCTATTGAGACAGTTTAATCATTCATTGTTAACTGGGAACATTCTCATTTTTATTGTGCTGTCATTACCTATCACTATACTCTTGCCTGAAAAGGAACTATTTTATAGGAAAAAATAATGAAATTAAAGAAACAATGGATTTGATTTTTCAATGCTCAGGAAGTGATTCATTCAATACCAGGCTGATAAAATTCAGGCAGACATCATTAGGACTTTAAGTATTTCAACTTTACTTATGTGATTTTTTTCATATTTCTCACATAGACTTGAATGAGGCTTTATGTAAATACAAATTCCCTCATTTCATATATTGATGCATTATTTTTCTGCAGTTTTTTCCCACCTTCTCCAGAGAGAAACAAAGCTCAGTTAATATACAGATTAGAAATTTTATGGAGAATTAGGCTTTATTGTCCCCAGAGACTAAGGTGATGAAGGTTAGAACCCATTGATTAATTTGCATCAAATTTTAAAAAGTTGTCTTGCATCAAATTTAAAGAAGTTGTCGTAGTGAGATTTTGTCATGAGCATTTTCACAGCTTGATTCAATTTCTCATTATATTCCAGTTATCAAATAAAATCAAACAAAACTATTCCTATAGAATGAGACACATAAAAATGACAAACTACCTGAGAAAAAGAACAAAAGATACAGATGTTCAACTATTTCCAACCTTATTTCTTACCTGCTATGCCAACTCCCCATGCCATTTTTTAACCAAAATAATATAATGCAGAAAAATTCCATTACTATCTAAAATTACTGGTGAAAAAAGAAAAAATAGGAGAAATTGGGACAACCTCCAAACAGTATCATGATGCGTCCTGGACCTGCTAGGATGGAAGCATTTAATAGGATGAAGGATAGGGTGAAGTAATCTCACAGCGAAATACTTCATCCGATAGCACCCAGCAGCTCTGGTAGTCCACAGAGCCTCAGAACCATAGCTGATACCTTCTTTGGGCCTGGACAGAGCTACCTACAAGCTTTTCCCTCCTTCCAAATCCAGGGAATTTGAGATTCAGTGACACAGCTTAGAAAAGTAGATCCTTCCTTAATTGAAGGTCTCTGTGTAAACAAATAGAATCAGTTTTACATTTATGTAAGAAATACAAAAAAGACCATCAGTATATTCACAAATGCCAATTGTAGAAGAGCACCAGGCATCTTGGAGGATGACATTTGAGGGTTACACTGTTCCTAATCAGCTTTTTCCAAGTTCGTATTTATTTAGTGTGCAACAAAAAGAAGAGGTTCAGTAAGAGAGCTATGATAGGCAGTCGGGGAAGGAAGGAAAATAACACACTAGGCAAGTAAACAATGTTACCATTAACTAGTATATACTCCTCCAATATGTTCATTACTTCTAGAGATAGATTTTGGGAATGACAGCCCAGTGTATTGTACATAAAGGAGCAGAGCTCCTCACGTGTGTTTCTGTTGGACCCTCACACCATGTATGATGATGTTTGGAGCAGACATGATTCTTCCTGCTTATGTTCTTAGGAAATAAGTGTTCATTCCTTGCGTAATTTCCCAAGTATAATACATTCCAAACCACTTACTTCTGAAAATGAAGTATATCTTACATAGAGAAACCAGCAGTCAAGTAAAATGTGTGCCATACAGTACTGTTGGGAAGGACACTTGATTTGCCAGACCAGTGATGACAAACCTACAGCATGGGTGCCACTGTGAGCACGCAGAGCCCTCTCTGTCAGCACGTGAGCATCAGATAATGGTATGCCAGATGCACACTTTTACCTTTCAGTAAAAAGCTATTTGTATCATTAAAAACTCTGTTTTTGTGTTTTTCTTTTAAGGCAAAAGATGTTATTGTATGAGTTGCCTTTTCAAAACTAAAACCTCAGTCTTCAGGTTTAACAGCAGTGTTGGCACTTGGCGATAAAATAAGTGGGTTCTGGGTTGCAGTTTGGGCAATAGATCTCTAAAAGATTTCACCATCACTGTGCTAAACTATATGGAAATAATATTTTTAAAATGGACAAGTGGGTTTAAAAGGGCTATGAGGCCACTGGCATGTGTTTGCAGCCCACTGGGTTGTCAGAGAAGGCTGTAGCATTTCATTTCTAAATTAATAAATTCCTTTTAGGAATTAGGATGGAAATCCAGTTAAATTTTATCTCTTCTGACCAGCATTGGCTTAATAACCTATGTGACAGCTGTCCTTACAGAGAAATACTATAGTTATGCATCAAATTAGCAAAAGTACATGGCTTATGAAAAGAAGAATGGTAAATTTATAATAGCCATTTTGCACTTAATTTTTATTGAATCTCTATGGAACATTTTTGTCTCATTGCTTTAGAAGGTGTTAATGTCACGGTGAATGTCTGCCATTCATTTTTTTAAGCCATCATCCTATCCTTCATATAACAGAAGGATTAGAGAGATAAGAAGACCAACTTTCAAGATTATATAAATTTGATAGAAAAAGCCAGCCAGTATTTCCCCATCAGCTCAAGCTATATTTTGGCATATCATTGAAGTGTGATGTGAGGGATTTCTTTCAACTTTAGGTATTTGTCAGAATATTCAGGAGATGAAAGTTTACTCACACTTTAAAAAATAACTACAGAGTAATTTTTAGAAATAAATCAAACTGAAATTTCATAGCCTTGGAATAATAATATTCATCATCTATTAACTTGTAAATGGAGAAATCAGTATCATTTCCACAGTGTATAAATTAGTAAACCTGATGGCTCAAAACATCTGTTAGAACTTCAGTAAGGGAACCTGTTAAATCCCTGAAAGATCCAAAGCTCCTTTCTTAGAATGCCTCAATCTAAAAAGACTGTAAATTGGACTTGAATATGAACTACTTCAGACAACTCAATGCTTAAACATTTTCCAGACAAATTGAAAATTTCTTTCCTGCAGTACCATACAAGAATGAGTATTCTTACTTATTCATAAACTGAATTTAAATATGTCTTACTTGGTATTTTTGAATTATCTACCGAGACTAAATAAATCATAAACTCTAATTTTAAAAGTACAATTAGGATAATTGGATTAGCTAGTTGCTTTCATTTAAGTGTCCATACAAAAGGAAATTAGGTTTTTAAGAATGAGTTTCTCATATGGGCTATGCAGTCTAGTGGATAGCTATTGAAATGAAGGCAATTTCTGTTAGTAATTGTGAGTCGAACTTGCTTACACTTTAATTTAAAGGAAACTTGTCTGTTTTGAGAGGCTTACTTTTTCTGCCAATTTGGAAGATTACTAAGGAACATTACTTGAGTGTAGAAAATTTATTTACTTCTATCTTGTAAATGACATTCCTCCCTCCTGAACACAAATATTGTAGTCCTGGTGAAATCTAAATGCTCAACTTCATTAGTTGGTTTTGTTTCACTGAGGCTTTATAACTGTAAATGGGAGCTTATTTCACAGTCTCAGGCCTTTCATCACCAATCCTCAGGAAAAAAAATAACCAATTAGACATAATAAATACATACTAAGTATTTGAACTGTCAACTTGCCATTTTAAAAATCAGAAGCAAATAAAAAAATCAGAAGCAAATTCATAAGGTAAAATCTTCACTAGAATTATCTGTTATCCTATATAGTAATTGAGCAAGAAACAGAATCATCAAAGACCTACAATAATACTTCAGCTTATGATTTGTTGTTTTTATACAGCCAGCAAAATGCTAGGAAATCAACTGAATTTCTTGTGTGGAAGTCAGAGTAAGCCTCCATGAAGCCCAGTTTTAAGTACAACATTTGTTTTCCTTTAGCCATAGTCTTGAAGTGGAAAATTAGGGGAATAAAAAGTAGGCAATGTAGACCCATCATTATGGGCAATATCATTGTATAATCGGGTCAGGTTTTAAAACTGTTTTCCAGGGGCTGGGGATTTAGCTCAGCGGCAAAAGCGCCTGCCTGGCATGCGCAAGGTCGTGAGTTCGGTTCCCGGTACCAGAGAAAAACCAAAACCAAAAAAACAAAACAAAACTGTTTTCCAGTACTTTATGCATACCCCTGTAGCTTGAGGAAAAAGCTCATATTAGTTATTTCAAGATAAGGGCAAATGCCCATCTTTAACTGCTCCTTCTGGTGGGAAATTTGTGGTTGCTAGAGGAATACCTGTTTGTGGTTCAGGTAATATCAGTGAGGAATATGGGATGATTTAATTTTACTTTAATGGTAGATGCAGGCATATAGATACCTGATTTTTAAGTTAGTTTGTTGGGTTTTACCATTATAAATGCAGCACTGGAAGATCAAAACTAAGAATGAAGATCCAACTAAATCCTTTCATTTGTTTCCAAAAATCTAGTATCATAGTGCCCTGCCTATAGACATTCAATAAATATATAATAGTTAATTAACTTTTTTTTTGTTAAAATTGATTTCCTGTAAAATTTCTAAAGAACAAGGCTGTCTTAAAAGAGAACAATATGTAGAAGTCATTTTACCCACAGTTGGGAGTTGAGGTCCTTTTACCTATAGGGTGAGCTATGGAATGCTATCAAATCTGAAAAGCTTCAGTAGGGGCCATTAAGCATAAGACATCTTTTCATTCAGTGCTATCTGTCCAGTTGAGAACATTAGGCCTTAGGCCTTAATAATGTCTGTAGCTGGCACTTTGTTCCTTTCTGTGTCTAGCATTTCTGTGATTAAGATACTTCACAATGTTCCCAAATTAGGATCTCATAGGTTTCTGCTTTTCTGGACATAGTGCCTATTTTCCAGGGTTCAGAGGAATCTGTCTTTCATTTGTTTCACTCTTTAGTAGTTATCGAACAGAAATTTGAAAGGGAAGCTGTGCCGTCCACCTTCATAATTTGTTCCATTAGCATCAAGTTAGCGACCTACACACATCTGCCAGATTTGCTAGTGTCAGAGCCTTGTGCATCTGTAACTGCAAATGTGGACAACTGTTCCAAGTCTTGCCATTCACAGGCTGTCTTAAGAACCTGAAAGTGCTGTACTGTATTCCTTCCCCAAGCTCAGTTGAGCTCCTTGCTACCCAAGAGATAGTGCTGCAGCATGGTTCTTGTTCTGTGTTGCTCGCCATCAGCTCTGAGGAGCCACGGTAGCCCAAAGAAAGCCTACATAGGAAACTTCCCGCTGCGACTCAGCTATTCCCACTGCAGTACCCATGGATTTACATATGGTAGTTCATCCTGTTCCACACATGGATGTATATTAAGGCCTATACATATTACTGGCATACTGTGTGTGTTCAATAAATGTTAACCATTTCTATTATCAAATAGCCTGTTATTTATGGCGAAACCTCTCCAGTGCCCCTCAAGATGAAATGGTTTTCACACTCAAGCCTAGGGTACTCATACTAAACAACAGTTCCTCCCATGACTAGATAGCTCTAGATTCCATAGTCCTCTGTGATACTCTCCATCCAACACTCATCTTGCCAAACACTATTCTTACATTTATCTCTTCTGTTCTTTAATGAGACCATAAATTATGAAAGAGGAGGATACATGTGGCTTGTTCAGTGCTGTACTGCTAGTGTGCTTAGCATAGTGTCTGAAATTTTCATGCCTATAGTAGGTGTTTAGTAAGTGTTTGGTAAATAAATGAATGAAGTACTGCACTGTCACAGGGACTCATACTGTCCTACAAAATGGGAGTGGTTTCCAAAGAAGATATGCATTCCCCAGTTATATCCCCCCGCCAAACCACAAGATTAGCATAATCCACATATGCGGCATGAATAGATGCAAAGCATTAATATTAGTAAATATGTACCAAATATTAGCTTGGTTGTATGCAACATAATACTTTGATTAGTCATGAATATATTGATTGGTTAATAAAAAAATAAATATCCACATCATCTGCAATATCATTAATAATTAGTTAAATCTGTTTAGGTAGCAGCTCCAAAAGGCACAGTCCTCTCTCAAGTAACTGACACTCACGTATATCAAACCCAGTAGGCCTTGCCTTAGTACATCTTAAGGCCCTGTCACTTTTCACTTTTTCCATCTTTTTTTTTTTTTTTTTTTTGTGCCAGGAATAGAACTCAGCACCTTGAGCTTGCCAGGCAGGTGCTGTGCCACTAAGCTATATCCCCAGCCCTCCACCTGCTATTAATAATCTCATCAAATACACCTGACCTCAGCTTCTTATTTTCCTTTAACTCCTTGTTAAGACTATGAATAAATGTTTCTTGATCCTTTATATTCCTCCTACTATTCTGAAGATAGCTTCCTGTACTTTATGCATATCCATCCATCCATCCATCCATTCTTACATCCATCCATGCATCCATCCATCCAAACATTAAGTAATTCACAACACTGATTGCTCAATGCTTACCAAACATAGCCTCTACCTTTTCTGAGTTTCTTAAATGAAAGAAATATTAAACAGCTGATAACAGGAGTGTCTGTTTCTTGTCTCCTTCTTACTAATATCTGACCACTCCCAAATGAAGATTGTCAGGCAAGGTTTACTGCTGCAGAGCTCTGTTGTGACAGTATTTAAAGTGGGAGTATGACCAAAACAAGAAAGCCTAGGAACCAGGATGCGGAGAAGCAGGAGGTCCAGTAGAATGAAACAGTTTTTTGTTGTTGTTGTGTTTTGTATTTTTCCGAGGCCACCACAAGAATTTAAGCTCTTCCAATTCATTGCCTGGCAACAGGAGCAGGCTCACTCCTCAAAAGCTGAGAAAGAGCAGAGAAGTAAAGGAGCATTTCCAGAGAAATCCCCAGGGGATTTCTTAACCAGATGTTTAGAAAATATTGTTTAAATTCTTAAAGGTACAGGATGCTAACGTATTCCCCAAGAGCAACTGATATAGGACAGGAAACAAAAACCCAGACTTCAGCACTTGATCAAAAACAGGGTTTACAGAAACTCAGTACCTGACTCTACCCCATTTTGAGAACCAAAAGCCTAAATCATCCACCCAGAAGCAGATTTGATGCCACCTACAAATGTTAATTGTGAGCCCTGCTCTAGTTTATACATGGGGGTGATATGGTTCTGTTAGCAGCTGCCACTCTGCTGATATTTTTATTCACATAAATTATACATATTAATGAGGCTCAGCATATTTCAGTATACACATAGAGCATGCATTGTCAAACACACTTTCCCTTTACCCTCTCTGCTTTCCCACTTTCTAGTAAACACTAGCCTTCATACACCATTGGTGGGGATATAAATTAGTACATCCACCATGGAGGTTGAAGTATAAACAGTATAGAGGATCTTCAAAGAAAACAACCTAAAAATAGATCTACCATATGATCCAACGAACCCACTCCTGGGTATATAGCTAAAGAAAATGTGCCAGTATATTATTCAGGCAAAAGTAATTGTGTTTTATGTGAATGCAGACATCCTAAAATATTACCATTCTTTCCTGGATTTATAAACATGTTTTTAAGAATTCAGTTTCTCAGTATGAGCCAGGAAACCCTTTACAAACTTTAACCTATTTTGTTCTCCTAAGCACCCTATGAAAAAATGCTATTATTTCCATTTTAAAAATGAGGAAACTGATGAACAGAGGTGACATTATTTGCCCAAAGTTACTCATTTAGGCAGATCTTGATTCTAATCATTGCTGTGTTGCTTTTAACTTTAAAACTTGTTCTACTAACTGGTATACAAACCTGCCTTAATATAGAACATATATACGATGAAGAATAAAAGAACGTACTTTAGGACAGTTTGGGAAAGTATGTGCTGTTAGCCTTTTATTTAGGATTGTTGGAAGGGGCCTGCAGTTGCCCTTACCCACTTTTCCAGTATGCCAACATCAGCAAGGAAAGACATCGTATATCTTAAAAACCAGTTTCCATGGAAAAATAATAGCTACAGTGTTTAATGGGCTGGTTTCCTGACTCCTAGTTATGAGCCCCGGGTCAAGTCCATCAATGTAAATCCAAAAGAGAGTAGAGTATGTTGCTGGCAATGTAGCCAGACTTCATTGCATTTAGATCAGGGCCCAGAACCTCTGCTCCTGCTAAACCATGACAGGCACTTGGTTACATCCATTTATTTACCTCTGTCCCCTGGTTATAAGGCACATTGCCCTGGAATCCTGATGTACCCACTTGTCTGACATAGCCATGAGCAGTCCCTGGGACATTCTGTATTGACTGCTGTTGACAATGTTTATTTTTATAAAGTGTAACTCACAATTTAGACCATTTTTTTTTCTTACTGTGGATAAAATCAACAGCCTTAAAGATGCTAGGTAATCACCCTACCACTAAACTACATCCTTAGCTCAAAACCATTCTTTTTCTTATCTCTTTCACTTATGTTTTCTCTCAAATTATTCCCTTCTTGTAAACAGCATCATAATTGTAGTCCTGCAGTGATTCTTCTATCCCATTTATGTAATTAGTAAATTGTGGTATTTATTTCTTCTTTAACACCCTCTTTCTTAAAAAAATAATCCTTATTTTTGTTTTGGTAAATTGAAGACTGAATGTAGTGTGCAGCAAAGAAGTAATCTATTAATCCTTCTCAACGGTGTATGTTTGGCCTAAGAGATCATGTTCTAAATAGCATTTTAAGCCCAAGTAATAGCAAGTTTTAAGCTCTTTCATGTGAAAAACACAACAGATTTAAGTACTAGGTCCATGGATAACCGCCTCTTGATATTTGAACACTTTAATATATCTCAAGTAAACATTCAAAATTTAGCATTTACTTTGAAAATATATATTTATCATATATCTTGTCCAATTCAAAGAACGGACTTTTCTAACGTGGAAGAGAGCTTTTCACTTTCACACATTACTGGGCAAGCCCCTGAAATTCACTAGGCATCAGGATTTTCTATTTTTGATGATTAATTACCTGTTGACACACTTTTCAAAAGTATTCTCTTTAGCTATTTCCTTTCATCTTATGGTACCTTTATTATGAATAGCCTTTCATGTTTAACTCAAACGAACATCAGTAAAAGTTTATTTCGTTTAGGGAGAGATGCTGGTTTATACTTATAATACAGTGCAAAACCACAGTGAAAAATAAAGCCCCAATCACTGTACCTCAATAGGAGTTTAAATATATTACAATAAATCTAATGATTTAATAATTATACAGAGACCTTGATAATCTGGAATAATTAGTTCTTTCAATCTACCAGGCCACTGGGATTCATCCATCCTTTCATTCAGTAAAATTTTTTGGTATGAAAACAGCATCAGACACTATTCCAAGTGCTAGAATACAGCAATGAGCAAAACATGATCCCTGCGCTAATTGAAGCTTATGTTCTAGAGGGATAGACAGACATTAGATGCACAGATGAATATAGAGTTGGCTGTGGAGAAGAAATCAGCAGGATTGGGATAACAGTGATGAGAGATAAGAGTTCTCCTTTCATATCAGGTGGTCAGGGAAAGCTACTCTTAGGTGGCATTTGCCAGATGAGACGAAAATGTTCAAGTGGACATTTGGAGGAGCAATATTCTAGGCTAGGTGGGACCAAGTTCAAAGGCCCTGAGATAGGAGTATGTTTCACTTGTCCAAAGGTTGAGCTAAGAAGCCTGTGGGACTGATGTCAGATGAAAAAGAGAGCAAGTGAAACAGGGAAGCAGAGATTTCACAGGGGGTTGTTCACATGTGATCAAATAGGCCAAGACAAGAACTTGGCTTTGACTCGGAGTGAGATGGCAATCTGTTGGAGGGTGTTGAGTAGAGGAGCCACATGATCTGCCTCATATTGTAAATTCGTATTTTATCCCAGGTATGGCTTATATAATGCTAGACTAAGTAACATAGGCAATTAGAAAATGTTCTCAAGGAGTCTGCAAACCCCTGCTTTGTAGCCTCATGGACTGTGCTTTGATTCACAGTCACATACTGAACCTCAGACTTTAACCAAAAATGATGGGCATTTGCAGTGTGGGTCACGATGGAACTGGTAAGAAAATAATTATCTCAGACCATCCCATTCATACTGTGGGGAGAAATAAATGAGCACAGTCATTCAACTCAGCCATCAGCAGTGCAGCAAAAACAACTCCCACTGAAGTGAGTCAAGAGCATCTTCATAAACCAAGGCAAGCATATTATGCTTTAAATGATGGCACCGTGGCCTCCAGGAAGCAAAGCACCTTCCAAACTGCTTAATTTACTACTAGGCTGTGACTCAGGCTTAGGGAGTGTCTAACCTATTATTGATTATTCGAAATATAGGAAGGAACTTGGCTAAGTATTGAGTCGATTTGGAGGAAAAGAGAGTTCGTGTTGCTAAGAAAAACAAACATGTAATGTGCAGCCATCCTCACGCCACCTATGTGTGGCTGCCTGGCATCGAGGGCCTGCTACTTGCACACCCACCTCTTTGCTTTTTCATGGGTAGTGCACAAGTCGTTTGATGTTTGTAGAGTTAAACATCCCAATTTTAATAGCTTCACAGCTGTTTAATTTGTCCATTTCTGTTTCTTCATAATTCTAGAAAATTAGCAAAGTCTCTAACAAATGAGACTAGCCTATCAAGATTTGAAATCTCCAATGCTAGGAGATTTGAAATTCAGTTAGTATTTCCTAGCAATCTTTATACTGTCCTTTATCCTGGAACCTCGGCTCATGATCCCACTCCCTGTTTCTTCTCCTTCCCTGTAATTTTCAGCAAATGTCCAGCTTTATAAACATTCTCTCAGTAGAGCTGAAATGCAGAAAGAACCAATTCAGTGGCGCCAAAGTGTCTGTGTTATATGGCCTACAGAATGTTCTTTGGATAGATAACTAGGAGGGCTTAGCCTTCTTCCCAAAGTGCGAGGCACCACGGTTGTGCAAATCTAGTTTAGGAAAACCAGTGCACAAGTTTGGCACTCAGTAAATCTTTATTCATGTAAGTAACTACCATATAAAATGATACGTAGAGTAATTGGTCTTCAAGTCAGCCAGAGATGGTATTGTACATTCTGCAAACAACAAACATTATATAAAGATGTTCAGAAAAGTTTTCAGCCTCTAGGCAAATTATGCATTGTGATTCTTTACACAAACCAGTTCCTTTCTGGGGCCAGAACCTTTGACTGATTTATGTAGAAAACAGCAGAGAATATCTGAGCTCATGTGAAATTGTTTATCTGATTTGAACCAGCATGTGTGTCCACTGTCCTTTTTGTGAACAACCAACATTCGAGAGTCAATCAAAGAACACATCCTTGTCTCTCTTCCCAAGTTGTAGACTTCAAATCAAGGAAAAAGTGGATCTATGATGGATGGGGGAGAGAAAACTTAGATGTTAAGCCCACACAATCTTCCCCCTGGATGCATAACTTGGGCATGAAAAGGAAAGTATATACATCTGGTAAACTCTGTTTCTTTTACAATGGGCACCTTCCCTTCCACTGACTGTTTTAGTTGGAAGGCAACATTTAATCACTTCTGCCTGAAGCTGAGTGGGAGACTTTAATTCTGAGGTCTTCCTGAAAAGACGTATTTTTTCTTTCTCATGGGGAAGAACCATTGTCTTCAACTTTCTGGTGTTAAGGGATATAGTAGGCACCATCATATAGCAATCCTCCAGATTTATTATGTGGGAGAGGTAAAAAGGAGAGAAGCAATCCAACTGCTGATGTAGTTCATGAATACACGGTGCTGTGTATGATGATGTGGTGATAACGGTTTTAGAGTGACCAGTGCTGTACACTTAAAAGAACCATTGTATGGAATCAAGGAGAGCCATAAGACTAAGTACACATATATTGTGAACATTTAAATTTTTGTTCCCTTGATTATCTTTAAAGTAATATATACATATGGCATATTTGCCAGTATAGATTTTTCATCCCCATCTGGTAAAAATTAGTATGAGATAAATAATTTAGCTTCCTTCTGTTCAGATACAATTTCATTACCCTCTTCCTTGATGCTGTGAAAAGTCTTCAGAAATAATCAATTGTTAAGTGCTTTTGCATTCCAGCCAAAGCTGAGCCTGGAGGTTTCTGACATGCTGACGTTCAACTCTTTTCCTCTGTGTGCTGTGAAAAGAGGTGGCTGATTATTAGCAAGTGGCCCCCAAGGAATTGCATGCCTGGTGGTAGCGCCTGCACAAGCACACTGTCTGCTAAATCATAGTGTGAGGAAGCGTGACATGAGACCAGCTTGAATGTTCAAGAAGTGCAAATCATTTTTCAGGATTAAAAAGATGATAATGCCAAGCATAAGAAAGAGATCTAGGAGCGATTAGTTACGTATTCCTTGTGACCTAGTGAACCTCTCCTTAATCACAGTGAATACTGAAGCCTCTGAAGTACATTAATTGCTTTGAAACAGATATTTTTCCATTCATAAGAAAAAAAATCGCTTTTACTTTTTATCCTGGCCTTATTTTTCTGCTCTGGCTTGACTTGAGGAATCTTATGCTAGAGTTGTAGGAGACCGGTTGCCAGATTGTGGAGGGCATTGAACACCAGGCCAAGGAGTTTGGATTTTATCCTGTAGGCAGCAGGGAGCCACTAAAAGATGTAGAGCAGGAGGAATGTAAAAAATAGGCCTTGATTTGGATGCATGTTTAGTATAAAAGTGCAGTGATAAGATATATTAAGGGAGTGTTACGGTTCTGTTCGCAGCATGAATATAACTGGAGCATTCAGCTCTACTAGCTGTCTAGTTCAGTTTTTACAGCATGCAAATTTTCAGAGCCAGCTGTAAAAGCTTGATGGTAAAAGAACAAAGTAAGCATTGATCATGTGAATGTAATTTTAAAGAGGAGTTTTTAGTGATCATGATCACTGGTAACACAGAAAAACAAGCATTTTAAACTGTGGCTGTAGAATTATTTGTTATTTTGCTTGAGTTTTTTGAGACCACTCTTATGCTATATGATTACCTTAGGTTGTAAGTACTGCCTGCAGAGATAATTTATGCATTTTGCATTCTCATGCAAATACCTCAACCTTCTGCTCTGTTGAAAATGAAAGCTGAAAATTGTTTGGAATGGTAATGATTGTACAAAGCTTATGAAGTATTAATCATTTTTATATATTCTCATAGTGCACATTATCTTACTTCATTGTGTTCTCAACTATGGTAATGCTTAGGTAACAAATATTTGAAAACTTAAATTGTCTATTTTGATAAAGAGCTGTAACTGCATATTTCAAAACAGAATGTCATCATACTTAAAATTAATAAAAATATTAACATAAAAAGTTGTATTTAGAAAAAAATACAGAACAAACCAAATTTAATTTAAACTACAGCAGGGGAAGCTCACTTATGAACTGTAGCTGCATACTTGGTCTAAACCATACTGTAAAACACTGCATTTGTAGAATTCAGACTTCACTGCAGTGGTGTCTGCATAACCATAGGATAAGGTGTTAATAATAATAAGCTGCACTGCAAGAGATAGCAGTTTTGTCATAAATAGAAAACTGTTGTCTTGCTTACTGCAACTTAGCTACACATCTCAGCATTACATGTCCCTTGTGAGAATGTGATTTAGTTTGATAGAGACAGTCATGTTTTAGAGCATCTTGTTTTAATTACCTTTTTCAGAACTTCTGTGCACCAATTCTTAGTTTCTCAAGAGACCTAGATTTCCTTTTTTCCAGAGATAAATGTGTGTTGCACATTAGAGCATCTGTCAGAAGATATACGGTTACTTCTCTATCCAGTGCATCTGTAAAAACTAACTTCACACAAGAATATAACCTGGCTAGAGCAGGCTTTCAGCATTTGCCCTGAGCTCTGAGTTCATTCAGGAAACGGACATCTTACCCAAAGAAGAGAGAACTTATTTTCCCACATTTCCTGTTAAACAGGGCTAAGGGGGGAAATTTCCCATAGCCACAGGATTATAAGATTGGGAAGGATAAATTATCATAATTATCACTATCTCTTTTTTCATTCTCTGTTGTTTTTCTCTGCATTCTGTTTCTGTTTCTGTCTTTATTTTCCTCTCTTGGTTTCTTGCATGTGCAACACACATGAGTCTGATGAATCAATTTTGATTTCTCCTTTTATCTGTTACCCACATCTGCACCGAAAGAGGCAATAGCCTAGTTTCAGTCAAAGGGTTCTGTAGTCATTCCTTAAAACGTCTCTAGGGTAGGTCAGTGGGAAGAAAGTACCCAAAATGTGCTGAAATACTGTTATGAATATTTTACAGTAGAAGAATGAACTATTAATGGCATGATCTAGGAGAATGTTACATGGACAGTTTTAGGTAAGATAAATGGAGAGCTGCAACGTTGTGTGGTGCAGAAAAAGTAGCCGGGGGATAGGCTGGCCAGCTTGGTTTCTTCTCTGTGTTAAAATGCTTCCTTCCCTCAGAACCAAGGGCCACTTAAGGCTACTGGAACCTCAGTGTTTTGCCTCCTGTGATCAGAGAAATCAGATTGCTTTAGAATAAAGGCCTTTCACAGGTCATCTCCAGCCACCTTAAAGCTCCCTCTAGAAGTAGCTTCTTTCTATCCTGGATTTCTTATCTGGAGGAACGTGTTAAACAGGTTCTAGTGTGTTAGCATCTCTGCTTCCATTTATTTGAAGTACTTTAGAAAATATTTTTAAAAAGATCTCCCGAAATCCATTATAATCATTGCCTTTGTTACCAGCATTATTAAACTGTCCCTTACCTGTCATTTGAATGCCATAACTGTTCAAGCAGTTGTAGGAAACTTGAAAAGAAGGCACTGCTTAAAGATAAGGTGCTATTAGATATTTCACTATTGTTTTGTTGGTAGCCTACATTGTAAAAGTAGAACTAGTGAAATCATGGTTTAGAACAAAAGAAATAAGGCAATGATGTTGAACTTTCTGTGGTACAGTAATTAAAATCAGACATGTAAATGTCTTGTGGACCATCAATACTGGGTTATTTCAGAAATTCCTTTAATATCATGAGGGCTCACTGACACACAATATTGTAATTCTAGTTGTAGAATCTTAGTATATTTGAAGGTCTAAATCAAAAGCTTATGTATTGATATCCTTGAAAAAGAATCGCTACTTAAAGCAGTGCTTGCGGTAAATTTCATATATAGCATTAACCCCTCACGGAAATGGAGAGATGTTCCTCTGCACCGTTTGTCTTCTTTGACAATCACTAATTTTTATAGCAGTTTCAAGTGGAGGGATGATAAATTTTCTTATATGTCACATAAACTGCAAGTTAGGGCGAGGGAAGAGACCCAATGGTCACTGAACGTTATGGCGTGTGCTAAGCCCTTCCCGGGCTTGCCCTCTCCAACCCTCCCTAGAAAGCACTTGCTGCTGTTTGTGTAGCAGATGCAGGATCAGTGGACACATAAATTGCCCAAAGTCAGAAAGCTGTAAAGTGGAGCAGGTTACTTTTGAACAGAGCTCTTCGGCATTCACAGGAGCAGGGCACACCAGTAAGAGGGAGGACTGAAGCTTCAATGCACGTTGGAATCACAGGCTTGAAAGGAGTTAACATTGAGACTATACAATAGCTATTATCTGGGAGAAAAGGAGCACTTGCAATTGTATTATGGGCTTCTTTTCTGTGGTTTTCTTCACCTGTATGATAAGAAACTTCGCTCTCAAGCCAGAGGGATTCATATCCATAATGAAATTGTTATAGAGCGACACTGTCAAGATTAAATCAGATCGTTATATGCATAGAGGAGGCTGCTACACCACCTGGCACATAGTAGACTCTCAGTAAATACTAGTTCAGAATGAATTCCCCCATCGAGGTCTCAAGTTAATGAATTGACTTCCCTTCAGACTCCTGGCCAGTGATGGATATTAACATCCTCTCATTTAGCTCCTGTCAAGGGACAGATGACAAGAAATGGCCTCTCTGCTTTTTCCTGTCCTCAGAAGAAGCTTGCAGATGGAATGCGATTCAGTAGCACAATAGCCCTCCATGACACAGCTCTCATCCTTAGTATGGAGATGAGGCCTTTGCATGGCGTTCTGTGGTACCAGGCTGTACACTCTGCAGTGAAAAGCATGAGTTAAATCAGTCTCTGCTCTTTATCACTGCTTTCCTACCTGTGCAAGTGAAAAGACCTCATTTGACAGTCTTTGAAGAAACAGACTCTTGGTTATCATAAGTGAAACTCTTGTACAGAGACAGACCTATCAACTTTAATACCACCCCGACCCAACACAAGTCAAAATGATGACCCTCAACATTGAGATGTTCTGAAGTACTAAAATATCCTATATGCCCATCTTGGTATAATTTTGTTTTTAATGGTTTACCTATCTTGCTAGACCTTTCAATGGGTCTAGGAGGAAAGAACCTTTCTCCTTTGCCTTACAGTTGGTTGGATCTTGGGAAGACTTTAGAGCTGCTAAGCTTTTAAGTGTTCAGTACTTGTAACAGCTGTTTAAAAGCAAATATATATACGAAATATATCAAGATAGTTAAGATAGTTATACTAGTAATTTCCCTCAGTTCATTGAAAGGAAGGGTTTGTGGTAATATTGTTTGGACAGTTAAATGACTATATCTTGTACTTTGAGTCACTAATTTAAAGATAACAATACACAATGTATTAACCACTGTTACCCTCCTATTACCTTGTTTTGAAATTTTGGGGTTTTTTTTCTCTTTAAAATAAAAAATGTTTGAATATACAACCTCTTATGCTTACACTCTTACTGCCCACAAGTAGTTTAAAGCTCATTCTCTTGCAGATAGACTTTGATCACACTTTGAAGCTACCACAGAGAAGATTGCCACAAATGAGAAAGCTTTATAGAAATGATATTTAGTTGATGGGTACAAATTAATTCTAGTAACCAGGTAAAGGACAGGAAGATTTTTTTTTGAGAAATCATTTCTGATATTTGGCTATCCTTTCAAAGAATATTTGTCAACCTTGGCCCATAAAAGCCAAAATACAGCTAATACACATAATAGACAAAAATGTTTAGGAGTTAATCCCACTTATAGAAGCATTCTTTACTTAGAAAATAAAAGTACTTTTGTGAAGATGTCTGTTTAACAGTGTGAGCCTCTAAATATAACTTGATGCTCACACAGCTTCCCTAGAACATAATTTTCTCTTTATTTAACCAATACATGAAATATTAAAATTATACATGTTAATGGAGTACCAGGTAATATTCCAACACAATGTACACTGTAATTTTTAAATCAGGTTAAACATCTCTATATCATCAAACATGATGTTAAAACATTAAGACTCCTTTCTTCTAGCCCTTTAAAATCCACAGTGCATTTTTGTCATCTGTAACCAGTGTACCGTGCGATAACATCAAAATTTCTTGTTCCCATATCACTGCAACTTAGTACCCATCGATTAACCTCTTCCCATACTTTCCTCCCCCTACACTCTCCAGCCTCTATACTAAACTTCTATGAGATCGACTTTCTTATATTCCACCTGAGAGATCATGTGGTATTTGTCTTTCTGTGCCTGACTTATTTCATTTACCATAATGAGCTCTGTTCTATTCATGTTGTTGTAAATGGCAGGATTTCATTCAGTTTGGTGGCTCAATAGTATCTCATTGTTTATAGGTACCACAACTTTGTATCTATTCATCAACTGATGTATGCTTAGGTAAAGTCCATGCCCTGGCTGTTGTGAATGATGACTGTGAGCATAAGGGTGTCTTTGACATACTGACTTCATTTTGCTTACCTGGAGTAGTGGCATTGCTGGATCCTATAACAGTTCTATTTCTAGTCATTTAAGGAACTTCTTTAGTGTTTCTCATACCAACTGAAGTAATTTATATTTCCATGAACAGTATGCAGAGGTTACGTTTTCTCCAACTCCTCACCAGTACCTGTTTTGTCTTTTTGTTAATAGTCATTCTTACTGGGGCAAGGTGACCTTTCTTTGTAGTGTTGATTTGCCTTTTCTTGATAATTAGTGATTGCGAGCTTTTTTTTTTTTTTCTTAAACCTCTTAACCACTTGTATGTGTTCTTTTAAGAAATGGTTATTTCAATCTATTGCCCATTTTGTCATCAGATTATTTGGGGTGTATTTTTTTCTTCTATATTTGCTATTCTGAATATCAATCCCTTGTTAGATGTATAGTTTTCAAGTGTGTCCTCTTATTCTGTAGGTTATCTCTTCACTGTAATGTTGTTTTCTTTGTAGCACTGCAGGTTTTTTGTTTGACAGAATCCCATTGGCTTATATTTGCTTTGGTTTCCTGTGCTTTTGGAGTCTTGTCCAAAAAGTCCTTAGGAATTCCTATGCCATGAGAAATTTTCATAGTTGCAGGTCTTACATAAGTCTTTAATCTATTTTTGGTTGGCTTTTATAAGTCAGGAAGAAAGGAGTATGCTGGTTTCATTATTTTTCAAATAGGTGCCGAGTTTTCTATTGTCTGGATTTACTGAAAAGGCTGTCCATTCTTCGGTGTGTGTTTATAACACCTTTGGTGAAAGTCAATTAGCTGTGGATACATAAGTTTACTTCTATACTTTCTACTGTTTTCCATGGGCTCATGTATTGGATTTTATACCAATGCCATGTGGTTTTGGTTATGACCACTTTACAGTTTATTTTGAAGTCAGGTTGTATAAGTATTCATGCTTTGTGCTTTTTTTGCTCAGGATGGCTTTGGCTACTCAGGGCTACTTCATGGTTCCATAAAAATCTTGAATTTTTTCCTAGTGTGGAAAATAATGTCATTAATTCATTGATATGGAATATATTGAGTCTGTAGATCATTTTGGGTCATATGGGCATTTCAACAGTAGTGTTTCTTTCAACCTATGAGCATACGTATTATATGCTCCCATTGTGTTTATGTGTCCCCTTCGATTTATTTCACCAATTTAAAAAAAAATTCACTGTACATATATTTTGTCATTTTGGTTAAATTTATTCTTTGGTACTTTTTGTAACTATTATAAATGGAATTGCTTTCTTGATTCCTTTTTAGATGGATAATACACTATTAGTAAATAGTAGTGCTACTGACTTCTGCATGTTGATTTTGTATGCTACGACTTTGCTACAGTTTTAATCATTTTGTAGGGTTTTGTTACGTGTAAGATTATGTCATCTGCAAGTGGTAAAATTTGAGTTTTTCTTTCCAATTTAGGTGCTCTTTATTTCTTTCTCTTGTCTTATTGCTTTGACTAGGGCTTTCAATTTTGTTTAACAAAAGCGGAAAAAGATGCATCCTACTCTTATTCTAGATGTTAGAGATCTTTCATCTTTTCCCATTCTGTGTGATGTTCACTGTTGGCTTATTATATATGGCCTTTATTATGTAGTATACATTCTTTCTATATTTAATTTGTCCAATGTTTTTTATAGTGAAGTGATCTTGAGATTTATCAAGTGCCTTTTCTGCATCTGTTGAGATGATCATGTGGTTTTTATCTTTCATTCTTTTAATGTTGTGCATCACATTTATTGCTTTGCATATGTGGAACTATCATTGCATCTCTGGGGTGAATTTCGTTTGATCATGGTGAATAATCTTTAATGCAATACTGGATTTAGTTTGCTAGTTTTTTAATTGAGGATTTTTACATCTATGTTCGTCATGGATTTTGCTCTCTCCCTCACTTTTTCCCTCCCCCCGCCCCCTTTCTCTCTTTCCCTTCCTTGCTTCCTTTCATTTTTGCTTATAGCCTTGTCTGTCTTAGATATCAGAGTGATTCTGGCTATATAGAATGCAGGAAGTACTCTTTCCCTTTCAATTTTTTGGAATGACTTAGAGGACTATTAGTATTATTTCTTCTACCAGTATTTGCTACAGCTTTGCACTGAAGCCATCTGGCCTGGGCTTTTCGTTGATGGAAAATTTTCTGTTACTGATTTAATGCCACTATTTATTATTGGTCTGTTCAGGTTTTCTGTTTCTTTGTGTTTCACTTTTGTTATGATCTGTATGTCCAGGAATTTCTCTATTTCTTCTAGCTTATCAAATTCATTGGCATATTATAATTCATGATAATCTCTAAAAATACATTATATTTCTGTGGTATCAATCATAGTATCACCCTTTTAATCTCTGATTTTATTGATTTTAGCCTTCTGTCTAGCTAAAGATTTGTCCATTCAGTTCATCTTTTATTTCTTTGTTGATTGTACATGCTTTTTAGTGTCTATTTTATTAATTTCTTCTCTAATCTTATCATTTTTTCCTTCTATTAACTTTAGGTTTCATTTGTTCTTTTTTTCTGGAACACATTTTATGTAGAATGCAGTATACCTTTGCCACCTAATTGGATTGCCTACATCGTCCATATTCTAGAAAGTTCCAATTAGCATAACATGCTTTTCAACTTGCACATAGTCTTGAAAATGTGGACCATCCCTATTTGTCACAAATCTTAAGTGCCTTCCATTTCACACTGCATTTGCTCACTGGGCTTGGAACAAAATGAGATTTTAAAATCATATAATGTCTATATAATGACAAAAATGTCCCTTTTAATTTCTATAAAGGATATGTTGTTTCAATGTGTTTTATTTTTATGAATTGTATTATAAAATTTGATTGCCTGAATAATCCAATATGTGATGCTTATTTATAGAAATATATGAAAACCCACAGCAATCCAGTGCTCTGGAGCTAAAATATCATCATAAGAGTACCCTAATTGTATTTTCAATATGCCATTGTTTGACAGGATCCTTAATATTGTTATCATTTTTGTTTGTGAAGAACTAAAGACAAAAAGCAATACTGTGATGGCATATTTTGTGAGTTTACCATGAGGTAAATTAAAATATCTCAGAAATATCTTGGAACATAAAAATACTACCAAGAAATTTCATTGTAACCATATGAGGAAAAATGGTCCCATGTGCATAGTGTGCATTGTCATTTGCATTTCTTTTCAAATGCTTGCTAATTACTATGTGCACTTTCAAGTCATTTTTTACATGATGTTTCATAAAACGCATTTTTCAGCACCCCATTTCTTTAATGCTATGGCTTGAAACACTGCAGCCATTGCAGCCTACTGCAGACAGAAATGAAGAATTAGAGGAGCCAAAACAGTTTTCAGGGAACCAAGCTTCGAGGAGAACACTAAACATAAAGCATAATTCCTGTGCAGTCCTAATTTTTGGCAGAATTTATATCCTAATGTGTTAATAAAACACATCTGGGGAGACCTTTTCTTTGTAAATTGATTCCATAGTTTAAAAAAAAGCCTTGAAAACAAAAGAAAATTTATTTGTTTTGCCCTGGTATTCTGGGCATGCATTAACAGAAGTAATCCCACATTTCATGTTTGTAGAGCTTTACAATTTTCAGAGCTCCTTTCACACATATTTTTCCCTGGAATCTTTGTCCAAAGAGCAAGTAATGTCAGCAGGACTGGTAGACTTCTTTTCACCATTTTATGAAAATCAAACCAATAGAATTTAAGTGAAATGTTCAAATATTTTGAGACCCAAAGACCAAGAGTGTAAGCTTTGTAGTCATGTAGGGTGGTGCATATCTATAACTGTGCACTGTGGGATGTGTAGGCAGGAGGGATGCAAGTCTAAGCCCAGATTGGGCAACTTAGCAAAGCACTTTTGCAAAATAAAAAGTTAAAGAAAAGAAGGGCTGCAGATGTAGCTCAGTGCAGAGGCCTGGGTTCCGTTTCCAATCCTGGAGGAAAATACAGGTTTTGTGCCAATGTCTTGGTTACCGGGAAATCTTATTCTTGCTTTCAACTCAAGCATTTTTTTGTCTTTATTATTTTCGCTTTTCTTCCTTCTTTTCCCCTTTTTTCTTCTTTCCCTCATCCTGCCTTCCTCCCTCCCTGCCTCTTTCTCCTCTCCCCCCCTCTCTTCCTTTTCAGGTTTTTTTAAATTGATCTATAGGCCACTTCCCTCCTTTTACCATCTGTGCTTTCTCCCTTGCGGGCAAGTTCTGACCTGCCTCTCCTTTAAAACAACCTTTAAAATGTATTGTCACATTCTCAAACAACCTTTAAAATGTAGTGTCACAGCCCCTTAAGTAACCTGTAAAATGTATCATCACAACCCTTTAAATTGTAGTTACATTGATCCTGTTTTTGGATTTGTGTAAGAGAGCTTCTGAGGTCTCTTCATATTATACATTTTATATTCACTATTTTCTTCAGGTATATATTGATCATGTAGTGTAAGCCAGGCCTTATATTAGATGTTATCCTCAAGTATCTCATAGTCCATTGGATATTTGAGTGAACAAACTATACTCTTTATTATGAATTAGTAATTTTGCATAGCAACAGTATACTGGGTTAGTATTGATTCATTCTTCCTCAACCTCTCCCTTCCCAAGCTTTGAACTCAGTAATAATGAAGTTCATTCACATCAAATATACCCTGAGAGAAAACATCAAAGCCCTGAATATAATAATTAGTCCTGGATTTTGAGATCACTCATGGAATGGAAGCCTATCTAGAGAATTTAGGTAGTTACATTGTTATCCCCATGGGTATCATTTAAACTTAAAAATTCCATTTATTTTTAACAGTTAAAAATCTGATTTTAATGGGCATATGATTTTCATTGGGCTGGGGAATAATTGACACACACAAGTGAGACCTGCTTAAATCATCTGCTAACTTTAAATCTAGAAAATTAATTTTCATCAGAACATGGCTCAGAATTAAAAGAGTGACCCCTGTTATTAGCAGTAATTGATAAATTAATGGGATGAACAGACCATTGAAAAGGTGAATGGAAGAGAGAACGGCAAAAGAGGGAAGTGGAAGCATTGAAGGAAAAGGTAGTTAGTTAAAATGCTTTTATAGAATGTACTGAACAGAGGAAACCATACCTCTAGCCTTGTTATAAAAACTTTCTAAATGCTCACTGCTGTATGTGTAAACTGCTTTTGTTTTCTGTATTCTATGACACCTGCTTTTGAAATGTTACATGTGCATAAAACAAACACATTGAGAAATATTAATCTACACCTGGATTTGTATACTTTGCATCGCATACATGTACATGAAAATTGATGTTCAAGGGTTTGTTCTACCATCTAGGGGCTCAATGTTGCCATTTTGGGTGTGGCAAACTTCAATAGACTCTTTTGCTTTCTCCAGATCCAAAGGAATCAGTACATCCCATTTAAAAAATATTTCTTATGGGAGAAATTTGTTAAAATGGAAACATTTACAGTCTATGTGGCTATTCTCAGAGCTTCTCATCCTGCTGAAACAGGGACTACAATGAAACACTGCCACCCTAGCTGATGATACAAGAGTGGGGAAGCAAAGAACGAAAGCCCCCTTATTAAGGATGATGTTTACCAAATTACTTATTTCAATCAGGAAGGTATCTAGTCTTGGTGTGTATATTTTGTTATGAGAGCAGATTTGAGGCACTGAGCTGGTGTAAGTGATACAGATGTATTTTAGTTCTCCTTTTTTTATTATGGTTCGTGAGGGACCAGGTCTGCTGAGTGAGGTGGTCCTTGCTTGGTTCTCTTCAGGGAAGCAACCATCGCAGGCTACGCTTCCTTTGACCTAGTTGCGGTTCCAGCAGGCCAGAGATACTACACTCTCTCTGCACTTCCCCCTCAGTGCGCGCGGCAACCCAGGACACTGTTGCTTCTTCTGACTGTAATAGAGAAGAGCAGTTTACACAGGTCTTAAGCCCTTTGTCTTGGACAAATACATTTCCGGCACACCATTGGATCTCGGGGCTATTTGCATATATCCAGCTTACTAGTTGTGCTAATAATGCCTTCTTCACTTGCCTCTCAAAGTCTGTATGGAGCTCTAATCTTCCCTGTGGAGATTGGGTTAGCTCACTGTTAACGTCTGTAAGTCTAACAGTTCTCTAATATGTTCTATTGATGCACTCCATTCACATATTAGGGTTTCAAATGCTTTCTTCTTGTCAGTGATATTTCAACATCCAAAGACATGTTTCCCCTATTCAGAGATCAGGTAGACATGTATCAAGGAAACTGCTTACTTTGATTTGGAGATGCTCGCTAGTACCCTGAAAGGAATTATCACAGTGGTCTTGTAGTGTGAATAAGCTGGCAAAAAGAAGGGTTACATTTTCCTTTTGGATCCACATATTCTCTAAATGTGGATTCCCAATTCCTTACACAAAATATGACCATTATAACTAGCTGTTATAAATTCCATAAATTTTCAATATTTACTGGGAAGAAAATAATCTTGAATTTAAGGGAGAATAGAATAGAGGTATTAGCACAACTAGTAAGCTGGATATATGCAAATAGCCCCGAGATCCAATGGTGTGCCGGAAATGTATTTGTCCAAGACAAAGGGCTTAGAAAGTTATTAGAGACTATTTAATGAGCTTAAAAGATGTTATTTCCCTGATAAAATATAGTATATAGGAGAAATTAAACAACCTTTAAAAAAAGTCAATGCATAAGCATTTACAAGGTAGAAAACATCTTTTTTACTGATACTCTGTAATTTCTTAATGACTATGCATAAACTATATGGCATCTTTTTTAATTCATTTACTCATTCCAATAGCTGATATTTATCTAGTGTCTAGTGAATCCAGAGCTTAGTGACTGCAACTTTCATTAAGTACCTGCTATGTGTCAAGATCACTGTGATAATTCCTTTCAGGGTACTAGCGAGCATCTCCAAATCAATCAAAGTAAGTAGTTTCCTTGGTACAGGTCTACCTGATCTCCTCTGAATAGGGCTTCCCAGGCTTGGGACAAATCCAAATTCTATTATGTGCATGAATCACTGCTAAGACACAGGGGCAACTACAACCCCTGTCCCCACTGGTGGACCTTACT
Source organism: Chinchilla lanigera (assembly GCF_000276665.1). Taxonomy (NCBI): domain Eukaryota; kingdom Metazoa; phylum Chordata; class Mammalia; order Rodentia; family Chinchillidae; genus Chinchilla; species Chinchilla lanigera. The sequence continues at coordinate 6,614,365 of NW_004955489.1, forward strand.
TTGTTGGGAAGGATGCTCACATTTTTCCACATCTGATAAAAAATCATCTTTTCTGCCTACTCATTCTGACACTGGATAAAATGACAGTGTCATACACAGAGAACAGAACACTCTTTTGGTTGCTTCAACATTCTTTTTTTGGCCTCATTTTCTTCTCTCTACTGAGATTTTGAGTCCAAATTTAGTGGGGATGACTAAGAATTTACCAGGGTACGACAGAGCATTCAGTTCATTGAGTCCTTCCTTGCTATTTTCCAATAGTTGTACCAATTGCCAAGTTTTCCTTCTAACATTGTAGGTGCCATGTCATTCATAACAGATACTAAATCACCCATGCAGGATCTGTCTGTGCAGTGACAGCCTCCTTCGACATACTGCTGATTTTATTCTATGGTATTAAGGAAATTCCCTGCAGACATTTTACTGGTTTGTACTGCTGAGTTTTAGAATTTCAAACATTTAAGTATGAATCACTTAAATCTAAATTCTGTGAACAACAATCAAGTGATCTAATAAGTATTCTGCCATGAGGTAGGCAATATGACCTTTAATTTCTGAGGGGGGAAAATGATTTGGAAATAAGTGAGATGAGTTTCTATCCATCTGGAGCTAGTCATATGTGTGTATCACAGGATCATGCTAGTGATGGAGATAGAATTTATAGGTGCACAGATAGGTATATAATCCATTCTGATTGGGAGAAATCCCATGTTATTCCAGAAGTAATTGCAATTGATGTACGCCTGGAGAGATGAGAGAAAAGCCAGGAAAATGACATCGTAGACAAAGGAAATGAATCGCATCTAGAAAGGCTCGTATGGTTCTGTGGTGGCAGTTGATACTGGAAGGCATGGTAATGACTGACGAATGGGAGATTTTAAATGCCACATCAAGTTATTTGTTACTTTTATATAGGCAAGGTGAATTCATCAAAAGTTCTTGAGGGAAAGAGCTTTGCTTTCAGGAGGTAAATCTACCAGCAGAGGAGGAAAGAGAAGTGTATTGGTCAGCTTTCTGTTTGTGGAAAAAATAACGGACACTCACAGCTTAAAGGGGGAGAGGTTTATTTTTGACTTACAGTTTTTTTTTATTTTAAAGAGAATAAAAAAAAACTAATAATAATGTTCCAGAATTCCAAACCAAGATGACAGGAAATTAACAATAGTTGTTACACTGCATATTGTTATCTTCAGAGTAGTTATTCAGATTACCAGATATAGGCATGTGAAATTGGTTAACCAATTAGGCGTTAACTGTTCCTTTCAATAAACCAATTGAAATTAGTAGTACGTTTTTCTTAGTTATCTTCTGTGTGCATATATATATATATATGTATGTGTGTATATATATATATATATATATATATATATATATATATATATATATAGTTACTCTTTCCTTTTGAGCAGTTTCTTTCCCTTTCACAATATCGGTTATACCTTAGGGATTTTATTTATGCTTTCAGTTTCTTACACTAGGGAAACAATATGATGTTTATGCATGCAGGTCTGATGGATGCAGCTAGAGACCATACGCATAAATGTCTCACAGTTTTAAAGGTTTCCATCCATGCTTTGTCTGCTGGCTCTGAGGAAGAAACAGCACGGAGGAGGAAAGTCACTGAACTCTTGGCAGCCATGAAGCAAAGATCAGGGGGGAAGCCATAGAGGAAGGGGCCACATTTCCTAATAGCCTACTCACCTATGAAATGGCCATTGGGTTAACCCAGTGACAAGGTTCGTGCCCTCACGACCCAACCACCTCTCCAGGAGTCTCGTAATCCAGTCAGGTTGACAGTAAAGATGAACCAGCACAACCAGTAGGAGGTTCTTACAGGAGATAGACCAGCAAAGAAGGAATAAAGACACAAACTAGTGCAGTGGTGATAAGAATGGAAGGTGATGGTCATGGATCGTGGACTATAGAGCATATGAGTGAATGAATGTGAAGATCCTCGTACGATGGACTGCAGTTTCCTAGAGAGGGAATGCAGGGAAGTAGAGGGTAGAGAAAGTATGGATCTGTGCCTCAGTATTACTCTTTCCTTTTTATCTCTTGTGAATTCCTACCTGTCTTCTGAATCACAACTGAAATGACATACCCCCAGTCAGAATTGAGTCTGACTTCCTCTGTTCTCATATGGTAACTCTTTTATTCCTCCCTTTCTGTGTGGATGGTAGCCATCTTATGTTCAGGTTATCTGGGTCCTGCAGATATTTAGCAAGCTGTCTGAGTGTATGTACTACAAACCTATGAATTTTTAGCACCACCTGAGGATATAATGGACCAATAGAAAATGTGTATGAAATAAATGAATGCTGCTATCATACTAGACAGTAAATGCAGTCCTTTTTTGGGACATGCCTTAGCAAATACTGTGATCCCATCTCTTCATTCTGTGCTCAGTCATGTATTATTTTTCTGACCAAATGGTATCACCAGCCTTGGTAATATGTATTATTCAACAGATTTATTTTGCAGTGCTTTCTGACACTTTCTGCATGTAAAATGTACTGTTCAAAGATGATTTTTTTTTCTCAAATGATGATTTGATCCCCAAAGAACTTCAGCAAAATTCTGTGCACTTGTCCTCACCACTAGAGGAAATGTGGAGACTGTTAGTCATATTTCCTTATAAGCATACCTTGGCTTTTCCAACGTCAAGACATCCTACAAAGAAGAGTTTTCACAGCCCATAAATAGAACTCTTTAGTTCCAACCATGTGATAGTTGCCCTAGAAGTACATTGCTTCTTGAGTAAGCTGAATTTGTGGAATCCTCTGAGAATCTGTAAAGTGTGCACCCAGTCAGAAATAACCCCCAAAGAAACTCCAGTGCACGTACCCTTGAGGCCAAATGGGGGAATCAGTCAGATTGTTGAGAAAAATAGAGTTTTTAGCTTCTAACAAAAGAAGAAAATTGATTTAACTTCTAGAGAAATGCCAAAGAACGTATCTCTCTTTATGCAAGTGACTTAGAGTACTTCAGATGTTGTTGTTCAGCTAGTAAGCGTTGGTTAGCAAGATCTCCACTATGAAAATGAAGGAAGATGAGACCATGGAGATACTGTGCACAAATGACTGATGGCTTACAGTAAGTTTAAAAAAAAACTCAGATGATATTATCAACGGTCATTCTTGATAACATCCAAGCAAATTATCAAACCTTCGGCACGTCACCATTGTTTTTGTCATGGGTAGCTCAGTTAGCATTTTTAGCATTTTCCTCATTCTCTTCCAGTCCAGGTAGACCCTCTGCTACTCTGTGGATTGCTTATAGATTAAAATCTGCTCATTTCATTTGGCTTAGAATTGTTACTGCCTACACGCAAACACACACACGCATGCATGCATGCACGCATGCGCATACATACACACTAAAAATAAGGTTTTCCAAATTTCCCTGAAACGGTCAAGGTTTGGTGAGGAGCCCTTCATTTGTATGACCCAATCCAAAGGAAACATGCCTAAGTACATGGAAGAAAATCATATTCCATGGTGCAAAGCCTCCCAGGTTGTTCTCTCATGTCTACTTCTAGAATTTCCTTAAACTCCTTGCTTTATATTGACTTGCTTGTAAGTGTTACTGTAAGGCAATCAGAGGTGTGGGAGGTTCTTTTTTTAAATCAAGGTCCAGTGTTCTAAAAAATCAATTTGGTTTACCTTAAAGTAGAAAGTAGTCCCTTTGTACCATCCTTTCAAAAATATAGCCAGACAGTATTGTAACACTGGTCTTAGTTTCAGATAACTGATAACCATGCTATAGAATATCTTGAGAATCCACAGAAATTAATTACAATGACTGAATGCTTATTTTCTTATTTATCCTTGAAGGGAATGGATTTCCATATGAGAGCTTTATGCTTGCCTCTTTGGTTCTTGTCTCTCATATTTGTCCAATATATTATACTTGTGTGGCTAGTTCTTAAGTTCTCATTACCTATTACAGAGTGGTAATCATTTATCAGTAATACTTAGTGCTTTTCCAAAAGCACCATATGAAATGTATTATATACTCTGCTGGTTTACAGTGATAATACTTTATGCTATTAGAATACATTACCAGTCATAGAAAGTATGACTTTACAAAGTATGTCCTAAACTCCTGAAAGGCATTTAAAGTTGTTCTATATGAACTTCATAACTATAAACATTGAGCTTTTGTTTATTTACTTTTGTTGCAGGAACATTTCACACCTGAGTGCAAATTCAAAGAATCAGTGTTTGAAAATTATTACGTGACATATTCATCAATGATATATCGTCAGCAGCAGTCAGGCCGAGGGTGGTATCTGGGTCTGAACAAAGAAGGAGAGATCATGAAAGGCAACCATGTGAAGAAAAACAAGCCTGCAGCCCATTTTCTGCCCAAACCACTGAAAGGTAAATTTGATATTGTTGGAATTATGGATGACTGTACCAAAAAGTTAATTTAAATCAATCCTTTATCACACTTTTGAAAGTGAAGAATAATTCTTCCACATTTAAGCATTTATACAAAAATTTGCAAACATTTACTGTACTCAAAAACAACAAATAGATTACAGTCAGGTAATAAAAATCATAAAAATGTGAAACCCTTGACAAGAGAATTTATTCTCCTGATTTGAATTTTTTTGTTGTTCATCTACATAACAGCAACACTTTACTTCGGTGAAAGTAACCAAATCACTAACTCAGATAGCTAAGAACCCCAAATTATGCAAAAAATTAGTATACAGGAAGAAACATAAAATGTGCACACACCTGACTCTTTATTGGAAAGCCCCTTGGGCCCCAACAATAGGGTCCCAAGAATTTTGACTACTAGTTATTACTACTAGATGAAAAGCAAATTAGAAAGGTGGAAGATAAACTCTGGAAGACAGGAAGATTTGCAGTATTGAGAAGTGAAAGAAAATTCAGGCAATGTGGAAGAAGCCTTTACAAAGGTTACCCAGCCGGTGGTCAGAATAGAAGTTGAAAGTAAGGGCAGAATGCCTTCCCCCTATCAAAATCAGCATAGCACTGTTTTACAACTCAGTTTCTCGAAACAGACTATGTGAGTTTCAGCCCCAGTTTCACCTTTCATTAACTGAGTAGTTTTAAAAACATTACTCACTTGTGTGTGCATGAAGTTCATCTATAAAGTATGAGTAGGATTACTTATGTCATCGTCTTCTTACCTGGATTAAATACGGTAATGCAAGTGGAGAATTTACAACAACATCTACTGTCTTAATAGTGCTTCATGAATATAACAATAATAAATATTACTGTTTGTTAAATAATTATGCTAACATTTAGACTCTTGAAGAGTTTTGTTTTAAATTGTGATAGAAATCAGGGTTTTAAAATGTTTTAACTTTAATATTTGGCTCACACAGTATGTGGTATGTAGATCATATTTGAACTTCTAAGAGCTCTATTAAATACATTTTTCATTAATCCTCTCATATATAACTATAAGGAATAAAAGTTAGCCATTAAAATTCTTCATACACTAGTGTACCAAGACTAGATTTTGCTTAATTTGATCTCAGCCATTCTCGCAGAGTTTTCATGACTGACTTGAGGCATTGAGGCCTAGGAACCAGAAGAAAAGTTGAAGACCGGTGTGATGTGCCTAGTTTTTTTTAAAAAATATTTTTCTTATTTTCTCTTTTTTTACTTTTTTAGTTAACTTCTTATTGACAAATAAAATTTGTATACATTTTTCATGTATTGATATTATATATTATGTATATGAGAGACAGAAAAATTGAAGTAATTAGTATGTGCATTGCCTGGACTATGTTTGCAGTGAGAGCACTTGAAATCAGTTCTTTTAGCAGTTTTCAACCTGTTGGAAAGGCTTCATACTGTCTGTATGTGCTTTTCAGTGGCCATGTACAAGGAGCCTTCACTGCATGATCTTACGGAGTTCTCCCGATCTGGAAGTGGGACCCCGACCAAGAGCAGAAGCGTCTCCGGCGTGCTGAACGGAGGCAAATCCATGAGCCACAATGAATCAACGTAGCCAGTGAGGGCAAAACAAGGGCTCTATAACAGAACCTTACCTCCAGGTGCTGTTGAATTCTTCTAGCAGTCCTTCACCCAAAAGTTCAAATTTGTCGGTGAGGTGTATCAAACAAAACAGGCAGTGCTCACTCTTTGATCTGCCAATGGAACTTGTTCTCATCCATATTAAAGCCCCATAATTTTGATCAAGCTTGTGCAAAAGAATGCAAAGCATTATCAATGAACTCAATCTGGGAGAAGGACTGCCAAATTTTCTCATGATCTCACCTATACTTGGGGGATGATTAACCAAAAATAGTTCACAGCACTAATGCTGATCAAAATTTGCTCTCCAACCATGAAAATTTAAAAGACCATAATTGTTCTTCAAAAACAGAAAAAAAAAAAACTAAATTAACTGCTTAAATGTTTTGTAGGGGCAAACACAATTATGTGAACTGTGTTGTTTTCTTGGCTTAATGTTTTCTATCTAGGCTTGATTCAGATGTATGCTTTCCTTTCATATAGTGCAACTTTATGATTTCTGGAATTCAATGGTTCTATTGACTCTGTGTCACTTAATCCAAATCAACCAAATTCAGGGTTGAATCTGAATTGGCATCTCAGGCTCAAGGTAATGGTGTTCTTGTGATTCTACCTTTTTTTTTTTAGATTTGTAGTATTCTGGTTGAGTTCTTGTGCTGTACTTTGTGCGTAGGAATTGAGTTATATTGTCAACCCCAGTCAGTAAAGATAACTTTGAAAAAGATTATCCTCAATTGTAGATTTCTCTTAATTCCATTTGTGTATCATGTTAAACTATTGTTGTGGCTTCTTGTATAAAAAGATAGGAACTGTGGAGCTGTGATGTTGTCTTTGTGTTGTTAAAATAAGAAATGTCTTATCTGTACATGTATGAGTCCTCCTGTCATTGTATTTGGCACGTGAATATTGTATACAAGGAAATGTTAAGACTGGTTACCCCTAAACAACATATATTATACTTGCTACTGGAAAAGTGTTTAAGACTTAGCTAGGTTTCCATTTAGATCTTCATATCTGTTGCATGGAAGAAAGTTGGAATCTTGGCATAGAGTTGCATGATATGTAAGATTTTGTGCATTAATAATTGTTAAAATCTGTGTTCTAAAAGTGAACATAGTATGTACAGGCAGTTTTCTGTCCTGTGCACAAAAATTTAAAAAAAAAGTTGTTTAATATTTGTTGTTGTATACCCAAATACGCACCGAATAAACTCTTTATATTCATTCAAAGAAAAAAATCCTTCAATGTGCGTTTCATTGAGTATCCATTAATGCCACTAAATATGTTAGAAGCCGGGCTAAACACTGAATTATCAATACAAGGCACTGCCCTCAGATAATCTTCAGTCTAGACATTCATATTAACATGAACACTTCCTAAAGTTTCTATTTCACCAAAGCTTCAGGTTGTTACTGAGGAGTTTTCATTCCCATTCAGTGATAAAGTCCAAATGGTATCTATGCCCTAGTATTCTGCCACTCGCAATGTCGTTTATCCTCTTTTTGTTTAAAGTCCTCGCCACCTCTGAGAGCTGAAGGAAAATGTAGCATTCTCTACTGAAATGTCTTCTCTGCAGCTCCCGAAAGCTGCCATTGTATGACAATGTATGCCTTAGAAGTAGTCAATATCTGAAGGGAAGTGTGTGAAATGATAAATCATGATTGGTGCTATTCAGGGTATATGCAAAATGGTTACCATGGTCTCAGCTACCTGCTTTTTCAAGGATAGGAGGCTGCGTGTTCCAAAGATGTTTGGACCAGATGTAGCGCAAGCTCTCAACCCAGGCCAGCTCAGCTCAGGCACCCTATGATCAGTGCCATCTTCATTCTGCCTGAGCTCTAAAGCATAAGGTGAGATGCATGCATGTGTTATGCTTTGCATTCATGAACCTTTTAAGAGTTTTGTTTTGTCTTGTTTGAGATAGGGTCTCACTGTGTAGTTCAGGGCAGCCTTGAACTCACCACAAGCCCAGACTGGTCCTGAATTCGAGGTGATCCTTTTGCCTCACCCTCCCTAGTGCGGGGATTACAGGTGTGCGCCACCGTGCCTGGCATCTTTTTAGGAGTTTTAACTTACTTTAAGTATTGGTAAAACTCACTCAACCTCCTCCCCTGTTAAGTCATACTAACTTTCAATCACTGAAGAGAAATAGTATATTGTCTTCCTTCTTCTCCAAGAAACTTAAGAGTTTGGTTACTGACTGCTTTTGTTACTGGTCTTGTTTATTCATTGTTCGGGAATACTGTGGGTTGGATCATAATTTATAAAATCAGCACTTTGGTGTATTTGAGTGTTATGGTTTATGTCTATATTCCCCCCAAAGCCTTATGCAGTCATAGGTGGGGCTTTTTTAGAGGTGACTGAATCTAGAGTGTGTGATTGATTCACGGTGCAATGCTAGGATTAAATGTGCTAAGGTTAAGGGTAGACAGAATATAAAAGGGACAGAAAGAAGCTGCTAAGATCCCTTGCTTTGCTGCATTCTGCCCACCACGAACTATTTCTCTGCAGTGCTGGTCTGCCATGCCCCCCCTCCACATTGGAGCCAGCTGACTATGGATTGAAATCTTGACAAACCATGAACCAAATAAACCTTTCCTCTCTTAACCTTAGCTGTCAGGTATTTTGTCTCAGCAATCACAAAAGTAACTAACACATTGGGAAACCTGGCATAAATAAGAAAGGATCAGAATTTCCAGGTTGAATAGTTTACTCTTACCATTCTTTTTAGCTATCTTAAGTTATTTTTAACAGAATGTTGTGTTTAAATGAACCAATACGTAAATAGAGTTCTCAAAGGAACCTCCCTGCAAGTAATACCACTTCCACAAACTGTCCTTGCACCTATACACGCAGCACACTTCAGTAGCATTCTTCATAGCAAAAAATATTAGTCTTACCACATCCTTAACAAAAGGAAACAAGATTTTGTTGTCAAGTATTTTTAAAAAACACTCTAGATACTTGATTTTCAGCCTTTTGCACACAGAAGGATCACCTGAAAGATTTACAAGATGCAGATGGAGCAGGTCTGGGGTCTGTCAAAGACTGCATTTCTAACAAGTTTCCAGGTTATACTGGAGAGCCATACTTTGGGAACCACTGTCACACACTGTTCCTTCCTCAGACTGAAAGAGTACATTAGCATATTGCATTCTAAAAAGCCCATCAGGGCTGGGGATGTAGCTCAGTGGCACAAACGCCTGCCTGGCAAGTGCAGGGTTCCCAGTTCGATTCCTGGTACCAAGAAAAAAAA
>NW_004955489.1:6623743-6703289 GCF_000276665.1 Chinchilla lanigera
AAAAAAAAAAAAAAAAACAAAAAAAAAAACAGCTAAAAAGCCCATCATAAGGTACTCTGCTGAATGAGACGTGCTGAGATCAGCACAACTTATTTGTTTACACATTCATGTTTTCAGAAAGTAAGTATTAACACTGCAGCAGAGCAGTGGCCCACAAGGGTTTTGTAGGACCTGAATCACCCATGGTGTTTTGGGTATTTCTGTGGTTTTAGGGCAGGTCTAGGAATCTCTTTAATTAGATTCGTACCACAGTTTGAAAACCTCTGTTCTGTAGCCTACCCACTGATCTCATGTTATCACCACTATCTGAATGTATATGGTGTGACCAAAATATATGGTAAATGTTAATTTAAAAAATTATTACAGTAGAAGATATGCTGCCATTACTCTCCACTCAAAATGCTCTCCCTGTCCTTGAACACAATTTCTGAAGCAGTGCTGGGCTTCTTATTTCATGAGTGTCTTTATGATGTGTAATCAAAGACATGGTGACTGCTGTGGCTGAGTGCAATCCATTGGAAAGGCAGGCTCTTAAAATATGAAGGTGAGTCCTCACCACATTATTCATCGGATCTGGCACCATATGACTTCTGGATCTCCCTCTAAGTCAAAATTACCGTGAAAATGAACATAGCAAATCAATTCAGAACATCAAGGCATCCACAGCAGCACAACTAAAGACACTCACAAAAGATGACTTCTGGAACTGCTTCAGAAAGTGGCAAGAATGTTAAGATAAAGGTTCAAAGTGACGGAAACGTTTTGAGGGTTAATGACAATGTGTCTTTCACTGCAATACATTTTTTAAACTTAAACATCCACCATAGTTTTTGATCACACCTTGTCAGACCTTAATCATATTTAGCCTAGGGTAGAATATGGAAAAAGAAACCACTTTCTTCAAATTAAGTGCAATTCTTTGAAAGTACAACAGGCTGTAGGTCCCCATTTTAATATGTACCTTGTGAGAGCCTTTGGTGAATGCTATAGAATCCTTAAGGGACTGAGAAAAAAAGTGATCTGTGGCACTCCCGACCTCCCTCACCAACACACGGTCTCAGTCGTAAGCCAGTGAAGCTCACTGAAGAATTTTCAGAGACCAACTACAAATTTCCAACTTTTCCTAGCATCCATTATCTAAGTGAGTTCAAGAAATGATGACTATCTAATAGGATTATCTCTTCCATCTGTACTAGCTAATATGACCGTTGTGTGGCTAAGGGGTGGTGGATCTGAAATGTTAGCAATTTTGGTAAATTTCACCTAAATGTACCTTACAAGCCTAATAGCTGAAGTGTGTCATTCATACCTCTAATTGAAGTTTGTCCTCTTTGGAAGTATCTTAGTCATTTTCCCATTCCTGAGACAAAATACCAAACATGTGTAACTTAAAGGAGAGATTTACTTTGGTTTATAGTTTAGTTCATGGTTTGCTTGCTCCAAGGCAGGAAAGGGATGGTGGGAGGGTCTGACAGAGGAAAGCTGCTCCAGGTATGGCAACCAGGAAGCAGAGAGAAGGGAGGGGCAAGGAAGAAAGATAGCCTTTCCCGGGTCATCCCCCAGTGACCCACCTCTTACCAGGGCACATTTCCTAACAGCAAACCAGCTGTAGCATCCCCATACTCCTATCACCTTCTATAAGCTCTGGCTCTGAGCCCATGAAGCTTTGAGAAATATTCCAGATGCAAACCACAATAGGAACTATCTTAGCATTCATATTTCTACGGTCTCTTCAAGACACCCTACACATTTTCTATTATGCTTTTCAAAATTCTTTCAGACTCTATTCAAAGCAACCTGCATATTTTAGGTATTAGTTACAGCAGTATCTCCTGCTGGTACCAAAACCTATACAGGGATATGGCAGCACCATTACACATGATTATTTCCAGTTACAAAAATATTTGTTAAACTGTAACTAGAGCAGACCACTGGTACCCCAAATTCATGGTCATAGTTACAATGATAACTTGTCATATCTTTCATTGCTATATGCACCAAATTTGGGAACATTAGTTTGATGCATTTACCTGCCCTGCAGTAAAAACACCTGAGTGCATGCTATCACCACAGATATACCCTTTCTCCTTAATGATCAAGGATGCTAAAAGCTATAGTACAGTTAAAGTCATCATATTACAGGGGCTGGGGATTTAGCTCAGTGGCACAGTGCCTGCCTGGCAAGCACAAGGTCGTGGGTTCGATTCCAGGTACCGGAAAAACAAAAACAACAACAAAAAAATAAAAAAAATCATATTACACTGATACATACATACCCATGTTTATAACAGCACAACTCATAATAGCTATATTTTGGAAGTGGCTTAATGTCCATCCATAGATGATGCATGGATAAAAACATGTATTTATACATGATGGAGTACTACTCTGCCATAAAGAAGGATAAATTTAATTCATCTGTAGGAAATAAATGCACCATGAGACCATAATGCTAAGTAAATAAGACACACAATTTTAAATAACACATAGTTTCTCTTATATGATAAACACAAAATAGAAAGAGCAAAAGAAAAGATAAATAATATAAAATAGAGAGGTAGAACTTTTGCAAAATAAGAGGAGAAAAAGAGTTAAAGAGTGAAGGAAGGAAGAGGATGGAAGGGGATGGGAAGGGGATTAAAAAATTAAAATGTGTTATACATGTACAATTCCCTACAATAAATGCAATCATTCTGTGTTGCAAATATATATATATAAAATAGTTCACTCAAAAAGATACCTTCTAATCCTGGGAGGCTTTTTAACTGAGCAGGGGAAAGGAAGGGAGGAGGAGGAGGAGAAGGAGGAGGAGGAAGAGGAGGAGGAGAAGGAGAAGGAGAAGGAGGAGGAAAGAAAAAGTCTCAACTCAGATGAAATAGCGTTTGAAAGTCAATCTTTCATGAACTATCACATCCTGGCTTTTTAGTCTCTAAACATGATGTCACTATTTAGAAGGTTGGTTTTAATTTGTTATATAGGAAACAACCTGTAAGTGTGCCAAATCAATCAGCACTTTTGCTAATCATCATGAGTACAGTGTGTGGTACTTCGCATCATATTTATCCTTAATGAAGAATGAAGACAAGTATATGGCATCATTTGGGGGATGTTATAATTTCTATATGGATATTTTATTTTTATTAAGAGACAAGCTGTCATGTATCTTACTATATTGCACAAGCTGTCCTCCAACTGTTGAGCTCAAACCATCTTCCTGTCTAAACCTTCAAAGTATAGAGATTCCAAGAATGCACTATTATGCCTGACTTCCTATGCTGGCATTCTTAAAGAGGTTTGTAACAGCTATAATTCTTTCGTCATGTACAAAGTCTTTCTAGAAAGTACAGCAGTATGATTTTCAATTTTAGAATTTAACTAATTAACCACATATCTTTCATGTCTCCTTTCTCATTAGTTTTCATATCAAACACTGTCTCCTATCTGCCATATGAACACTTTACACAACACAGCACACAACACATACACACTCACAAATAATGTGCACACAAAGAGGTGTGCTCCCAAAAAGAATGAGGCATCCTCTGGGAGGATGACCGCGTGTCTGTTCAGTAGGGTGACTACAACAGCCAAGTGAGAAATCCAGGGTTTTTGTGGCGTTGGAAGTTGTCCTGGCAGCTATGACTCCTTCAGAGTGTGGAGTATTGTCCAGGTTTGCCTCCACACATTTTAGCATGCAGGCACACATTTTGTGCTCTAAATAACAGCATTTACCCTTCAAATTTTGTTTTCAAAGCTCTTTACAGTTAACAATTAGAGTAAACGAAATGTATGAGTGGTGACCGAGAAAACACTCAGCTTTGATTCAGTCACTCAGCTTGTTAGTTCTGTGGATATTTATTACCTGATAAACAATCAGTGCTCCACAGCATGTTACCGAGGCCTGGAGAAAGCACTCACACAAAGACTAATTGGTTGAGACTGAGCCAGTGTTCTACACAATGAGATACTAGAACAGGGACATTTTATTTCCTTACTGAGATTAATAAGAAGTGGAGCTCCAGTTGAAAGTAACCATTTGATTTTATGTTCTTCATATTTGTACACTCTCTGTCACTAATAATGTTGTACAAACTGGATATTTACAAACAAGACATTATTTCCTTATTCAAAAATTTCCATACCAGAATGAACTAGTTCTCAAAGTTTGGCTACTCTAGTTGTTCCTTTAATGTAAAACAGCTGAACAAAACACCTGGTGCAATGTTTAACAGATCTTAAGAACATCCAACATATTGTGTTCAATGTTTAACAGATCTTAAGAACATCCAACATATTGTGTTCCAGATACAAAACTCTATCCTCTCTGTTCTATAGTGTGTGTGTGTGTGTGTGTGTGTGTGTGTGTGTGTGTGTGTGTGTCTGTTATGGAACAGGCACTAAATAATTCCTGTTTCTTCTTAACTAATGAGAACCTTGCTAAAGAGAGCATTGAAGTTCCTTGAAGATACATTAAGTGTAATATATAGTTAAAAATCAAATACACATGTTTTATTTTCTGTAAACTTTTAGTAGTCAGTAGATATACAAGCATCAAACTTAGAGATGGTAAACGTTATAAAACTCTTGATAATCAGCACTTACAATATACAAAGATTGAATATGTAGGCTGAATATGTAAGAACAGACATGTAGGAGCCAATTTTTTATGAAGATGTTAACTGAGTTTCTGAAGGTAAGAAACAATACTTTTAAGTATAGCACAAAAAGATGAGAAAATTAAAGTGTACAGTAGAAAAATCTATTTAAGAACCAAAAAGGTAGTAATAAAGAAGAAGGACAAAAAGATTTGAAACATATAAAAAACAAATAGCAGAATGTCAGATATCTATTCCACTATACAAGTAGCAGCGTTAAAAATAAATAAATTGGCTATCCCACTAGTGGATATCTATCCAATGGAAATGTGACCAGTATCACTAAGAGCTACCTACTTGCACAACCATGATTACTGCACTGCTCTTACAATAGCTGTGATATAAATTCAACCAAGATGTATATCATTGGATGAATGGATAAAGAAAAAGTGCACATATACACAACAGACTCTCACTCAGCTACTGAAAAGAATGAATTTCTGACATTTGTGACAATATGTAAGTAACTAGGGAATATTACATTAAGTGAAATAATTCAAATGCAGAAAGTCAACTAGTACATATTCACACTCATATGAGATGATAAACTTCCTCATATGAGGAAGCAAAAAATTTTTAGTTCAGAGAACTGGAGACTGGAATAGTGATTATTACAGGCTACGAAGTGGGAGGGATAAAGAGGAGGATTGGAAAACAGGTACAAAAACACTTAGGACGAACAAGTTCTACTGCTCTACAGTAGTGTGACTGTAGTTCACAAAAATTTATTACATATTTGATAAACAGCCAAATTCGTTTCAAGTTTCTAAGACAAAGAAATGATAAATGTTTAAAGAGATGGAAATGGTATTTATCCTGTTTATTTATGCTATTATATATAATGTATATGTTATAAATATATTTATAAATATATTTATGCTATTTTATATATATATATATATATATACATATACATATATATACAGAGCACCATGATCCTGAATGGTGGCAGCAAATTATATATATATATATATACACACACACACACACACACACACATATATATATATCAAATTATCACACTGCACTTCATAAATATTTACAATTATGTGCCAAATATTCCAAAAGTGAACGGACTAGACATGATATTAAATTGAAAGGCAACAAAAGAAAATATAGATAAATTGAATGAATCAGACTCAGTGAGAGAGTTTTATTCCACCAGTAGGCAGGATCAACTGACAGACATACACACTGAGGCAGTTACAGAAGATGAACCTTTGTTCATCATCTCACTTTGCAATTAAGAAGGGTGAAATCTCCAGGTGAAGAAATGAGACAGGCTGGAAGTGGCTGTCTCTCTAATTTTCCTTGTGTTAGCTTTGGAGAGGACTTGGTTGGTGGCCAGCACATCCCTCCCCTCTTGCTCCACTTTACTCCACCTTGCACACCAATGGACTGTGACAGTTTGCTTCAGTCTCCTCCCTTCCAATATATCAGTTTCCTCCTTGGCTATGATACTCCCATTTTCCACTGCAACATGAGTGCAGCCAGACAGTCAGTGTGGGTTCCTTCCTACACTCCTGCCACCTGACTTTGATACTGTTACATTTTTTTGTTTTGTTTTGTTGTTGTTGTTGTTGTTGTTGTTTTTTTTTGGTTTTTCTCCGGTACCGGGAACCAAACTCACGACCTTGCGCTTGCCAGGCAGGCACTTTGCCGCTGAGCTAAATCCCCAGCCCCTGTTACATTTTTTGAACAGAGAGGGCATTCAAGTAGCTAAGGTCAGGAAGAGAGGGCCTTGGGCCCCTTATTTGCATATCCTGCAAATTTCAAGGCAGTTAAATGTTGAGGCAGTGGTGTAGCTATTGTTGGGGCTTTTAGTTTGATTGATGTTGAGAATCAAGAGCAAAGAGTCCAGCAGAATGATTTAAAATATTGTGAGTTTGGCAAGAAAGGAAGCTCCAGTAAAGCTGTGTACTGCAAAGATAGAGCAGAGGAGCTCTTGACTGCTGAGAAGGAACAGGAAAATAGGAAAGATGGCCTGAGTGCATCACAAAAAGCAGCAGGATTCCACCCTTCACAGACTCAAACTTGCAAAAATGAAAGACTTTATTTTGAGAAGAATGTTGCAGAGCGCCATGATCCTGAATGGTGGCACCAAAGAGAATTTGTTCTTTGGAATTGGATTCAGAGTGCTTAGGAATCCAGGCACTTGACCCTGATAACCAAGACAGAGGGAAGCATGGCTACTGCTCCTGCTGGCAGCAGACCTTGGCATCATCCACATAGGGCTGCTTTGAGGTGTGTGCAGAATAGAAGAGATGTAGGGTCAGGAAGGCTTCCACCCAGATTTCAGAAGGCCTAGAAAGCCAGGCAGTGTGCCTATGAGAGGGAAGTATGTGAAGCTGTAAGTGTGAAGCCAAAGGTACAGTGGAAACCCCAGAAGTCTGGAGAAGCCAGGAACTTTGATTGAAAAAAATAGCAAGGAGGGAACAGAATGGTCCCACTAGTTAATCCTTGGGAGTTGCAACCAGCAGAAGTGCCACAGGGGCAGAATCACCCAAGCTCTTTGGAGTTCACATTTTGCCACAGATTGCCTTGGGTGTTTCACATGGAAGTCAGAACTTAATATATATCCTGCTGGATTTTTTACCTGTTTTGATACCATATCTTTGTGTCCTCCTGTCTGTAACTTTTGGAATGGAAATATCTATCTTATGCCATTGAATATCGGAAATGTTTCACTTTCTTTTCATTTGTACAGGGATTCACAACTAAGAGTTTTCCTTAAATCTCAGAGGTGTCTTTTGACTTGAACTTTTCAACAGTGCTGAAAATGTTGGAACTTTTGCAACTCTTTGAGATGGGCTAAATGCCTTTTGCATAAAAAGTTGTGCATGAGTCTTTGGGTGGGCCAGGGGTGGAATGTTATGTTTGTGTCTACATGTTCCCCTAAACCTCATGTGGTCATAGAGTGTTTTCAGAGGTGGCTGAATCTACAGTGTGCGATTGATTCATAGTGTAATGCTGGGATTAAGGGTCCTGGGATTAAGGATAGGTGGTTGTTGGATAAGTCCACTGATTAGATCAGCACTGCCCTAATCCCTGTACAGTAGATACAATATAAGGGACGGAAAAAGGCTTGTCTTGCACTTTGTCATTGACTTCACTGTCTTCCTCCACCATGAACTGTTGCCTCTCTGCCATGTGTCAACCTGCCTCAGAGCCAACCAAATATGGACTCAAACTGCTACAAACTGTGAGCTAAATAAACCTTTCTCTCCTTTTATTTTGGATGTCAGGTGTTTTTTCTCAGCAACAAGAGAAAAGTAACTAAGACTCCATTGTAATGGGGAAGCTAACCCCAAACCTATCCTTATGCTAAGAGACCACAAAAGAGTTTGGGACAAGAATAACTCTTCCAGGTGTCATGTCCAGTGATCACCTCCAACCAGGCCACACCTCCTAACAGCACATTGTTCTACTGAACTAATCAGTGGATGAATACATGGATGACTGTAGGACCCTTACGATCCAATCATCTTCCACACACATGAGAATTTTGGGAAATGTTTTTGGTCTCCACCATAACAATTGGTAAAGATTTAAAAATCAAAAAATAAAATTGTACAACACTAATGCAAAGAGCAAAAATAATTATATACTCGATGAAGAAACAGGATTCATCCCATGAATGTAAAGTGATTCAACATGTAAAAATACTAAGATATACCATATTAATTCAATAAATAAACCAATCATCTTAATGTAGGCAGAAAACTATTTAGAAACACGAACACCAAGAAAGTACCAGTAGTGCCCACTGTAATCTCAGGTACTCAAGAAGCTGAGATAGGAGGATCCCAAATTTGAGGCCAGATTTGGCAAATAAGGAGAACATATCTCAAAATAAAAATTTCTAGCACTCAGTGCTAGGGTGTTCCTGGGTTCAATCCCTAGTACTGAACAAATAAACAATCAAATAATTATAAAAGGAAACTTCCTCAACTTGGTAAAGAGCATCATGAAAAATCTATAATTCCTATTGAAATTACTAGTGAAAGAATGAAAGTTAACACACTAACACTAGGAACAAGAAGATATCTTCTATCTCTGCTTATTTTTAAAATTTTGCTGGAGTTTCTAACTAGTGCACTTAGGAAAAGAAATGGAAGGGATCTCTTTGGAATGGAAGGAAAAAGACTAACCTTATTTCCCAGTGACATGATCTAATACAGAGAAAATTATAAGGAGTTTAGAAAAAAATCTATTAAAATTAACAACTGAGTTCAGCAATGCTGCATGTTACAAAATCAATATACAAAAATCAATTGTGTTACTATACCCTATAAATTAATAATCCAAAATGAAATTAAGAAATCAATTCCATTGGCAAAAGCAACAAAAAATAGAATACAAATGATGAAACAAATCCAAGAATTGTACACTGCAAAAAATAAATCATTGTTGAAAGAAATATAAAAGATAAATAAAAAAGAGATTGCATGATAATAGAAGATCTTGTGTTGTAAAATTGCTGTATTCTCTGTGTTAGTCAGGGCTTTCAAGAGAAAAAGAACCAAGAGAGAAAATAGTCAGAGAAGTAGAAGAGGGAGAGAAAAAATTATTTACAAAGTTATTCCTCTTTTTTATGGAGTTAGCTTCCATGATTGTAGGGGTTGACAAGTCCAAAATCTTCAGGGCAGGCAGCAGCCTAGCAAGTTAACAACTCAACCAGGAATTAGGGCTGAGTCTTGAGACAGAAATTATTCTTTTCAAGGATACCTGTTCTTACTTGTAAGGCCTATCTACATATTGCATAAGGGTGAGTCACGTTGTCAAAAGTAATCTCATTTAAAGTCAGCTCATAGACGTTAGCCATATCTTCAAAATATCTTTGTAGCAACACTGACATTAGTGCTTCACTAAATGTCAGTATTACCCAATCTGCCCAATAAAACTAATAATCACATCCCCCCAAATGGGTCACCAGACTCAATTCAATTCCTATCAATATCTCAGATGTTTTTTGTATTAAAATTTGACAGCTTAACCTGAAATTCATTGAGAAAAGCAAAAGATTATAATAGCCAAAACAAGAAAAAAGATGAACAAAGCTGGAATAATAAAGATGGCATGATATTGTTATAAGAATAGATATAGATCAATGCAATGCAATTGAGAGTATAAAAATAAACACATCTATTGTCAACTGACTTTTGTGAAAAGTAACAGCAAAATTCAATGGGAGACAAGGATTTTTTGACAAATGTGCTTGGATAACTGGATATCAAGACACACACACACAAAATAAAGTTGCATAACTTGCTCACATCATAGGAGTTAAATTATATATGACATCATTTACGTTTACCTCTAAATCTATAAGTGAAAATTTTAAAACTATTGGAAGAAACCAGTCGTACATCTTTAAGAGTCTAAATTTGGCAAAACTTTCTTAAACAGGACACCAAAAGAATGAGTAACAGAAGGAGGATTAGAAAAATTCAGGCTAATCAAAATGTTTTAAACGTTTAAATGAAATAAATCAGTCACATAAGCTTAAATATCACATGGTTTTTCTTATATGAGAAACCTAAAATGTAAAAAAAGAGCAAAATAAAAGATAGTAGAAAGTAGGGGAATAACTCTTAAATAGAAAGAGGATCAAGAGATGAGGGTAGGGGAAGGATTAGACTTGATAAAAAGAACTAAGATGTGTTATGTACACGTAACAAATTCCAACAAAAATGTAATCATTAGGTATTCTAAGCATGTACTAGAAAAAAAAGTTCACATAAAAAAATGAAACGGAAACCTACAGAATTGGAGGAAATGTTTATAAATCATATATGTGTATTTTAAGGAACTTATATCCAGAATATGTAAATAACCTTTATAACTCAACAGTTTAATTCATGCAAATGTACTCAAAAGATTGCAAAAATCATTTCTCCAAAGACTATAGAAAATTAGCCAAGAAACACATACAAAGGATTCTCAAAATCATTAACCATTTGATAAAGCAAATCATAACCACAATGAGATTACAATAAATAAATCATAAAAATAGCAAGAAAAAGAAGAGAATACAACCTATTGGTGAGTATAGTGTGAAGAAACTAGAGTCCTAATATGCTAAAATGAGAATATAAATCGTTGCACTCACTTTGAAAAATATTCTGGCCATTCATCAAAAAGTAAAACAGAATTATGGAATTACACAGAAATGCCACTACTAGGTACATACTGAAAAGAAATGAAAATATATGTTCTCCTAGAAAGTTGTGTATGAATATTCACGGCAGCATTATTTGCAACATTATGAAGTAGAAACAACTCAAATGTTCACCAGCTAATGAACTGAAAAATAGTACTTTGTGTATCCATATAATCAAATACTATTGTTATTTTAAAAAGGAGTGAATCTTGATGATAGCCATTCTTTCTAAAGTTAGATGGAATCACAGTGCTGTTTTAATTTGCATATTTCTAATAACTGGTGAGGTTGAACATTTTTTCATGTATTTATTTTCCATTTGTACTTCCTCATCAGAGAAGTGTGTATTCATCTCAGATGCTCATTTTTGGATTATGCCTTTAAATTTGAGGTGTCCGATTGTTTTCAATCTCTGGTATGTTGTAGATATAAGTCTCTGTCTGAAGGACACCTGGCTAAAATTCTATCCCACTGTGTGGGTTGACTTTTCACTTTGTTGGTGATTTCTCTTGCTGCGTACAAGCTTTTTAATAGGATGAGTTATTCATTCTTTATTTCCTGTACAATTGAGATATTGATTGTGAAATCTTTACCTACACCTGTCTTCAAGAGTTCTACCTATTCTTTCTTCCAGCAGATTTAGTGTTTCTGTTTTAATATTTAGAATTTTCATCTATTTCAATTTTAGTTCAGTGAATGGTGAGAGACATGGGTCTAGTTTTAGTTTTCAGCATGCGGAAAGCCAGTTTTTCCATCATGATTTATTAAAAGGGATTTGTTTCTTCCAGTGAATGTGTTTGGCTTCTTTGTCAAAGATAACATGGATGAATATGTTTAGAATTGTTTCTCCATCTTCTAATCTGCTCCACTGATCTTTATGTCTGTTTTTTACAGTACCATGCTGTTTTTATGACAATAGCTTTGTAGCATAATTTCACATCAGGAATTGCAATGTCTTCTGCCTTGCCTTTGTTGCTCAGGATTGCTTTTGCTATTCTAGGTATCTTCTGGTTCCAAATGAATTTTAACAATGTTTTTACTAGTTCTGTGAGGTATTCTAATAGTATTTGATGGTTATTGCATTAAATCTGTATAACAGTTTTGGGAGTATGGCCATTTTTACTATGTTGGTGCCTCCTACACAACAGGAAGGGATATCTTTCCATTTTCCGATATCCTCTTCAATCTCCTGTTTTAGAATATTGTAATTTTCAACGTACAGATCTCTTGCTTCCTGTGATAGATTGATTCCTAAGTACTTCATTTTGGGGATACTATTGTGAAGCGTGTGGTTTCCCTAATGTTTCTCAATGAGTTTGTTGTGTGTACATAAGTGCTATTGATTTTGGAGTGCTGATTTTGTATCCAGCTACACTACTGAATTTGGTTATTGAATCCAGAAGTCCTTTGGTGGAGTTTTAGGGTCTTCTGTATAGAGTATTGTGTCTGAAAAATCAACCAATAACAAATGCAGGAGGGGCTGTGGGGGAATAGGAACCCTTCCCAACTGTTGGTGGGAGTGTCGATTGGTGCAACCACTGTGGAAAACAGTAAGGGAATCTTCAAGAAACTAGAATGAGAGGTCCCATTTGACCCAGCTATTCCCCTTCTGGGTATCTTCTTGGAAGAATTAAAACATCATACTATAGGGATATATGTGGACTTATGTTTATAGCAGCACAGTTTGTAATAGCTAAATCTTGGAAACAACGCAAATGCCCATCTACCAAGGAATAGATAAAAAAGATGTGATTTTTTTTTTATAGAGTGGAGTACTATTCAGCCATAAAGGAAGAGTAACTTGAGACATCTCTAGGTAAATGTATGCAATTTGAAACCATACTCTTAAATAAAATAAATCTGACACACAAGTGCATTCATTGCAAGTTTTCCCCAGTGTGAGAAAGTGAAAGAGTAAATAAGTACCAAAATGTACAATAGATATTGTGAAATAGGAAGAAATTTGTCAAAAACAAAGAGGAGCTGGGGGTGCTGAGAGGAAAAGGAAAAATTTTAAAAAGGGATAAATTGGAAACAAAGCTTTGTAAATAGGGAGGAAAGAGAGGTTGAAGGGAGGAGAGGGGATTGGAAAAAAAGGAATCAAAATAAACCATGTACACACACAAATTCCCTATGATGAATACAATCATTAGGTATAACTAAAATGTACAAATATGTTTTTAAAAAGGAATACATCATTGATGTAACAAAAATACATTTGAACTTTGAAAATATGACACTAAGAAAAAAAAGACAAAGTCTACACATCACATCTTTCCATTTATATTAAATTTTCAGAATAAGCAAATATGCAGAGGCAGAAATAGTTTGATCTTTACCAGTACTTGGCTTGTTGGAGGAATAGAAAGAGGCTACTATTGAAGATGTGGGTTCCTCTTGGATTGTTGAAATGTTGTAGAATATAGGAAAAGCCGCTGAACTGTACACTTTGGAAACATTTGAGTTAATAAATTTTCAAAAGTACATAATTAGCAGACTTTGCTATTCATACTAGTGTTAGTACCAAAATATGTCTGAAATGTTTCATAACATGTATGTTGAGTGAAAATAGCTAAGACAGTCTTAATGACTTTTCTCAACACTGGGACAAAATACCCAACATGACAACTATAAGGTGGAGAGGTTTATTTCAGCTGACTTATTAGTCCATAGTTGGCTGGTTCCAAGGCAGGATGGCATGAGACAGTGGCATGGCAAAGAAAGCTCCTCACCTCATAGCAAACAGGAAGCACAGACAGTCAAGGGAGGAGCTGGGAATGGAGATACACCCTTCCAGGGCATGCTTCCAGAGACTGAACTCTTCTGACCCAGTTGCAGCTCTTAACAGCAGTATCAGCTCACATGCCCTGATAATCTAATAACCTTACAAAATTCCTGGCCATGATTGCATGGGGCTTTAAATATGAACCCTAAGAGAGACCTCAGTTTATAGGGAACAAAACAGTAGAGAAATGGGCTTCAATTTTGCAGAGATCTTTGAATTGATATAGTTCCCCTCTTCTGTTTTGTGTAATGGTGGATCATTCTGATGATATAGGATTCCATATTGCCAGGTTTTTTCAAATGTTAAATATGAATTAATAGCAATACCTAAGTTTCTTATACACATTACATTACAGAAATTAGATCACAGTAAGAAATATTAAGTACAAAATAACAAAATAACTGTATAAAAATGGCGCTCAAATATTTTCTGTAATTATCATTATTACTGCTGCTATTACTATGTCATTGCTTTTGAAAACTGATAGCACCATATTACATAGCTCCTAAGGGGCCTTTGTTAGGCAATCTTGTACCGAAATGAGAATTTCATTATGAGAAAAGAAGGATCCTTTTCTATTTGTACTATTTAACATGTAATACATGGCCCTGTAGAAAATTTGTAAAGTGCCCAAAGGGATCACCCATTAAAAATATAAAAATCACCAAATGAAAAACCACCACTTTGTATGCATGTCTGGGAATTCCTTTGTCTACCTGCCTGTCTCTATCTCATCAATCTCTTTATATCTGTCTACATATCATCTATCTCTATATTTAATTCACAATAATAGGATATACATTTTTGATTACAGTGTATTATTTCCAAAATTATATCTTGTCACACACTGAAACAAATGATGTAGAAAGAATGTTAGGATGAAAAGGAATGTTGCCTGCAATTTCATGGTTTGAAAATGTGCCCTATTTTGTCCTTTGCTTCATTTATTTCTGAATTTCAAACAAAAGAAATTGGATATTTTAATATTCCTCAGTATAATTTTGATTGAAAAGTGCATTTTAATGTAAAAAATATTTTTTTGCAAAACAGGAAATGGAAAAATTGAAATCACCTCTTCCTAGTCACATGAGCTTCCAAGTCCCAGCCTGAGTGAGGTACGTTCGACTAATATCAGGTGTTATGTAGTGACGCATTTGCACTTGAAAAAGATATTTAATTTTCTTTCGAAATGTTTATGTGTTTTCATAAGTTTAAAGCAAACATCATGAGCTCTGTATGGGAGGACTTGAATGAAAATATCTATCTCTTCATAAGTGTCTACTATTTTATTGGGCAAATGAATTAAAGAATGTCAGGAAACTTGTTTCATTTCTGGAAACCAGGTAAGGGATCAAGAAAATCTAGTCACACATTATAAATTTCAAAGATTTTTTTCTAAATAATGGGAACTTGTCAGCATATTGATGAGAGAGGAAAGACTAGTGCCAGCTCTCTTCTGAAAAGGCATCACAAATTCTTGACCATATGTAGAGGCAATTCTAAGAATGACCAATCATCACCACCTCATTTGGAAGGGCAAGGTTTGCGGAGAATAGACTGTAGGGCCAATATAAAACAAGTCACCTTGAGTCTCCTTTGCCAGTGAAGAACCACAGTGTCAACAAACAACTGTCCTAAAAGGTTCCGGGATGCACCTAGCTACTAAAAGCAGATAGCCAGCTGTACAGATGGCTACATTTCTGATAGCAGCTCCAGGAAGAAGGCCAGGAAGAGGCATCACGTAACTGAAATGGAGGCTAAGCTGAAAAGACATCTGAATACAAAAAAGCTGTCTCACAGCTTAATTATTTTACTAAATATAGGTATCAAATCACAGGAATCAGATACATTTTTCCACAACTTTCTAAAATGGTGGTTTCTCAATACTATCTTCCATCTCTATCACTAGAGTTTATTCTGAAGAGCTACCTAGTAGCTATTGAAAAATCCACTCATATTTGTCTGTAGAACTAACAGTGCCTAATAAATTGCTCTTTTTCAATGGTGAACAGCCAGAAGTAGGTAACTTAGGGCTGGTCCAGCTACTCAAGTGTGTCAACAGATATCCAAGGCTTCTCTATCTTCTTGTTCCACTAAACTTAGTATAAAGTTTTCTTCTCGTGATTTTAAAGTATCTACTGTATCTCCAAGCTTCACATCTGCATTTCAGGCAGGAAGACACAAAGTGTTAAAAGGATGTGCTACTTCCTATTATCCACACAAGGAATGTAAACATTATGTATGCCAAACATGTAGAAAATAAAAAGGGAAGGGATCAAGAGATAGGGTGAGATAAGAATATATAATATAACAGGCACTGTTAATTCCTATCATTTTGTTCTGATCATTTTTATTGTTTTTTTTTTTTTTTTGGTTTTTCTCCGGTACCGGGAACCGAACTCACGACCTTGCGCTTGCAAGGCAGGCGCTTTGCCACTGAGCTAAATCCCCAGCCCCTGATCATTTTTATTGTTTTTGCTTTGTTTTGTTTTTGTCTATGTTGTTGGTACTTTGCTACTGTTCTTTTTTATTAATTGCTTTAAAATGAAAAAGAGATGGGGGAAGGAGAAAAGGCAAAAGGGATGAAATAAGAAAGTGAGATGTGTTAAACACTATGTACTACACACACGGACTAATAATTTAAAAAATAAAATTAAATACAATCAAAAGACATGCTAATTTCATATGCTCAAATATATGTTCAATATGTTCACATTAAAAGTTTCTAGCTACCATTACCCAGAAAACATTTGCAGTATTTCATTTGCCAAAGTCTGTTTCATGTAGCCACATTCAGTACAAGAAAGTCAGGAAATATATTTTGTGTATGCCTTTTTCTTCAATGAAGGAAGATTTAGGGCAGCAAGTCCATTGTGTCTACCATATATTACAAATGAAGAAATAACCTTCATGTACATCTCTGTCCCTTCAAGAAAAATGACATACTTTAAAAATATATTTATTGGAAGAAAGAAAGTAAATTTTAGATAACTTATGATTTTGCTGATTATTGTTTAAAACAATGTAAAACAGACATTAAAATGAACATAAGAAAAAATACAGAAAAAATATAGAAAAAAGTCTTTGGTTTTATGTATATACAATGTGTGTGTGTCTGAGTTTGTGTGTGTATCCAGTTACATACATCAGGTCAAAGTAATATGCATCAAAATAATCCCCAAAGGATGAAGTTATATTTTAAAAGTTGTTGACTTCTGAAATGATTTAAGTATAGATTTAACTTTAAGGAACTGGAATTGCATGCAGTTGATTACTATGTGAGACATTTCCTGCTGCATCAGACTGTGTGCAAAAACCTCAAAATTTAGAAGAATAAATGTTTTTAAAACTCTCATTCAGCTCCACTACTGAATTTGGTTATTAAATCTAGAAGTCTTTTGGTGACGATTTTGGGGTCTTCTATGTAGAGTATCATGTCACCTGCGAATAATGATGATTTAATTTTCTCCTTTCCTATCCTTATTCCTTTTGTTTCTCTTTCTTGTCTAATTGCTCTGGCTAGTATTTCCAGAGCTGTCTTGAATAGGAGTGGTGACAGTGGACATCCTTTTCTTCATCCTGGTTTTACAGTGAAAGCTTTCAATTTTTGTCCATTCAGTATGATGTTAGTTGTTGGTTTGTCATAGATGGCTTTTATTAGATTGAGATAAACTTGACACTTTTATAGGCAAAACACTACAACTTGAGTCCATACTCATAAATGAAATAAACCAGACTTACAAATGTAAACCTCATATTGTCTACCTGGTGTGAGAAACTGAAAAAGTAAATGTGCTAAAATGTAGAATACATATTGTGAAATGAGAAAAATTTGTTCAAAAGGGAAAAGGAACTAGGATGGTGAAAAGAGGGAAGGACAACAGGGAAAAGGGAAAGGTGCAAGTCAGTTATACTATTATTGTCTCTTAGTTCATTGAAAAAAGAAAGGTTCATTCTAATATTTATTGGAGAAATTTTTATGTCATATCTTGTACCCTGAGCAACTACTTTAAAGAAAACAACATGTAATATATTAACTATTGTTATTCTCCTATGATTTTGTTATGGATTTTTGTTTTACCTTTTTTTCCATTAAATAAAAAACAAATTAAAAGACCCCCCCCCAAAATTCTCATTCTAAAGTAAGGTGCTACCAGGTGTGGTGTGCACTCCTGTAATCCCAGCACTTGGGAGGCTGAGGCAGGAGGATTGCTGTGAGTTTGAGGCCAGCCTAGGCTACAAAGAAAGTTGAAGGCAAGCCTGAATTGCATAGTAAGACCCTGTCTCAAAAAGGCAAGATAATAATAATAGTAATAGTAATAATAATAATAATAATAATAATAAAGTGATGGGCTGGGGATTTAGCTCAGCGGCAAAGCGCCTGCCTGGCAAGCGCAAGGTCGTGAGTTTGGTTCCCGGTACCGGAGAAAAACCAAAAAAAAAAAAAAATAATAATAATAATAATAATAAAGTGAGATGCTAAGTTTCCTATGTAGAACTTGCAAAGTGTGTGTCAACAAGATAGATATACTACCATTTATTCATTATCTATCTCTAAATAATGTAAGTAAAGAGTAACAATTATTTGAGAAGTTGAAAGGACTGAGAAATACAGTTATTTTTTGTGACATAAAATCCCTCAAAACCACTGCTTAAAGTGAAGAGGGACTTATTTTCCTCTACCTCAAACCACTTCCCAAAGCTGTCTTATGAACTTGATATGTGTTCCCTGGGAATTGTGTGATACAATGACAGGTATTTAAATTCTTCCCGAAAAGTTTAAATGTGAGAGGTTATCACAGTCCAGCTGCTCTATTGTTAGCATGAGGAGACATGACTGCATATTAACACTTCAGTTGTGAAGAAGACTAATGAATCTCCCATTAGTTAGATGCAGTCTCCAGAAGGGTATTTGATGGAGTCACCATGCTATAGATATTATTATTATGACCATATACAGATGCAAGGCAACTGTATTAATCAGCATTTTCTTCATTGAAATATAATACCCAACACCCACAACTGAAAGGAAGAGAGGTTTATTTGGTTCATAGTTTGCCATGGGTTCAGTACATGATCAGCTGGCTCAAAGACAGAAAGAGCATGGTAGAAGGGAATGGCAGATGAAAACTTCATCCCTTGGCAGCTAGGAAATAAAGTGAGCAAGAGAAGAATAAAGCCGATTCCAGGTCACACACCTAATTACTGGTCTCCAATTAGGCTCTACCTCCTGATGGCACTTTCAGCTATAAACTCATCAGTGGATTAATCCTCTATGCTGGAAATGCAGTGGGGAGAAAAGGAACAGTTCTCCACTGCTGGTGGGAGTGTAGATTGGTGAAACCACTATGGAAATCATTTTGCAGATTCCTCACAAAACTAGGATTGGAAGTCCCTCTTAACCCACTATTCCCCTTCTGGGTATTTTCCCAGAAGAATTAAAAACATCATACCACAGGGATGTATGTGCCCCCATGTTTACAGCAGTGCAATTTGTCATAGCTAAAACCTAGAAACAACTCAAATGCCCATCAACTGAGGAATGCATAAAAAAGATGTGGTATTTTTATGCAATGGAGTACTACTCACCTATATAAAAGATAAACTCAAGGCTGTTATAGGTAAATGGATGCAATTACAGACCATACGTATAAGTGAAATAAATTGGACCCACATGTGTAAACATCATATTGTCTCCCTAGTATAAGAACATGAAAGAGTAAATAAAACCCAAAATGTACAATAGATAATATGAAAGGGAAAGAAATTGTGCAAAGGAAGGAATGACTGGGATGAGGGAAAGAAGATAAAGAAAGTACTAAGGCAATATAGATAGATGATAGATAGAAGGTTGGGATAACAATACTGGTGATGTCTCATGGCTTATTGAAAAGAACAACTAATGCTTAAATTTTTTATATATATTTTGACCAATTTTGCATGTGTATATCTGGTCATCTGAACAATTTATGTGAAGACAACAATATGCAATATAGCAATTATTGATGAATTCCTACTATCCTGTCTAGTGAAACTCTCTATTGTCTCTGTTTTTCAAATTATCATTTTCTTATTATCTTTAATGGTTTGATCAGTCTTCCATTCTTACATGTGGTAATCTGAGCAACTCTGTTGAAGACAACAATATATAATATAACAACTACTGTTAATCCCTATCATTTGGTTTGAAACCCCATATCATTTTTAATGTCCTTGCTTTGTTTTGTTTGTATTTTGCTATTTTTCTTTTTTTTTTTTAAACTATTTTCTTTAAAATAAAAAAAAAAGTTCTATGGGTACAGTACCATCATTATCCAATCTCCTTTTAAAAGTCCCAACTCTAAATTTTTGAAGTACATTCCAGATTAAAACGTAATATTCTGCTTCTGGCTCCAAAGCGTTCATGTCTACCTCATCCAAAATGCATTTATAGCACCTCTAAAAGGTGCAAAGATTCATCAGTTCCAGCAATGCTGTAAAGCTCAAATCCAAGTACTCCTCTGAGACTCAAGGCAAACTCTTAGTGAAAATGAAGAAGTTAAATATTTCCAACATAAAATGGAACTGGACAAACATATCTATTCTGAAAAGAATGAATAGGAAAATACTAAGGAAATGGACTAAAGAAAGACCGAAACCCACCAGGGCCAACATTAAATCTCATCACTCCATATCCAGCACCCAGGGAAAGCTGTGGTGAGATGGGAACTCAAAAGGGCTTGAGGGCCCTGATTCTGTGACTTTACTCATTGCAGCCAGCATTACCACTCACTTGGGCTGGCTTTGCTGACTTCCAATGGCTATCCTCAGCAGACATTCCATGTTCCTGGAATCTCCAACTTCCTGGGATCTCCACTGCACCTTTATCTGCACTCTCACACAGCATCACATATTGCCCTCTCAGAGGCGTATTGCTTGGCCTCCCAGGCTTTCCTCTGAAATCTGGGTAGAAGTTTCCATGGGCCCACAATTTTTGCAGTCTCTATTGCCTAAAAAGAAAGTAACCAGGGATCACACCAATATTTGCCACCAATTTCAGCATTAGCCTGACCCACTTAGAGCATAGCTACAGAGAACTTTCAGTGTGTGAATGACTGAAACACTTGGGGAAACACTTTCCTAAAAATCCCTAGATGAACAGACTGCCCTGAGGCACACTTCCAAGAACAAAGTCCTTCAAGGGAATTTACCCTTTTATACTTTTGAGCCTATGAATGGTGAAGTCTGGCCAATTCCTGAGATAGATACCAGCTATTTTCTATTGTTTGAGAAAAAGAGGGAAATAAGACAAAATGGAAACAAACCTTGTAAATAAGGAGGGAAAGGGGGTTGAAAGAGAGGAGGAGAATGGGGAATAAAAGCGGAACTAAAGTATATCCTGTAAAGGTACAAATTCACTATGATGAATGTCATCATTACGTATATCTAAATTGTACCAATAAATTTAACTAAAAAACAAATTAGGTATTTAGAAAAGATAATAGGAAAATAAAGTGATTGGACAATTTCACAAGTTGTGCCTTGCTTCAGAAATGTCAGAAATTAAACATTTACAAATTTATTAGGGGGCTGGGGATTTAGCTCAGCAGCAAAGCGCCTGCCTGGCAAGTGCAAGGTCATGAGTTCAGTTCCTGGTACCGGAGAAAAACCAAAAACAACAAACAAACAAACAAACAAACAAACAAAAAACCAAATTTATTAGTATCTTTCTCACATCAAAAATTACTAGGAAAAATTTTGCTATCTCACCTCATTGGTTGTCCAAATATTCTTTAAATAAATGATTTTACTCAAACTTTATTTCTTGCAGTAAATTCCTACTTTGCATATTTATTGATTTTTGATTAATATATACATTCATGTATTTTTACAACAATCAAAATATAAAACTTACCTTTTGTTATCCTGTAATTGGTCTTTGTGTCATCAAAGGTGTATCATGACCCCATGACTGTCCATTTCTCTCATTACATTCAGTGCCAGCCCTAGGCACCTACTCTTCTGTAAGTGCAGATGAAGTTCTCTTTTCTCTAGTTTTCTATAAATGTGATAAAATATTGTGCACCTTTCTGTCTGACTTCATTTGATTAGCATGATATTTTTGAGGTTCTTCCATATTGTAGCATGCATCAGTAGTTTATTCTTTTCACTACTGAATAATTTTCTCTAGTATTGATATGCAGATGCATATTTGTATTTTTCATAGTTTGACTATTCCTAACAAAATTGCTCTAAGCATTATGTATAAATGCTTGTGGGCAGATGATTTTATTTCTCCTAGATAAAAACGTAAGTGTGAGATTGCAGAGTTTTACCAAGTATATATTTTATTTTAATAAGACATTTTAAAATTGTTTTTCAAAGTGGTAATACTATTTTATAACACATCACTAGTGTGTGAAAGTTCTCCTTGTTATCTTTCAACTTTTGAGGTAAATTTTAACTATTGACTGATGCATGGTAGTACTTCCTCATGGTTTAATTGCCATTTTCTTAGTGACTAATAGTGTTGAACATATTTTTATGTGCTTATTCGTCCTTTACCCTTCTTCTTCTGGAAGTCTGTCATCAAATCTTTTGCCAATTTAAATTTTTTAAAAAGACTATTAGTTTATGTTTATGCTGCTTATTAAATGTATTCATCATGGGGAATTGGAACATATTCATATTACACCTTGATCTGCTGTACTTCAACTTCTTTCTCCTACCTCCTATCTTTCCCCATCCTCAGACCCCCTTATCATCTCAGTACAGTCTAGATCCTGCTGTAGAGTTCTGAGAGCTCTTTATCAAAGAAACAAATGCTTTATCAGTACATTTTGGGACTATCCCTCTAAATCTGAGGCTTACTTCTGTATTTTCTTAAGCATGCATTTTAAAGAGCAATACTTTTACATTTTGATGAAGTCTAATGCACAAATTTTCTTATGTGCTTTCTTCCTCTTTGTGATCTACATAGGAAATATTTGCCTAACCAAAGGCCATGATGATTTTTTTCTTCTTTCAATGGAAATTATATATTTAATTTTGATTCAAGTCAATGTTTTTATATAATCTGAGAAAAGTATTAGGCAAATTGTTTCTACTTCAAATTGTTTCAGCACAATTTGTTTAAAAGACTGTCCCTTTTCCTCTGAATTGCCTTTGCACTGCTTTCAAAAATCAATTGACTATATATGTATGAGTCTATCTTAAAAGTATGTTTTTCCATTGACAAAAGGATATGTCTATCCTTCTGTCAATACTACAATGTCTTGATCATTACAGAAGTATTGTGAGTTTAGAGATAGAGAAGTTACATTCCCTAACTTTGTGCTTATTGAAAACTGTTTTAGCAATTCTAGGCCCTTTGAATATTTCTATATTCATTTATAAGTAATCTTATCAATAATCTTCTCCCAAAGACCTCACCAGCTTCCTAAATCAATTTGAATGTTTTACTGAAAAAATTTTATTTAAATTATAAATAAGACATCATTTTCTTGCATTTCTGTAGTATGACTGTGTCTATCGCTATATATCTATCTACTTATTATATAATCTATTTTTATTTACATGCCAACAGCCAGTATCATGCTGGCTGAAATGCAAGAGGTATTTCAAATCCAATGATGACCACTGCTAATATCACTAGTAATTAACATCGTTTTGGCAAAATGATATAATACTTAAGAACATTGGTTTTGACTTTTGACTTTGTGGGTTCAAATCCAGACTCAAGGTTTACTATTAGAGAAATTCAAAGCAAACATTATAATTTATTTGGTTCTTACTTTTGCATCTGAAAAAATGGGATGGTAGTTTTCAACTACTCCTAAGATTATTGTAAGAACTGTATTATACAATGCTGTAAGGTACTTAACAAAATACCTATTGCATACTAAGTATTTAATAAATATGTGTTAATATTGTCACTGTGGTAATTTCCAGAAAATGCAATGATAAATTAATGAGATACAAATTTTGGAAAATAAGCACTAATCCTTCCTTGAAATACTCTCCATGGCTCCCGTGACACCACATACTCTTGGTTATCCTTTGACATCATGGACCATTCCTTTCTGTTTCCAAACTGAATCTTCCTGATTTTCATGACATATACATGTTGAAGCACCCAGGGCTCAGACTATGTCTTCATACATTCAATTGTGTGATAGCCTCATCCAACCTAATGTCTTTAATTTCCATCTACAAAAGAATGAATTCCAAATTAACATCTCTAACTCAAAACTACTCCCTCAAGTCATATATATATACACATATATATATTCAGCTGCTTCTATGACATCTCCACTTGGATGCCTAATTGAAAACTTGACATGTACAGGTAGACTTATTGGCTCCTTTCCTTTATTAACTCCACTGCTTTCATAGATTTCCACTTCTGCATAAATGGCTAGGCCATTAACTAAGCTTATCAGGCCCTAACAGAAATTACACTTCTTCTACCCTTAATCCATCTCATGAGCAACTATCATAATTTATAACTGATTAAGATGCAATAAGTATATGTACAAATGTCCCAAGGAAAATGTAATTACTGAGTATTTTTAACATACACTAATAACATATATACAACATTATATATAAATGGCCAGTATAGATGCTTCTCACCATTTCTGATGCAACCTTCCTAACTAACATCATAATCTTTTGCCTGGAGTACATCCTTATAACTATTAATTTTCACACTTTTTTCCTTCCCATAAATCTATTTCTTCACTACTATTCAAATCATTAAAATTTAAGTTTGGTAATGTCACCTTTTTCATTAAATTAGTTAATAGTTTTGCATCTCGCTCAGAGTAAAAACCAAAATTCTACGAGGTCATACACATTTACTTCCACCACTAATCCTCTGACCTCATCTCCTACTATAGTAAGTTCTCAATTTACACACGAGTGCCCTCCCAGGAGGAAGTTAGGAAGTCAGATTGCTTCATAAATCCAACAAAGTGAGTCTTATGCATCTTTGACACAAATACACAATGTAAAGTATAAAAAAACCGTGCACACAAATACTATAAATAAACTTTTATTTTTATAGCTAGTTTAAAGTGGTGGTACAGTACAACTGTAAATAAGCTATTTTTACTTTTACAGTTACCTTAGACACATGAGCTACTCCTACTATTTGTCCACAACTTGAATGTTTGTAAGCTGGAACTTACTGTACTTCCTGTCTTGCTCATTTAGGCACAAAGGATAATGACCATATTACTATTTCTTAGAAATGTCTGACCTAAGTCTGCCTCAAATCAGTACTTTTCATGTGCTTTCCTCTTATATTTGGAACACTGTTTATTCCACATCTTACTCCCTAACTTCCTTCAAGCCTTTTTTAAATATCACTTTATCAGATTATTCTTCACGAATTGCCCACACTAATCAAAATCACTATTTTTCTCTGTCATCATCGTTTTCTACTGTTTCCATGTTTCATTTATAAGTAATCTTATTAATAATCTTCTCCCAAAGACCTCACTTCATTTTTTATTAACACCAATCAACATCTTATGTATTGTTTTATGTAATCACTATATTCTGCTTTGATTACATGTAGTACTATGGAAATATACACTTAAAAGGGGTCATTGTAGTAAATATTAGATTTTTTAACACATACACACAAACTTACATAGTTTGAAGAATAGTAACAAAAAACTCAGTACTAATGTTTCGGTAGTAATCTAAATTAAACATCTTTTTAATCAAGTTGTTCTAGTAGAAAATAACTTTAAAGCACATACTCTAATATATGTGCATTTAATTATTTATAGATTATGTATTTATTATAGTTTTAACATATCATATATCTAATAAAACATACACCAAAAAGGATTAGAGAAAAATATTTAAGTTCTAATATTTCCTTTGTACATTCCAATAGATCACCTTGTATGGATTTTAAAATTCACAATTCTCACTTGAGTCAGCATCCTAGGAAGAATGTGATGGTGGCACAGGTAAAAATATTAAAAATCAAATGATGTGTAGGGATTGCATTGAAGCTATGTTAAAGGTGAAACACAATGGATGTGTTGAAAAAATACTGAAGCAATTGCATTTATGGTGGAAATGTTCAATGAGATGGAACAGATGGGAAATAAAATGTCCAAAATTTTTTTATGGACATATTAAGATTTAGAGGCGTATGAGGTGTGATTTTGGATAATATATAAGGTAGAGGAGAGAAGAAGGCTTAAAAGCAAACCTTTATAGACCACAAAATTTGTGGATTTCCAAGAAGTGTGGAAAAACCAATAAAAGTGGATGATAAGGAGAAGTAACAGGGTAGCAGGAAAACCAAGTGATGCTGGAGTCTTAAAAAGCATGTGAAAAAAATCTTTCAAGAACGGGGATGTAATTTCCCATTTCAAATACTATTGATTAATCCTTAAAAAGACAGAACAGATCATTGGATCTGACAAGGTAAAAGTTGTTTCAATAAAGAGCAAAGAATAAAAGCATAGGTGTGTGAGGTGAGAAAGTGACACAGTCTATATATTTGAGGAGTTTAGTGCAAAATGATAGAGCAAATGTTAAATCAAACTTGCATCTCAGGGACAAATACTTAGTCACGATGTATAATCTTTTTAATGTATTGTTGAATTTAGATTTCTAATATTTAATTGAGATATTTTGCAACTATTTTCATCAGATTGAGTGGCTTGTCATTGTCTTTTCTTGTGTTCTCTTTTTTAGAAACTGCCATACTGTTTTCCATAGTGGCTGCACGAGTTTATAATCTAACAAATGGATATTGGTTCCAGTTTCTCCACACCTTCACCATTTATTTTCTCTCCTTGTTTAAGTTATAGCCACTTGCTATGGTTTGAATGTCCCTGCAAAATTCATGCTGAAACTTAATCCTCAACACAACAGTATTAGTGGTGGTTCTAAGAGGTGATTTGATCATGAAGACAGAACCCTCATAAGTTAGTGATGTAATCAAATAGAATCCAGTGATCACAGAACTCCTGTTGCCATGTTACTCATTCTGCCATGTAATTATACAGCAGTTATTTCCCTTAGGAGGAGTCTTTGGTGCCATCTTGGAAGAGGAGTATGAGCCACCACATGAACCTGAATCTTGGGATTGCTTGAACTTAGATTTCCCAGCCTTCAGAATTGTGAGAAATAAATTCCTATTAACCTAAATTAAAACTACTTCCTCAGTGATATTTTGTTATGGAAGCTCAAATAAACTGAGACATCATCTAAAGGATTTGAGCTTGAGCTATAAAGGGAAGCAAAAGACTGACAGTGGCTAAAGGGTATGATTTCCAGTATGTAACCTTCCCTGTAGTGACTCTACACATTCTGGGATTCACACTCTTGTGTAATCCTCTGTCCTGGGTGGATTTATTGAGTTCTAGGTTAAAATGAAGCAGAAGGAATAATGTATCATTTCTGAGTGGAGTTTACAAAAACATGTAGCTCCATTTTTCTTTTTTTTTAATGTATGTGGTGCTGGGGATTGAACCCAGGACCTTGGGCATGCAAGGCAAGAGCTCTACCACTGAGCCACATCCCCAGCCCCTGTAGCTCCATTTTTGATCCCTATCTCTCTCTGTCTCTCTCACACACACATACACACAAACACACATGCACACACAGTGGCACTGGAAGTATTATAATTTTTTAGGTAGTGAGCAGCTATCTGAAGAAGCTCCAATGGTGTAGTGACAAAGTAAAGCCTTCCATCCAATACTCTATAAGGAAACAAGGCTTACCACGGACTACGTGACTGAGCATAAAAGTGAATCAAGCATGAGCAGAGTTAGGATTGAAGCTCCAGATGACAGTTTGATTAAAACTTCATGACAGAATTTGAGTTTGATCCATCATCTGACCTGTTTTTAACTTCTAGAATCGACAGAAACTGTAAAATAATGCACACTATTTTCAGCTAAGTTCTGGGGAAATTGTTACCAAGCAATAGATAACTAACATGGGGATAGGGGAGTAGAGACCATGGCTACAGGGTTTAGGAAGGGCTTCTTTTTAAAGAAAGTGATAGCATGTTTGTTTTTTCTGTTTATCAGAAACATAAAATGCTACAGTGGAAAAGGGTGATAGAATCCTTGTATAGGTATCCAATACAAAAGTGGAAGTGTTGTTGTTGTACACAATGAAATTGACTTAGTAGATTTTGATGCACAAGAATCTGGAATTCTCTCCCAATTATTTATATTTTTCTCAGGAAAATAAAGTGTCTTAGTTATTTTTTTCATTGATGAAACACAGTACCGGACACCCACAACTCTAGCAAGGAAAGGTTGATTTTGGCTCACAATTTGTAGAGGGTTCTACCAATAGTCAGCTGGTTCTAAGGCAGTATGTCATGCTGGAGGGGCATGTCAGGGAGGAAGCAACTTATGACATAGGAGCGGGAAGCACAGAGCAATCAAGAAGGAGGCAGGGAGATATGTATAACCTTCCAGGCCACTCCCCCTGTGGTCCACCTCTTCCAACCAGGTTTCACCTCCTGACATCACAGTTAGCAAACTTATCAGTGGGATAATCTATTGATAGCTATCATAGCCCCATACTCCAATCACCTGCCCAAGGCCCCATCTATGAGTGCATGTGGCTTTGGGGGTACATCTAGATATAAACCACGAAATGCTTCCCCAGCCTCCCAAAATAGTCATGCACATCGCTTTATGCAAAATGATTTTGATATAAGGATGATACAGAATCTCCAAATAATATAAAAGAAATATCATGACTCCCAACCTGCTAGATTCCAATACTCCTAGTTTGTGTTACCCCAAATTTTTTGTTTCTTTGTTTTTTAGATTCACCGCTGCTGTTTTATTAGAAATAGTTCCCTTTTTTGGAACTGGGAATTGAACTCAGGACCTTGAGCTTGCAAGGCAGGCTTTTGTGCCACTGAGATATATCCCCAGCCCCAGTGTTACCCAAAATTGAAGAGTTAATTCTAAGAAGCAATAGACATTAAGAAAAAGATATACCTTTTGAGGAAAAGCTAGCTTCTGTCTAAGAGAAAGAGAAGGTGACCCAGAAGGTGGATTGCCCACAAGCCCAATTTTTAAAAGAAACTTTATAGAGCAGAAACACTATGTGGGTATGAAATCATGAGGAAGAAATAAGGTGGGACAAACTATGATCAACCAATAAGTTTACAATCATAGTTGCTTAGGTAATATTGCTCCAATGGGGAAGCAAGTCATCCTGTAGTAAGTGCATGGAAAAAAGAAGGACCTTTCCTGGAAGGGATGGATCAAGGTCTTGGTCCTCCACCCCATGACTGATGCCTATTTAGAATATCAGTCATATTTGTCCCTAGGGAAGTAGGTGTAGGAACTTCATCTTTGTCTTGAGGTACAGCCTTCAATAAATGCACCTCTACCCACAATTGTATTGTGTTCTCATCTTCTGCACTGACTCCTCTGAGGGCCTAGCCCTATGTGAATGCCCCTAATATTCATACCTAATTTAGCTGTCTATAATAATTTAATTCATCTCTAACAGTTGCCAAATTCCTACTAATTCCATCATTGCTGAAAAGTCCAAGTCCAAAGTCTTCTCAGATTTAAAACAAACTCTTACCTATGAGCCTCTGTAAATACAAAAAGAAGGTCAAACACTTCCAACATATAATGGTGGAAAACAAATATTTTCATTTGAAAAGGTACAAATAGGGGATAGAAAGGAATGGGATAAAAAAAAAAGACTGAAATCTAGCACATCAAACATTAAATCTCACAGTTCAATTTCCAGCAACTGGGCCAATCTGTGTGGAGATGTGAACAACTTCAAAGGGTTTCTGTGATCCAGCCCCTATGTCACTGCTAGTGGCTGTAGCCCTCATGATTTTTCTATTGTGCTGGATTTGTTCACTCCTTGTAGCTTTCCTCATACTGACGCAGGAGATTAGGATGTGTCAGACTGGTTGGGGGAATGTGCATGACCTGTCAATCACAGAGTTCTAAGGCACATGGTAGAACTTTTCCCAAATCCCTGCACTTGGAACCAGTCAGAGAGTGCTGTCTTCAGTTCTTCTTGTGAGAACATGAGTAGGTTTCGGATAGGACAGCCTAGATGTCACATCAGCCTGAGGAGGGGAAGATACAAAAGACATCCACCATTGACCTCTTGGCCACTGTGCTTTCTCTTTCACAGTGGTCTGCTAGTGCATTTATTTTCCTACTTTCAATTAGCCCATACTCATTCTACAGAGCATATTTATTTTCCTATCTTTAATAAATGTAAAACCTCACTACCTTTTGTACTTGTTATGTCCAATTCTTTGTTCAGAACAAGAAGAACCTAGAAAGCATCACTAGAAGGCGTTCCAGTACTCTAGAACCTGGGAAGGAGACATTCTATGTTTCTGGCTTCTCCAACTTCTTGAGGTCTCCACTGCACTTTTGGCTTCACTCTCACAGCTTTACACATTGCTCTTTTAGAGGTATACTACCTGGCCTCCAAAACCCTCTTCTGTAATCTGGGTGGGAGGCACCCCAATCTCACAACTCTCACATTTTCTATGCATCTAAACCCAGCACCACAAGGGTGATGCCAAGGGCTGGGGCCAGCTGAAATAGTCACCAAGTCCTTTTGCATCTTATAGATGATTACAGAGGACTCTGAGTGCCTGATGGTTGAGCATGGTGAACAGAGTCCAGGGGAACAAATTCCTTGGGCTGCCATTCTCCTTCTGGTGACCTTGGGCTCTCCTCAAAGCAAAGTCTTACACTTTTGTGTCTTTCAGCCTTGGAAGAGTAGTGTCCTTGTTGTTTCTGTGATACCCTACAGCTATCTTTTCTATTGTCCTGTTGTAAAGGACAATAAAAAGGACAACTGACCTGTTTTAAATGCTAATCTTTTCAGCAACAAAGCTCTCCTCTACTCCAACTTTATAGGACTCAACTTGAGCTTCCTTTCTGGCCAAACTCAAAACTTTTTAAATCATTCTGCTTGGCTGTTTGCTCTTGATTCATAATTTAGAGAGGTCTACAAATCCTTAAGTAGATATAAACCATAACAGAAAGACTAGCAGTACTTATGAATGAAGATAAACATTAAAATGACATTAGTGATATATAATTAAAAATTAATCAACACATAACATTTATACATATATATGGTACGATATAACTTTATATATGCATGCAATGTGTAATGATCAAACGAGGGTAATTTGCATTTCTATCTCCTCATATATTTGTCATTTCTCTGTGTTAGAAATCTTCAGTCTTTAATCTATAGTAATATGCAATTTTTGATAACTGTTAATTTGACAGTTCAGATACTTTGAGAACAATAAAACTGTTGGTAATACAAAGTAATTATGATTTTTATCAGCTATAGTAAAAAATGTTAATTTAAACTTTTAGATTTCCTTATCCCTAAATTGCACAAAGATCTGATGAATATAAACTTTACCATAGCGAAAAAGAATTGTTACAGAAATTCTTGGGAAGTTTTCCATGCAGCATGTATCTATGAGGACAATATACACAGACAAATAGCATCAAGAATAATATGTATTTAAAGGTGTCATGGTAGAACTTTAGCATTTAAAAGACAAATGAGACAAAACTGAGACTGGAATTGGAAGTCTACAAACTACGGAAGTCTGGGTTCTGTCACATTTGGCCAGAGTAATTTGAGCTAAGGCAGCATCAGCTGAAGTAAATCATAAGTGGAGAACAGAAACTGGCTGGATTGTTAGCTAAGCATTATCAAGGATTACAAAATAATGAGAGATTTAGAAATCTACACATAAAAGCAAAACAGTCTAAGAAATTCCACATATAATGGAGTTGGAATTGGCATTCTAATAACCCCATCATCGGTAAATGAGAAAATAAAACATGCCTTAATTCAAATCCACTGAGGAGTTCTCAGAACACGATTAAAAGGAATTGAGCGGTAATTCAGTGAATATTGTATTGCAAAAGTAAAGCTTCAATATAATCACTTTTAATGCCCAAGTTCTAACTGCCATTCCTGAAAAGTTGGCTATGAGCTTCACTTTCACTTTTCCTAGGTTTATGGGAACCATTTCAGATATGGTACTACATATTTGGAAGAAAATTTGAAATGGATTTAAATTCCAGAATAATTATAACAACTGCAGATGGACTGAAAAGAAAGTTATCTTCTCTCCCCAGATCAAGAGATCAAGAGATCAAGCCAAAAATGGATGGATACTCTAACACCAGCTCACATTTATATTTACCTTTTCAATACAGTGTACCTGGAAATCTCTGTGCTTATACACTATGTGAAACATCTGAAGCTTAATATTTAGATAATTGTTGACATCACCATAAAGATTGGCTTTGTCCCTGTCTTTGTCACTTTTCTTATCACCGAGACACAATACCTGATGCTCACAATTTAGAGAAGGAAAAGTTTATTTTTGACTCAGGTTGTTGAGGTTTTAGTATGTAGTTAGATGGCTCCAAGGTAGGCATGGCAGATGGGCATGGCAGAGGGGAAGTAGCTTATGACTTCATGACAGAAAGCAGAGATTGAGTGAAAGGGGGACAGGGCAAGAAACAAACCTATCCAGGCTACACCTCCAGAGACCCACCTCTTCTGATCAGATCTCATCTCCTTATCACATATCAGTTATAAACACAATAGTGGACTAATCCACTGGGGATTATCATGACCCTATAATCCGATCACTCTCCATAAGGTCCACCTATGACAGCATGAGTCTTGAGGGGGCATTTAGATACAAATTGTAACAATTGGACAAACTGGAAGTAAGAGGCATAATTGCATTAAAAGGATAATGTATTTTCAGACCATCATAGCCGAAAAATTTTATTTTGCCTGTAAAGACACATGGTAATTTGTTTCATCTCTCTTTTGGCATTTATTGCATTCTGATTTGCTTTATAGTTTTGTTGGAATGAGTTGTTAAGTGAGAGCTCTTTTAAGGTATATATTCCTTTATGTTCATGTGCAAATATTAATTATTATAGCTGTGTTTCTGATTCTCCTTCCAGTTATATTAGGATGCAAGTGATACTTCTCTTGCAGCATGAAGTTACATCCAGATGTGCACTTATTGGTCAACATTTCCAAATGAAAGCTCTATGACCAGGCTATGACCCACCATATTCTCTTTCTCAGCTTAGCAATTATGGAATCACAGAAATGGGGCTTTCCTCGGGGTAAATCTCTTGAGTAAGCATGACTGCAGAAGATTCCTCTCAGCCAACATGCAGTGGACCTGTAGTATGAATAAAAATGCATGTTTGTCACTTGAAATCTCTCACATATTGGGGTATTTAATTTCTGCATCATTAATTAATAAGCCTATTCTGACTAATGCATTTCACAAATCATAGTAATAAACATGGTACCTCATAGATAAATTTAATCAGTAAATAACTTTCATATCTGAGGATTAGTTTGATTCTCTGAGGAATCTCTAATCTCAGTGGCATGTGTTATTCTTGGTGTGGAAGCCTGTATTCTTTCACAATTTGGAGTTTACCATTAGGAACATGACATTTACATGAAGAGCATACTAATTTTCTTTCCTATTCAGTTTACCATGATATTAAATAACAATTGCAGTCAACACTATTTTA
Source organism: Chinchilla lanigera (assembly GCF_000276665.1). Classification (NCBI taxonomy): domain Eukaryota; kingdom Metazoa; phylum Chordata; class Mammalia; order Rodentia; family Chinchillidae; genus Chinchilla; species Chinchilla lanigera. Next base: position 6,656,936 of record NW_004955489.1, read on the forward strand.
TGAGCACTGCTCTTCAACATTATAGCTATAGGGTTCCAGGATATCGGATTTATAAAATAGCACAGAAGGCCTGAACACCCTTCCTTCATTATACAGATGGCAATGAGAAGGGCCATTACACAGATGACTAATGACCAGAGAAGGAAATGTTAGAGGCTGAGATCAGTGACAGGAAAAGGGTTAAATGTTAATGACTTAAGTACTTACAACCTAGTTGAATAGGGAAGAAAGTACACGAACATAAATAATGAATGAACTTACACCCTCACAGAAACAGGAACCTAAAGAAGGAAGGGATTTATCTCTCTACACAGATGGATATAGAGACATCAGTAATATCCTTGAAGTTGCTTCATGATGCTTGGCTGAAAAATTGGTGCATTTCTTAATTTAAACAAAAATCAAATTAAACCTGCCTTAACTCTTACCATGATGATTAGTAAGCTATGCAATCCTAGGCATTATTTTGAGTTTCCATGCACCAGTTTGTTTGTAGAAAATTGTTGTAAGTCATATAATCTGATGACAAAGTTTTCTGGCTTTTACTCCAATGTGGCTGTTGAAAAAATATTGAAGCCATATGAAACAATCAAATATTACCTGTTCTCCTAACCATAGCCTATGTTCCCTCTGAGGTATAGTTAGCCATCAGGATGTTAGGTACCCCTTTATAATCCATGATGCTTACAGGCCAGTCTTTGACACTATCCCTATGTGAAAACCTGCCAAATTCTAAACTTGTGCACAAGAATGCTATGTATTCCCAATAGTCACAAAACTCACGAACCTTCCATCTCTTTAGAATTGGGAATCCAGCTCTGAAAACTTTCCCTTATCACTCTGTGCTGCTATCTATGTTAAGGTAGAAACATTTCAAAGCAAAAAAATAAAATGTTAAAAATTTCAAACCACCACTGGAAAAATTACATGAAGTGTCCACTGGATACGTAGTAGGAGAAATATTCTCTAATAAATTTTATTACTTTCATGTTACTGGGGAAAGTACCCAACAACTATAATTTAAAGTATGAGAGGTTTATTTGGCTTATAATTTCAATGGGTTCAGTCTATAGTCATCTGGCTCCAAGGGAGATATTGCATAATGAAGGGCACGGAAGAAGAAAGCTATTTACCACATGGTGGCCAGGCATCAGAGAAAATTGAGGAGACAGGGACAAGAGTAACCCATCCAGTCATAACCTAGTGACCTGCCTTTTCCCCCAGTCCCATCTTTGAACACATGAGTTATTAGGGGACATTTCAGATCCAAACCATAATATAAATACAAATTTAAAGTCTACACAATTCAAATCAATGTAGAAAATATAAAATGCTAAACTAACACAATTTTTGAAAACTTGATGAAGCTAATTAGCAATTTCCCTTTAAATGAACATCAGGCTCACAAGTTTTTATAACTTGGTTTTACCAACTTTTCAAGAACAGTTACCATCATTTTATAAAGAGAGACCTGTGTTCTAGAGCTCCCAGAGACTTGACAAAACCAGTTAAATATATTACAAGAAAAAAATGAGAAAATTGAAAAAACTGTTATAAAAATTTATAACGTAGGGTTAGCTAGCTGAGCTTAAGTGAAGAGAAGCTCAAAAGAAAAATAGCACAGTGATACCAAAGTCTAACCCAGGGAAGAAGAACAGTTTAGTGCCAGGAAATAAAATAGTTTAAGGAAAATTTCACTTAAATAGACCAAAGGGAGGAGCTCTTTACACTAAAAGTGCTTACAAAACTGAGAATAGACTGAAATTTCTTTGACTTCATAATACTTACCCACCAAAAAGTCTACCATAAGCCCTTTTTTATTTGTTTGTTTGTTTTTCATTCTGGGCATTAAACCCAGGGCCTCATGTGCTCTGCAAGCATTCTAGTACTGAGCTGCTCTCCAGCCCCAAGAGTTCTTAACAGAGAAATCATACACACATTTCCTGTAAAGTTGGACACTAGATAATGGTATTGACCAACATCACTACCTTTTACTACAGAACATTACTTTTGACATAATGCTAATTTTGAAAGTTCACTTTTTTCTAACATGATTAATATATGAGAATAATTTGTTTTTATTATTTAATTTATTATTTACTAATACATAATATTTGTACATAATTATGTAGTTGTACATGTCAGTGTTTTACTAGAAAAACAGATATAACACAAGATATGCGGATGTATAAAAATTTACAAGATTGGCTTACAAAGGCCACCCCGCAGAGTTGGACGAGGAGGTGGAGTGGATCTGTCTGCATAGTGGAGACTGGAAGATGTCAGTCCAGAGTCTGGAGCTCACTATCTGTCTGGTGCAAGTCCCTATTAGGAGGCCAATGGATCTGCAATGGAAGGCTGAAGAATCTACTATCCAGAAGGCTGATGGATCTGAGGCAGAAGCCGGAGTCTGCTCTAGAAGCCAGAAGGTGATGTCCAACCTGAAGGTTAAGACTGGAGCTCATCCAGAGAACAGAAGCAAATCGGTCCTTCCTCATTTCCCTGTGGTGGAGAACTGCTGAGCTGATTTAGTTAAACTTCTAAACTTCTCAAACTGACACAGGCAACCATGACAGAAGTACAATGTGATGTGTGTTTTTGTTTTGTTTTGTTTTGTTTTTCTACCGGGAATTGAATTCAGGACCTTGCGCTTGCCAGGCAGGCACTTATGCCACTGAAGTGTATCCCCGGCCACTTTGATTTATGTATGAATTGAGTAATGATCACCTCAGGAAAATCAGTACACCCATTATCTTATACTTTTGTCATTTTTTAATGATGGTTATACTCTGCATTCTTTCTTCTGTTTTGAGAAATACAATGCATTATTTTGAGCACAACATGCATTCTGTGTTTTTTTATTCTTGAATTCTTCCACAAGGTACATTAGGAGAACACAGGCAATCACAGCTGGCTGAACCGAGCCACATAGGAGTACTGGAAACACATGTGAGTATTCACATTCACATACACAAACACTTCACACACACCGTTTCCCTCAGTTTACCACGTGTGTCGTGAGCTAGAGTTCTCCATATCTGGTGTTACAGCTTTTCACCTGACTTTTGGTAATCTTCCACTTACCATCTCACAAGAACCCCCAAGCAGAAACTTTTCCACTGCCCATGCCCACAAATGTGCTTAAAAGCTTTTTCAAGGTAAAATGCCACATTTATTGAACTACGTAGATATTTCTTAACCACTTGCTGTGTGCAAATCTTCACAGTTATTTTATTAAGTTTATACCTTTTTAATGTGTCACTGATGAAGTTTTTGATTGTTGTAGCCATAGCCCCATTTTACCATAAGCCCTGTGGTTCTTTTTGCATGATTTTGCATAATAAGATGCCTGTAAAATTGTATAGGCCCTGTTAGAACAAACTGCGCTAGAGGATCTGCTCAATGCAGGAAGAAAAATAAAGGGAATAAGAGGTTCTAATACCACAGGCAAACAGACAAAATTACTTTTATTTACAAGATAACATAATAGCTTACATGGAATACAGATGAGAATCCCCAATTAACTGAACAATTTGAAAAGATTGCCCAACACAAATCAATATGAAAGTTGCATTCTCTAGATCAATAATAACTAAGTAGAAAACAAAATAGAAGTAATATACAATTTACAGTAGCAGACAATACTATAAATTATCTAAAACCTAATTTAACTGCAAAAGCATTGAAATTTAATGAAGAAAATGTAAATGTTTATAAAAGACTTTGAAGAACACCAGAATAAGTGGAAAAATCTACCATGTTGTATGTATTTCTATCCAAGATAATCTATAGATTTAATCAAATCACAACAGAAAAACCAATGTTAATTTAGGAATAATTAGGCAAACACTCAAAAATTTATAAGACAAAGTAACTATTTACAGAAAAGTAATTTAAAGAAGTAAACCAAGAAAGAGTCTTGCTTTAGTAGGTTTTAAAATATGTTACTAAGTTTTATCAAAAAATCCAGAATATTATTTAATAAATGAAATTAGAAAAACTGATTTACTGTATTGAGTAAATGAAATCAGATATATATGTCACATGTGCTCAAAATGGAAATGCTACCGTCAAATACTATACAATAAGACAGAGAGTAGAGAGATGGTTGCATTTACATTTAAAATCACTAGAAATGGGGCAGCTACAGGTGTAAACTAATGTAGGGATGTTTTCTGGAGTCACAAATCCTTGAGTCTTATTACCTTCGGTAAACTGATTTTTCTAATCAAACCTAGGCTAGAAATTATGACCAAAAGTGAAGTGGATTCTTGTAGAAAAAATACTTTGTGCTTCAATTATGTGAACTTGGAACTTAATATATTTTATATTAGAAATATTCATTACTTACATGAATATCTGGCAAAATATTTTCAAGTTAGAAATGATAAAAGGATATTCTTTTAATATTTGTGGTACCTAACATTCCTGGTACTCACCCATGAAAGCCTTATAATACCCTCCAATCACTGAAACGACTAAACTTGCAAAATATCCCTTTGGGAGCAGTGGTTCCCTCTTTGAGAATAATTAGTATAGATGTACAAGAAACTCATACAAATGAACAAATACAAACATACAAATAAAAACAGTACCTGCACAGTAGAAAAATGAATACTAATTTGAAAAAGTTGAGAACAATATGAATAATAAGTCTAATAAAATGATTAAACTTACAATTAATTTAAAATATGTAAGGTGAAACAGTAGTATAATATTACCTTATAAGGTAACCCAAATTTTTAAACCTGGAAAAATAAGATATGATGCAGAGAGGTTGTATGAATTTTGGAATCCTTAGCTATGTTTGTCAGAAATATAAATTGCTATGATCATTAGGAAAACAGATTTGGAACTTTTTATTGAAAACAAATTGTGCATTTCCCAGGTCCTAGAGATTCATTCCACTCTTGAGTATAGAACTCAGAGAAATTCAAGCACGTCACCCAAAGATACGTAGGAGTGTGCTTATTCCAGCAGTGCTAGCAATAGCAAAGTAATGGAAGCATCAAAATATATGCATAAAGTGAATATGCAAGGAATAGAATATTACCTAGTAGTGAAAACTAATGAAAATGACTATTACAGATCTCAGTAACATAATATTGAGTGAAAAGAGGAAAAGAACAAAATGTATAGAATAAAATTATTTTTCTGAATATTAAGTACAAATTATCTAATTATGGGTACTAATGTCTGGAAGGCAGATTGAAAATATCCACATAAGATAGACAAGAAGAACTGTGGAGAAGAAGTTTCTTTAGTTACTCTTTCAGTATATTGCCTCAGGCCTGACCAAGCCATGATTGTTGGGTTCGGGAGGAAGTCTAGTAAAAGCATTGGTGGAAAGGAAAAGTTTGCAGAACCTGTGTCCTTGTGGAAAGCTGTGAGGTCAAAACTAGATGCTTTGCTGAGATATGCCCAAAGGAATGATAACATGATGGCTAACTAGTCAAGTCTTATTTATGTGATCTTTGAGTTATATTGTCCTTGCTGATAATCTCCCATTTGCCCAGCTGTTTCCTTTGTTCTTTCTCAATAAAAGGTTACTGAAAATGGTAATCAGGGCTGCAGCCCAAGAGGCTGCTAGCCCCCTGATCCCAGAATTATGCCTCTCTTGTTTTTCTTGTTTCTCTTACTTTTGTATTCATCCGTGGGTACCTTGTTCTCGGGACCTGTTCACCCTGGACAGAAATGGATTATTAATCTGAAAAAGAGCTTCTTACATGTTATATGATTTCCGGGATTTTGAGGAGTTATTTTTGGAAGTGCTGGGACTCAAACTCAAGACCTAATGCATAGGAGGAAAGAGGGCGTCTATTGAGAATGATTCTAGCCCTCCAGGTAAATTTTTTCTGGGTAGCACAGTATAACCTGAGTCTAAAATTGATCATGTCATATTCTTTTTAATATTGCATGTATTTCAAAATAAGAGAATGAAAGGTAATTTTTTCTTTCCCTTTATCTCCTTCTTCTTTCTCCCTCACACTTACCACAGGGTGACCAGTGCTTCTACAGGTCTCATTTCCATTGGCCCATGTGACTGTTCAAGGACCAACATTAATTTCTGCCTTAAGGATGGAAATATAAAGTCTTAAATGCAGATAATGTTCTAGGAATCACCAGATCATACCATATTATCACTGGACCATTCATGACCACAATATTAGTAGTTGTAGTATTACACTCAATCATATCCCCTTCACTCCAAATAAATACATAAATAAATACTTGGGAAAAACTTGCAAATAGGCATACATTTAAGACTGCTGATAATCTAAGAAAGGTATTTTTATGAAAGTAGCATAACGTCATTTTGTAAATTACTTGGCAAAAACTAGTAAATGTTATGCCCTGATTCTGGTAACAGTATAGCAGAATCAGAATTCTTACATGTAGAAAACTTTATTTCAAATTTTATGTATCTCTTGGAAAGCAATTTAATATATGCAATAAAATATTCATACTATTTCACTAATTAATTCCACTTCTGGGAATTGTGCTTAGGAAATTATTCAATGTAATAAATGTTATATGGATGAAAGTGTTCCATGTGGCAGTGTTTAAAAAAATACATCCTAAATACCTAATGAAGGGAAATGGGTGAAGAATGCGTGTTGCATTTCTTCACTGAAAAATTATGCATTTATTAAATTGATAACTATAAGGAATAGAACATAGCATTTGAAATATTCTGGTTTAATATCAACATGATTAAAATGTAAAAGAGTGAGAGAGACAGAGAGAGAGAAAATTCATGGCATATTGTACAGAAAATGCACAAAAATATACTACTACTTTCATTAGGATGGAAAGTGATTTATTGTGGTATGGATAAATGTATGTACTTTCCAATTTGTATCTACAATATACAAAAAATTATAGCTATCTGAACCCAAGAGAACTATACTGTTTCTATGATCTTAATTTATAGCTTTAAAGTTAGAGAACCATTTTCTATGTTATCCAGAAGTCCTAACCTTGTGTTAATATAAAGCAGTTCTTTATAATCCTGGATGCTTGTAAGATTATGAAGAGTTTAAAAAATCATGATAATCAGGCACATCTCCAGAGATTCTGATTAATTTAATTTAGGGTTGGGTCTTGAACATCATGATTTTGTTTGTGATATATTTTCTTTGTTTTGTTTTTAGCCTCCTGGGTGATACTGCTTCATAGCCAGACTTGAAACCACTAATCTAAACAAATTTTCAACTTCCCTTTGCTGAATAAATTTCAGCAGTTACCACACTAAAAAGCATAAAAGCAGCATAAGATTTTAACAAAAGAGACACCTTAACTTAACGTGGTGAAATTCAGGAGAAATCAACGTAATATCTTCAAATTTGACCCCTTCTGTAAAAATCCCCAAAACAATAAAATCAGTTCCTTTATAGGATGTAGGCAATCAATATTAGCATATGGAAAATGAAAAGCCTTAAGTATACTGAAAACATGCTCAGTGCAAGTCTGCAGTTTCCGTATCTCCATAAAAACAGACTGCCTTAAAAGATATTCAGCATCTTGAATGAGGGAAATGTGTTCCTTCTACTTGAACTTGTCAGTCCACTCCAGAGAGCTTCAGTCTTTCCTAGTGCCTCTTGTAAGGTATGCTGAGGTTATAAGAGAGGAACAAGGATGGTGATAGGACTTGAAACCATAAAGGATCTGGAGCAGATAATGTCAAGAAGGGGACACGTAAGGGTACACAATATATTTTTTCAAATGTTTGCAAGGCTGTCACATGAAAATGAAACTGACTAGAATTATAAAAGGACATCAAGTAAGTTCCAGGTAGTCCTAAACTTAAGCATGAAAATGAATGGTTGAAGAAGACAGAGCTGAGGTAACAAAAGTTGAAATTTCTAATATAGAGAACTCTTCAAAAGAAAGACTGGACTAGCAAGGTGTGGTGGTGCATCACTCTAAGCTTACTTACTCAGGAGACTGAGGCATGAGGATTGTGAGTTCAAGACCAACCTGCACAACTAGCAAAACCTTGTCTCAAATTTAAAAGAGAAAGCACTAGACTCCCTTAGGAGATAGTGAGACACCTATCACTGAAGGTATTCAAGAAGAAGGAAACAATTATTTTACATGATTGCTCTACTGCCAACTTCAATGATAGAGGGAGGGTTGTGAAATGTAAACATAGATGTTTTCTAATGCATTTTCCAGTCTTAGGAAGCTCTATGAATTGTAACTATTCCAAATTACAACCCTCAACTTCCATTTCAGCCTATGGGGTTTTGTATATAAAACGTTGCTTCTAAATCAGCTGAAGCAATCTGTAACTTTCATTTAGATTACTTGTACCATCTTTCTCTCTCTTTGTCTTTTTGAGACAGGATCTCACTATGCAGTTCAGGTTGGTCTTGAACTCACCGTGTAGCCCAGGCTGACATCAAACTCATGGCAATCCTCCTGCCTCGGCCTCCTGAGTGCTAGGATTACAGGCATGTGCCACTATGCCTCGCATTTGTACAATGTCTTAATAGGTTATTATTTTTTATGCAATGAGGCATTCAGAATTCACCTTTAGTCACTTTCTCTCTTCTTTGGCTGCCTTTTCATGGTCTTCTACTGGTCAAATTGTATCCTAACACACTTCAAATTCATGTGTTAAGGCCCTAATCCCCAAAATGATTGTATTTGGTGATAGTGTGTAAACAGAGATAAGTAAGCTTAAATAGAGTCACAATGATAGAGCCCTGCTGTGAAAAGAATAGTATTCTTATAAAGAGATACCACATAGCTAGCTCACACACAAAGAAGAGGTCATGGGACACTTAGTGAGACAGCAGCTACCTATAACACCGGAAGGGAGATTTCCCCCAAAATTGACATACCGGCAGAGTGAGCTCAGACTTTCGCCCTCTGTGCAACTGTGAGAAGATAGAACTGTGAGAAGATAGATAGATATTGGTTGTTTAAATAAAAAAAATTTCACTTCTACATTAAAAAGAACAAAATATACAAAGTAGCATCCTTTCATTATTATCACTTTTTAGTAGACCACTTGGGCTGTCTTTCTCAGTTCGAAATGAAGGGGACTGTTGATCTTTGTGTCAGTTTATGTCAGTTAGAAACCTATTTCCTGATAACTGCCTGTGTGCTTCCCTCCTGCTGCCATATCCCCTGCTATCTTCCTTAAAGATCCCTAGTTCTCTGCAGGGTAAGTACTGATATGCTCTGGGAAGATTGGTTTCTCTCCAGCCTAAAGCAAACATGGCAGTCCCATTACTCTCTTGACAGGGTTCTGTTTAGGAGTGTGCGTGTGACCCAGTTTTGTCTAAAAACATATGAGGGGAATTCTTCCAAGGGAGCAAGGAACAGAGCTTCTGGAAAAGAGTTCTTTTCTTTTGATTAGAAGAAAATATAGTAGGAGAAAGTCCTTCTTCCCAGTCTGTCATGTTTGCAGACAACACTGTATAGTGTACTGTGGCAGCTATTTTGCAATCGAGAGGGGGAAAACCAAAATAATTACAAAGATACAAACTCTAAGTCTTACCACTAAAGGGAAGCCTAGCTATAGCATACTTATCAAGTCAGGTAATAAATCCCTATTGTTTCAAATCACTTTTAGTTGGTTTTTCTGTGCTTCGTACCTGAATATTCTATCAAATAAGAGTCTATGAAGAACTCAAATGGAACATACTTCAGAACTTATGTGACAAATACATCTATATAGGAGGTGCTTCTGTACTTGATTGGTAATATAATTAATTAACCATGGAGGGATCTAGATTCTGTCTATCGACCTCTCTATCTGCCTAGCTAGCTATTTCACTTAACAACCAAGTTAAGGGACATGAGGATTCCTCAAATCAATTTGATTCAACAATCATTTGAGCCATGGTTATTGTTAAACTGCCAGGACTCAGCCATAAACTTGACATGTTCAGTCATTAGCCAATTATCTGCAACGGTATTAATACATGAACATCATTTTGCAGATGATGACTCAGAGATCCAAAGCAAAGAGTTTAAGGTCACTTGACAAGGAGATGGCTAGGACAACAAGTAATAAGATCAAACCTCACTCATTTGACATTGAAATTGATATTTTTAACAAGTCTACTACTCTTCTCCATGTATTGATAGCATGATAAATGGGAGGAGTGAGAGACTTGCCTAATACATAAGAAAAGAAGACAGGATATCACAAATTCAGTTCCAACAGCAGTGAATAAGGTGTATATTTTTGAAGTTAATGTCAGGAAAGAAAAACTTTCTGAGAGAGCCAATCTACCAGGGACAAAACTTACAATGAAGTAGAGTAAAGGCAACGAGGATGTGATGGCTTGCAAAAGAGTCAAACTAACTTCTTCATCAGTATTCATGTACTTAGTGCTCACCACTAGAAATGGCACCTAGAATGTGTTATATGACAATATGGCAATGCTGAACTTCTGTCCTAGTCTGTTTTGTGTTGCTGTAACAATATATCTGAGACTGAGTACTTTATGAAGAAAAGAGGCATATTTAACTCACTGTTATGGAGATCTGGGGGCACAGAATTAGCACTGGCTACCAGTGAGGGATTCATGATGGAAGGCATCACATGGCAAGAGAAGAGAACATGTGCAAGAAGGTTATGCTGCATGAGAGGAAGCAAGCTAGCAATCCAAGAAGATCAGATTCATTTTATAACATCCTGCTCTTAGTAGCCAGTGAAGTCTTACAAGATGCAATCTACTTCTATGAGATGGGCATTCATCTCTTCTGAGGGTGTTGCCCTCAGTGAAATAATCACCCCAGACACACTAGATCCCACTTAAATGTTGCACCATCTGTCACTAAGATCACACTGGGAGCAAGCTTTTAGTACAAGAACATGGGGAGGGGCCATATTCAAACCATTACACCCTGCTAATGTCACAATATCCACATTATTTTATTTTGATATTAATTAAGCTTGTTGGTAATTTAGATATACATAATGATCACATTCAGCATAGAGAAATTGTATCTGTACATGGTATGTGTTAGTTCCTCTTTCTTTTTTCACTTTTTCCTCCACCCCCTTCAACCTCTTTTCCCCTCCTTATTTGTAAAGCTTTCTTTCCATTTTATTATCTTTCTCATTTTTTTCGTTTCCCTTCCTCCTCCTCCCATTCCCCTTTCCATTTGAAGAATTCATTCCTATTTCACAATATCCATTATATATTTTGGTTCTTGTTTACACTTTCAGTTTCTTACATCAGAGAGACAATGCAACAGTTACAAATGTGTGTCTGATTTATTTCACCTAAGAGTATTGTCTCAAGGTTCTTTCATTTGGCTATAAATGTCTTAAGTTTATGCTTCTTTATGGCTGAGTAGTACTCTGCTGTATATTTAAAAAGAACACATTTTTTTTATCAGTTCATCTGTTGATGGTCATTTGTGTTATTTCCAAACTTTAGTTATTACAAACTGTGCTTCTAGAAACATAGGTGCACACATATCATTTTGGGATGATGTTTTTCATTCTTTTGGGAATATATCAAGAAAGGCAATAGCTGGGTCAAATGTAATCTCTAGACCTAGTTTTTTTTTAGCAATCTCCACACTGATTTTCACAGTGGCTGTACAAGTCTACACTCTCACCAACAGTGGAGAAGGGTTCCTGTTTCACCACAGACCCTACAGCATCTGTTATTGGCTACTTTGTTGATAATAGTCATTTTTTCTGGAGTGAGATGAAATCTCAGCATTGTTTTAATTTGCATCTCTTGGATGATTAATAATGTTGAATTTTTTCTGTATTTATTTGCCATTTGTACTTCTTATGAGAGGGTCTATTCATTTCAGAAGCCTGTTTTGGGGTTAGATCTTTATATTTGGGGGATCTGATTTTTTTCAATGCTTTATATGTTCTAGATATTAGTTCTTTGTCCAAAGAACAGTTGGCTAAGATTGTTTTCCATTCTGTGGATTTTCTTTTCACTCTATTGATGGTTTCTTTTGCTGTGCAAAAGTCTTTTCATAAGGTGAGATTCCAGTTGTTGATTCTTTGTAGTATTTCCCATGTAGGGGGGGGGTCTTATTCATGACGGAGTTGCCTACACCTATGTCTTCAAGAATTCTCCCTATTCTTTCCTCCATCAGATGTAGTGTTTTTGTTTTAATATTTATATATTTGGTCCATTTTTATTTTAGATTACTACACAGTGTGAGACATAGGTCTAGTTTTACTCTTCAGCATATGGAAAGCCAGTTTTTCCAGCACCATTTATGGAAGAGGCTATCTTTCTTCCAGTGAACATGTTTTGTCCCTTTGCCAAAGATAAGGTGGCTGAGTGTGTTTGAAATTGTTTCTGCATCTTCTCATTTGTTCCACTGATCCTCAAGATTTTGTTTTTTTTTCTAGTACTATGGTGTTTTAATAAAGAATTTTGCCAAATGTGGGGGTGCACACCTATAATCTCAGCATTTAGGAGGCTGAGGCAGGAGGATCATTGCCAATTTGAGACCAGCCTGGGCTACAAAGTGAGCTCAAGACCAGCCTGAACTACATAATGAGATCCTGTCTCAAAAAGAAAAAATAACCAAAACAACAATAACAAAAAACAAAGTCAGGGATTCTGATGCCTCCTGCCTTGCCTTTGTGTCCTAGAGTTGTTTATGCTATTCTAGGGCTCTATGATTCCAAATGAATTTTATGAATGTTTTCTCTAGTTCTGTGAGGTATGCTAGTGGTATTTTCATTGGGATTGCATTAAATCTCAATAACAATTTTGGAAGTATGGGCATTTTCACTATGTTGATTCTTCCTACTCAAGAGCAAGAGTTATCTTTTCATTTTTCTATATCCTGTTTGATGTCCCTTTTCAGAGTACTACAGTTTTCAAAATAGAGATCCTTTATTCCTTTCTAAGACTGGTTCTAAGTGCTTCACTTTTTTCAGTGCTTTTATGAAAGGCATGGTCTACCTAATTTCTCTCTCAGTGAGTTTGCTGTTTGTGTATAGAAATGCTGTTGATTTTTAAGTGTTGACTTTGTACCCAGCAATCCTACTGAATCTGGTTATGAAATCTAGAAATCTTTTGTTGGAGTTTTTGAGGTCTTCTATGCAGAGTATCATGTTGTCTGCAAATAAAGGTAATTTAACTTCGTCCTTTCCTATGCTTATTCCTTTTATTTCTCTCTCTTCTCTAATTACTCTGGCTAGTGTTTCCAGAACTGTATTGAATAGGAGGGGTGATAGTGTACATCCTTTTTTTGTGTTTGATTTTAGGGTGAAAGCCTGTAGTTTCTGACCATTCAGTAAGATTCTGGCTGTTGATTTGCAATAGACAGCTTTTATCACATGAAGATAAAGACCATCTATTCCAATGTGCTATAGGATTTTTTCATGAATGGGAGTTGGTCTTTGTCAAACCCTTTTTTGTGCTTTTATTGAGAGGATCATGTGATTTTGTCCTTGACTCTGCTAATATGATGTATTACATTTATTAATTTGTGTATGTTGAACCATCCCTGCATCCCTGGGATTAATCTTATTTGGTCATGGTGTATAATATTCTTGATGATTTGCTGCATTCTGTTTGCCAGTGTTTTATTAAGGATTTTTACATTGCTTTTTGTTAGAGAGATTGCCCTGTAGTTCTCTTTCTTGTTTGGATCTTCTCTGGTTTGGGTTTCAGGGTAATACTGGCTTCCAGGAATGACTTTGGGAGTATTGTTTCCCTTTCAATTTCATTAAAGAGTTTCACAAGTAATGGCATTAGATCTTCTCTAAATTCTTTGCAGAATTCAACAGTGAATTAATCAGGACCTGGACTTTTCTTTGTTTGTAAATTTTTAATTATATTTTCAGTTTTATTGACTGATAATGAGTAATTTAGAATTTTTGTACTTTCTTGATTCAATTTTGGTAATTCTCATGTGTCTAGGAATCTGTTTATTTCTTCTGAGTTTTGCGTCTTTGATCTTCTGGTTTTCCATAGTATTCATTGTGATTTCACCCTTTTTATTCCTAATTGCACGAGTTTGAGTTTTCCCTTCCTTTTTTGATAAATTTGGCTAATGGTTGATCAATTTTATTTAATCTTTTAAGGAAGCAACTCTTTGATTTTTTAATTTTTATATTATTTTCTCAGTCCAAATGCATTAATTTATGCTCTGATCTTTATGATCTTCTCTCTCATGCTAGCTTTGGGCTTAAGTTGCTCTTTTCTTTCCAGAAGTTTGAGGTTCAGCATTAGGTTGTTTATTTGACCTTATTCTTTTTTCTTGGTGTGAAAATTCACTGCTATTAATTTTCTTCTAAGGACTGCTTCTACTCCTCCTCATAAGTTCCAGTATTCTGTATTGGAATTATTGTTTAATCATTGTTGCTGTTTAATTTCTTCTTTAATTTCATCTGTGACCCATTGGTTTTTCAGTTGTGTGTTATTTGATTTCCATATGTTCATGGAGCTTTGTGGTTTCTTTTGCCATCGATTTCTAATTTCCTTGCACTATGGTCTGATAATACATTGGGAATAATTTCCATTCTTTTTAATTTACTTACAGATGTTCTATGGGCTAGTATGTAGTTTATTTTGCAGAATATTCCATGTACCACTGTGCAGAATTTGCATTCTGATACTGTAGGGTGAAACACTCTGTATACAGTTACTATGCACATTTATTCACAGATTTGATTCAGTTCTAATATTTCTTTGCTGATTTTTTCTGTCTAGTTGACCTATCTATTTTTCACAATGGGGTATTCAGGTCCCCCATTAGAATTGTGTTAGTGGTTATCTGATTTTTTTATGTCTGTTAATATTTGTTTTATACATTTAGGTGCCCCTATATTAGGTGCATATATATTTACGATTACCTCTTCTTCTTGTCTTCTGGGAACAAGTATATAGTGCCCTTCTTTATCTCTTTTGATCAATCTTGGCTTGAAATTCACATTGTCTGTAAATAGAGTAGACAGCCCTGATTTTTCCTAGGTTCCTGTCACATGGAGTACTGTTTCCCCTCATTTGACTTTCAGTCTATGAATTTCTTTTTCAGTTAAATATGTTTCTTTTTTTCAGTACCGGGAATCAAACTCATGACCTTGCACTTGCCAGGCAGGCGCTTTGCCACTGAGCTAAATCCCCAGCCCCTAAATGTGTTTCTTAAATGTGCGGTATTGTCAGATCTTGTATCTTGACCTATTCTACCAGTCTATTTCTTTTGATGATGAGTTGAGACTACTTACATTGATGGTTATAACCTATATATATTGGCTTGTTTTGTCATTATTTTCCTTCTAATTGTTCCCTCTCCCCCTCTCTGTTTAACTGCGTCCCCTACCTAGTGGCTTGTTTCTCTTGATAGGTTTCAAATTACAGTCTTTATTGTCTATTTCTTGAATATCTTTCAAAACCTTTTGTAGAACTGTTGTGCTTATCATGAATTTCTTCATTTGTTATTTGTTATGCAAATATTTTATTTCTCCATTAATACTGAAAGATAATTTTGCAGGATACATCAACCTCGGTTGGAAGTTTTTCTTTTCAGGGCTTAAAATGCTTCACTCCAACCTCTCCTTGATTTAAATGTTTGTTTTGAGACGTCTGCTGTGATTCTGATGAACTTCATAGGTGATTTGTTTCTTTTTCTCTAACAGCATTTAACATTTTCTTTTGTGTTGAATTTCTGGAATCCTGATTATTATATGCCTTGGTGTAGTTGTATTTTGATCATGACTAATTGGGGTTTTGTATGCCTCACTTACTGTATGTCAATTTTCTGCATGCTTGGGAAATTTTCTGCTATTACTTCTCTGAACACGTTTTTTGTGTCTATTGTGCAGACTCCTACTTTTTCATTAACTCCAGTCAATCTTATGTTATCCTTCTTTGCATCATCTTGTTGGACTGTTTTATCATCATCTCTTGCTTTTTTTAAATAGATCTTTCTTTTCATGATCGCTAGCTAGGATCCTGTCTTCTAGATCTGATATTATATCTTTGCTTTGTTTAGTATGGTTTTGTAAATTTTCAGGGGTACTTTTAATTTCCTTGCTATTTGTTTAAATATGTTGCATGAATTCCATTTCTTTCTTATGTTGAGCATTCATGGTTTCTATCATTTTTCTGTGCTCTTCTATTTTGTGAACCTTTGTCTACTCTAGATTTGCTGAGCAAGTCCTTCATTATGATTATGATCTCTTTTTTAAGCTGTCAAATTATTTGTTTTACTTTCCTCTATAGCTTCATATATATGTATATATATGTACACACAAATACACATATATGTGTGGTTTCTGCTGCTGTTATACCAGAAGATGCATGTGATTGACTTCTGATTTCCTCTATCTTGTCCCTTGGATTTGCCCTGGGTAGGCTGCAAGCTTGGGATAGCATATTGCTTCGGTGTCTTGTCATTCTCCTTTTTGTCTGTGTTGTTGTTTGTATATTTCTTACATTAGGTACCTTTATCACAGGTATAGAGGATTCTCTACAAAATCTATATTCCTCCAAGATGTCTTCAAGTTGCATCTGTCTGTTGGTCTTTGTGTCTGTCCCAAGGTCCTATCTTCCCACTTTATTGGGGATGGGGAGTTATTATCTATTTAGCTCAGCACCCAGTCCTTTGGTTCTGCACTACTGGAATTATTATGACCCCAAATTATCAGTGTTGTCATACCAGGGTGAACAAGAGATGATAGTAAGTGTGGCTTCCTTGTTAAAGTAGTACAGTTAGCAACAACAACAACGTCAATCACAGCCTTGAAACTGACAATCTGTGTTAACCCTAATTTGGTATCTCTAACCCTAGCGGCAAGACCTACCATTGTATAACAACATCCAACCTAAGCCAGGAACTTTTACACACTGAGTTTCCCCTTGATAAAGTGATTTTATCCTGTGGGGAAGAGGAATTTAAAAAGAATAGCAGCAAAACAGAGCAATAACTGAAGAGAAATATATTGGAACCAAGGCTGAAGAACAAAGGATGAAGGGGCTGGGGATTTAGCTCAGTGGCACTGTGCCTGCCAGGCAAGTGCAAGGTCGTGAGTTCGATCCCCAGTACCAGAGAAAAACAAAAAACAAACAAACAAACAAACAAACAAAAAACCAAAGGATAATAACCCAAACTTTGGGAAGCTGGAGAAGAGAACAGAAGGGAAAAAATGAAGGAACAAGCTAAAAGAATACCAAGGTGAATCAGAGAGACAATTTTCATTCACAGGTAAATATCAGAAAATCAAGAAAGACCACTGAGGAAAGAGAAGGAGAGAATAGAGAAAACAAACGAAATAATAAAAGTAAAAACCTAAACAAACATCGCTTCAAAAAAAATTCCTCTGGTGCCTCCAGTTCTGTGTTCCCTAGGCAGAGCCAGAATATGTCCCAAGTAACCTCACCAAGTCTGCAGTACGATTACTGCTGGATGCAGGGCTGATCTTGGGCACACCACTGACTCCTCTAAAGTGTTGGTCACAGGGCAAGGGTAGTGCCCTTATCCTGCTGTCAGCAAACGCTGCTTGCCTCCTTGTGCCAGTGGTCACAGGACAGGTCATTGTGCCCTTCCTCTGCTCCTGGTCATGGCTATTTATCTGCTTGTGCCACTGGTCACAGAGCAAGCGGGGGTTCCCTTGTCCTGCCACCAGGCAACACTACTTGCAGGTTGGATTCTCTGAACTCAGTGCCGGGGGAGGGTCCTCTTGTCCTGACACGGGCCAAGTCTACATGTGCTGCTGGTGTCAGAGCAGGGGACTGTTTCCACTCCACTGTCACTAGGGGCAAGACTGGCTTTTGGTCCTCTCCACAGAGATGGAGTCTGGGTGGTCCCAGCTACTACTTCTTGGCAGAACGCCCCTTAGTGCATTCTCCAACTGCTGTCTGTCTACTATGAGTGGAAAATCCTTCCCTCTTTCCTCTCAGGGACATTGGCAGTGAAGCAGTCCTGGAACTGTTCTCCTCCAGCAGTTCAAGCCCCAAGCCCTTTAAAATAAAATGGCAGTCTTGCTTGTCCACTGCCATCCCTCCGTGCAACTATGTGCTGGGTTGCATTTTAGTTCACTCACCAAGAGCTGGTGGAGGGGTGCTTTTGAAAGAATGTCTCCTGTTCTCACTGCTGCCTTCTCAGTTCATGTTAGTTCTGTCTCCAGTGAGGAGGAAAGCTGCTTTTGCTGCCCATCAGGGTGGCTACACAGTTGGTCTGGCCATACCATGTATTCTCAGATCCACCACCATATCCATTTTAGAAGATCAACTTTTGATCAGAAAATAATGGCCTAATTTCTAGAATTCTGTACTACCTAGAGTTCTATGACTTCTTGATTTTTCTATGCAGAATTTTGAATAGCCCAGCAGTAACTTTGTAATAATATATTTTCCCTTTATCATATTACAGAGATATAAGCATACCCATGTTTATAGCCGCATAATTCACAGTGGCTGTCAGGGAAGTGGCCTATATGTTAATCAACAGACGAATGGATAAAGAAAATGCGGTACATATACACAAAGAAGTACTACTCAGCCATAAAGAGGAAGAAATTTGAGTGACTTGTAGGAAAATGGATGGATTTTGAGATCACAACATTATGTGAAACAAATCAGATATATATTAAATATCATATTGTATTTCTGATATAAGACCCAAAATACAAGTAGTTTAAAGAGGAAAATAGAAGACAGACATAGGCAACAGGGAGGTAGAAAGTGGAAGTGGAAAGGGGATCTAGGGAAGAAGGCAGCCAGGAGTGTGTGTGTGTGGGGGAAAAACAGCAAAAATGATCAAGATGTGATATATATAGTACTAATTTCCCAAGATGAATGTTAATATTATGAAGGACAAACATATAACAATAAAAATGTTTTTAAATGCTCATTTAGTTACACGTCATGAAAAACTTCATTTAAACAATGGCATTCCATTCATTAACACAAATAGCCCAGTAATAATACCAATGATAACACCTTAAAAATAGAAACATCTTAGTTGTGTGTCAAGTTATTTCGAGAGAAGTGAAGACATTGAGGTACTAGTCTTGAAGACAGTTTCTTCAGATATAAAATGAAAGTGCTAACACTGGTGCTACGAACTTCACTGTGCTTTTTTAAGACTCAAGTGAAATAATGGGTTAGACATCCTTTTGGAAATATAAAGGCACTTAGCACACGAAATGATTTTTTACTCTATCTAAAACATTCAGAAATGCCCATTTTGATTAATCCAAATGAGCCTCTTAAGCACCTCAAGTAGGTACATATATATGAAGAACAAATCAAACAGAAGTATATGTTGGTTGGAAGTCACTTTTGCATTTTCAGGTTGAGATCACTTCCCGTGGGAGAGATGGAGGAGGAGATGTGGGTGGCAGTCCTCGTAGAATTTAGGGACATAACCACATTCTGAAAAGCAGAGATTATTTGGAAAGCTGAATCATCATTAAACAACCATCACATTTCTTGGGAAATCTATTAGTAGGTATTTTCCAAAGGCTCACAAAGAAACAGCTTGAGGGATCTATACCTGAGTGCCAATAATACATTCATGTAATTCTGCAAGAAATCGTAATGGTGTCAAAAATCAACGGTCTTTTTTCCTCTGTCTTCATTTCCATTAGAGGCAGAGTCAAACAGTCAAATTTTATGAAGCTGAGATTTATCTGCTGCTTATGTACCTAACAAGACACTAAATGCCAGAAGGATTTTTGTGAAAGAATTATGAATTCGTTTTTATTTTCTGCTAGCTGCCATCAAAGCTTGGAAGCATAGGCCTAAGGAAGTCTGAAGGACTGACAGGTCTATAGCTGTAGCTCAGAGGTGAAAGGGTTTTGGTTTATTATAAAATGGCTTATTCTGCGGACCACCACCAGTCTTATAACTTGCTCATCTATTTACTTTAGCTGGTATATTGCTCATGGTCAGCCCATTATCCTTGATTAGCATGAATTAATCTTAACCAAAATATGCTTGTGTGTAACAAAAATATGCTTGGGTGTAGAGTGACTCATCCTTAATGGTTTTAATTTTATGCAATTGCTAAATAGGCTTATAAAAATCTGAACTAAATTTAAGTAGCTAAAGAGATAGCAGATGCAAAATATGTTCTGATTCTTTTTTCTCCACAGAAAGGAAATAATTACTGAACAAATAAGTTCAGGATTATATTATTATAGGGCCTCTTAATCAGTGACCTCTGCAGGATGTGTATTGTGCAGCTGAGTGCCTCATAAAAGCACAAGAATAGTGGTTTTCAGACTCAAGTTCTTATTATTTTTTTCCAATGTATTATTTGCTTTTGTTTTTAGGGTACAGTATCATTTTGTCTTCGGTAAAATAAAGAGATGGCTTTGGAGCATCTCCAAGCTTTCTTCAAGCTGAACAAAATATTATTCTAATTTTCAGGATTGCTAAATTTCATGAGAATATTTCAAAGACTATGATTAGCAAACTTTCTTAAGTATAGCACAAACCTTGATTATAGCCCCTCTCTACAGTTGCATGTTTATTTGGAATGATAACCTTCACATTTTAAGATTATTTTAAACATATAACTGAAACAATGACACATACGCAAGGTAACTCATATAAGATGTTAAAAACATGCATCTAATTCAAAAGAAGTTTGATTCAGAGGCATCAAAAATTGTATTAGGAGAAAACGGCCCTTACCTGATAAGAGAGCCTCACTTCCCAATCTGCATAAAATTACATGTAACTTGAAGTTTTTATCCATTCACTTTAGCAGGAAACCTCACAGAGTGGTTTGACCACTGCATATATTAGAAGTGGGATCTACAATAGCTGTTTTTTTCCCTGTGGTGACTTTGATTTCAATATATGTGTAATCAATGTTTCATGAGTTCAGACAACTATAAGATGTCTGAGTTTCCTGTAGACTGGGAGGGCAGCACTGACTCTGGGCCCTTCTACTAGGTTTCTTAACAGATTTCTGTGCGTAAATAGCCACTCAGAAACATGATTCAGGAAACCAAAACCAAAACAGCTTCTGGTCCAAGAGTGATCCCTGGCAAAAAGAAATCTTACTGCTCATTGAGCCCCATCACTACCTGTCACAATCGTTCCTTTTCCATCGGGGCAGGTTATATGAATTCTGGCTCACAGTTCTTCAATAAGCGGAAACTTAATAAAGCAAAAACCCAATTTCCCAAATAAGTGAGGAACTTATCAGAGTGGTCACAAACTAGGAGGAATTATGCGTGTCTGTGAAGTAATAACATGAAAGAAATACACAGGCAAGATATTATGCCTTGTAGTGTTGACAATTGAATTGTAGAGGAACAAATAATTTTCCCTCTATGGTCAGTTTTAAAAGGATTTCAATTTAATATATCTAAAAGCCTTGCACAAGTTAACTCTAAAACACCAAAGAAGTAACACAAAATGATGAAATCTCAGATAAGGAAATGGTGATATTTATATGCAACAGCATATGATGCTGCCATAGAAAGATAAACTCGAGACTTTCATAGATAAATGGATGCAACTTGAGAACATAATGTTAGTTGAAATGTCAGACACACAAGATTAAATATTGCATAGTTTCTCTCTCTTACATGAGGAAAAACATATATATACACATAAAGAGCAAAATGGAAGAGAGATAAGTAGGAAAGATAGAATTGAAACACTTCCTCAAATTATGTATTCTGTTGTTTTAAAAGTATTTCTACATCTATGCTAATTTTTTTCATTTATGCTAAATATCTATTTTAGTTTACTGAAAAGAAAGTTTGAGTTATTGTTTGTTCCTTTTTTGGAATAATCTATTTGGTTTATATCCTGTACTGAGTCATATGAAGATAATGATACATAGTGTAGTAACTATTGTTAGTCTCATTATTTGATTATGGAAATATGTTTTTGCCATAAAATAAAGAAAAAAGATACTGTAAATTATTTAAAATGCAGTACATTTCATCATTTTCTTCCACAGGTAAAATAACTTTCTTGGATCAGGCAAACACAGAAGAAATGGACAGATTCCTAGATAAGTATGAATTACCAAAGCTGAATCAAGAAGATATAAAAATCTTGAATAACCCAATATCAATTATGGAAATCGAAAACATGATTAAAAACCTACTGACAAAGAAAGCCCAGGCCCTGAAGTTTTTCAAAAGCAATCCTGAGAATTTAGAAAAGCATAATTCAGAAAAATCAAACACAAATAGGGAAATTTAATTGTTCCAAAAACTAGATTTGGAAAATTGGAGGTCTAAGTAGAAAATCAAAGTTAGAAATTTGGAATGAACAAATACTGCTATTATGATTAGGAAATAACATAGAAATTAAATATTCCTTTTCTAACTTCACTGGGTTAGAAGATGGAAAATGAATGTTTAGATGCATTTTTCATCTACAGTCACAAGAACAGCATTGGCCCCAACCAAGCTGATAATTAGGAAAATCCTCTATGAATAAAATACTTCATTTTGGATCCCTATTATTTAATGACAGTCTCTTGCATCTTATTCTATATTGACATGTAAACTAAATTACCTTGGAAGCTCTATTGCTAAGGAGATCCCTCTGTGGCATTTCATATCCGATTTTCCATACTTTTCAGAGAACATTTTGTTGTACCCTTACCTTCATCAAATACTTAAAAGGCTCTCTGCAGTGTTCTGATGCACTTATATTGTAGACTAGAATCCTTTTTCTCTTGGTGTCTACATGGGTATAATGTGGTAATTTCACATTTAAGTTGTCAGATAAGCAAATGTTAGTCAGTTTAATTAATTTTCCCTTGGGAAATGTTCTTTTAATTTAACGTTTTGCATATTTGAATTATTCTCATTTTCCACCTGTGTTCAAAGGTACCTGATTTTAATGGATTGATTTTCTAGGTGAGAGAAAAGACACCATTACATGTGGTCTGCTTTGATCATGGACCTTACATGTTTGACCAATTACATCTGATATCTCACAGCTATGTAACTAACATGTAAATGCAATCAAATTTGCATTATAACTAAAATTATAGAAGCAAAAAAAGATGAAAACTCACAGAGACAGTGAAAATTAAGCCTGAAAGACAACCAACTGACAGATTTTGTGAATAATGTGTACTAATTGAGCCTTGAAAGACAGGATCAGTTCTCCATCAGTGTCTCCCTTTGTACTAGAGCAGAGTAGAAGACACAGTGACTCTCACTTAATACCTGCTCCTTAGCACAGAAATTTCACAATCTATACAGACTTAAAATTATGCAAGCATTTGTCTTGTTCATGTTTTGAAGCAACCAATATACTGTTCCAAAATAGATTTTTATTTAATAAATAAAATATTATTATTTACTTTATTCATTTATAAAAGTTATGTATGTTCACTGTAGAATTCTTTAAAATTTTGAAAAAATGAAGAAAAGTAACATATTTGGTCCCAGAAATCACCATTCTTAACATGAGAACATACAGCCTTTCTTCCTATGCATTATTTTATTTTTTTATAAAATAAGGGTAGTTATGTATAAAGCTCATTTTACATTTGAAATGGCATTATCCAATAATTGAAAAAAGTGGAGAATATGGATGTTTATATGTATATATTCACATATATAAATAGACGAAGACAGAGATATTCTGTTCTCCCATTGCATGCATGTGCCATAAATATTTTAAGTAGTCTTTTGTTAGTGAGCACTTGGGTTATTTTCTGTTTTTGTCTATTTTCAATACCATTCTATGAACATGTACATAACCTTTATGTACCTCTATGTGAGTTACCTTAGGATAAAGTTTTAGAGGTGTAATTGTTGGGCCAAAAGTTTTCTTTATTTTTTGTTTTAAATAGTATTCAAGCATATGAAACAAAATTTAAAATTTTCATAAAGTATTTAATTCTCATCACCTTCAAGATATATATTGATTTTAATTTTTCCATGTGACTATATTTAATTTCCTAACATGTGCTGAATTGGCTCCACTATGTATTTTTTTTTTTTATCTTTTTGAGACAAGGTGTCACTATTCAGTTCAGGCTGGCCTTGGGCTCACTTTGTAGCCTAGGCTGGTCTTGAAATCTAAAAGATCCTCCTGCCTCAGCTTCCAGAGTGCTAGGATTACAGACCTGCGCTATCACTTCAGGCCTCCACTATGTATTCTAAGGTGTCATTTTCTTGCAAATTTTTCTTTGTTTTTAACATTTATTGTGTTTCTTCTTGAGAATGGCTAATGAAAATATCACCAATTTGGTAAGAAATCATTAAGTAGTCATCTCCAGCACAATTTATCATCATCCCAATTCTAAATTTTGGAGCAAAATATTTTTTGCTTCCATGTCTTCTTCTTATCCTGTGACTCTACTCGTATTCCATGCAAATGAATTTATCTTCTGTTTATTTTCTTGAAGTATTATTGATATATGCTGCAGCATTTAAGCTGTGTGTCCCCAGTTATTCTTTGCTCTTAGCTCTCTGTGGCCAACTCTGTCTTCTGCCCAAGTACCCAGCACCCTGAATGTCCCATTTAATTTGGAATGCTTATTTTTGTTGATCTGATACTTAGTATGAAAGGCCTCAATAAATCATACCAATTTAAAAACTTTTCAGCAGTGTTGGATTTATTTGGTTCTTTTCACTGAGACTTGAATTTTAAACTGTGAGACACTGGGTTACTTCCACAATTAGAGAAGGCATTTCAAATGCAATATATGAGAGTGTGTTGGCCTTGAATTGCCACCATGAAATGCCATAACCTGAAGCAAGTCAAAGATATAGAAGAGGGAAATCCAAGATACATCAGAGAAGCTACTCCATAGTTGCAAGCATGAAACAGACATAGAGAGGAAAGAACAGACAAATCACTGAAATGACAGAGGTATTTGGAACTTGTGGATACTAGATTGAACTGAGGTGGGAGTATTTACTGGAAATAAAGGAATTTGTATCAAGTTTTCATACTAAACCTTGAGAATACAAAGTCTCTATCTCCTCTTGGTTCCAAAATGATGGCTCAAAAGATGAGAAATCTGAAAAATCTTCTGTGTGCAAACTATTCAAAAACAAAACAAAAAGCCACACCACACACACACACACACACACATTTATGTGACTCCTAATGACTCAAGTTCCTGACACATTGTATACTTCACACACATCAATCTCTATCCTTCAAATGTATAAATTCTATTTAGGTTTTCATTGACGCACTATGAAATGCAAATGGACAACCAACAATAGGTATACGTTTAAGAAAATATTTTATTATTAAAGAGAGTTTGAAATAAAGAAAGTCAAATAAATTGAATAAAGTACAGATAATATAAGGAATGGAAGAAAACTTTAAATGACAGAAATTTACATCTGTTGATAATTAGAAAATAATTACATCAGTAAAAGTAAAGAGGATACTTTAAATAAATATTTCAAAATCAAGAAAGAGTTATAAGAAATTATGTATTTGGGACCTCTAGTCCTAGTTTTTTGGGAATCTTCATGCTTATTTCTATAGTGATTGCACCAGTCTATACTCCCACCAACAGTGGAGAAGGGTACCTTTTTACACACAGCCCCTCTAGCATTTGTTATTGGTTGATTTCTTGATAGCCATTCTTTCTAAGGTGAGAGAGAATTTCAGCGCTGTTTTGACTTGCATCTCTTGAATGATGAATAATGTTGAAACTTTTTTCTTTTCTTTATTTACCATTTGTACTTCTGAAAAGTGTCTATTCATTTCAGATACACATTTTTGGATTGGGTTTTTATATTTTGGGGAGATTGTTTTTTTCAGCTCTTTATATAATGTATAATTGTCTCCTTTGTCTGAAGAACAACTGGCTAAGACTTTTTCCTACTCTGTGGGTTGTCTTTTCACTGTCGGTGGTTTCTTTGCTGTCCAAAAGCTTTGTATTAACATGAAATCCCTTTGTTGATTGTCATATTTCCCATGTGGTGGGGGTTTTGTTCATTGAGTCTTTCCCTACACTTTATGTCTTCAATGGTTCTACCTATTCTCTCTTCCAGCAGATTTAGAGTTTCTGTTTTAGTATTTAGATCTTTTATAAATTTTGATTTTAGTGTAGTGCATGGTAATAGAAATGGGTTTACTTTTAGTCTTCAGCATGTGTAAAGCCAGTTTTTCTAGCACCATTTGTTAAACAGGCTATCTTTCTTCCAGTGAACATGCTCGGCCCCTTTGTCAAAGATAAGATGGTTTGAATATGTTTGATGATTTTTCTGCCTCTTATAATCTCTTCCATTAGTCCTCAGGTATGTTTTTTAGTAGTACAGTTTATAGTATTTAAATCCTAGAAACAACTCAAATGCTCATCAACTGACAAATGGATAAAGAAGACTTTTTAAAATACAATGGCATACTACTCAGCCATGAAAAGGACAAACTTGAGACATTTATAGCTAAATGGACCTTGAGACCATACTCTTAAGTGAAACAAATTGAACACACATGTGTAAATACTGTATTGTGTCTCTGGTATGCAAAACTAAAAGTGTAAATAAGAACAAAATTATATAATAGCTATTGTGAAATAGGAAGTAATTGTCCAAAAAGAAAGGAGAATTGAGGGGGACGGAAAGGAAAAGAAAAAAATGATAAAAGAAGGATAAAGTAGAAACAAAGCTTTGTAAATAAGGAAAGGAAGAATGGTCAAAGAGAGGGGAGGGAAATGGGAAAAAAAAGAGGAACTAAGATATATCATGCACATTTACAGATTGTCTATGATGAATGTGATTATTACAAATATATAAATTGTACCAATAAACTTAATTTAAAAATTTGAGAAAAAGAAAATATGTATTTGCTGATGTTAAAAGTTAATGAAGCATTAAAAGATAAACTTGAGTACAATTCTATGTAATAGGAAAAAGGCAAAAATGGAATGAAGACAAAAAATTAGAATTACAGAAGGGCCAAGTATCTAAGTAGTTAAAAGTTCTAGAGTGAGAACAGTGAAGTCACAGAAAGAAATTAGATACTGTATGAGCCAACTTTCAACCTGAATTATTGGCAAGACCCTGGTGTAGTATGGCCAATGGTCAAATCCCAAGGTTTTCCTAGCGTAGAAAGATCAAATAAGTCTCTACCAGTCTTTATCCTCAACATAAAGATAACCAGACCACACAATGTCTTAGGTGGTCAGGGCAGACACAAACATTAAATTTGCATTAAGATGTTCCTAGAATAGTAATGGCACAGGCACCCAGTATGGATGAACTAAAAGTGCTCTCTAGAGGAAGAAACTATCATTATGAGTATCACATAATTCCTATTAGCCAAATTTCAGACGCAGTAGTAGGGAAATAGGTGGGTATGTTTAATCCTAGCAGTGTAGGAAGCTGAGGCAGCAGAATTACGTGTTTAAGCTCTCTGCAATTTATTTACTGAGATCCTGTCTGAAAATAAAAAAATAAAAAAGCCTGGTGATATAACTCTGTCAGAATGACCTGGGTTCAATATCCAGTATTTAACAAAAAAGAAAAAAGAAAGAAAAGACAGGCAATTATAACTACAGGCATAAGTAGATAAGACACCATGAGCAGGAATCAATAGAAACCACAGTCAATAGAAACATACTAAGTGTGGCAGGCAAAATTCTAAATGAATTCCCTTTCAGCCTCTGCCACAATCCTCTCTCCAGTTATTTCATCAAAAGTTAATGACGGTAATGCTGTGGAATGATTTTCAAAGAAATAGTTAAGCTTCTAAATCAGTTGACTTAAGAGAGCGAGATATCTGCAGCGAGCCTTACTTAATCAGGTACACTTTTAAATATTTATTGGGCTCATTCTGATGAAGAGATCTGAAGCCTGAGAGTTATTCCATACAAAGGAGCCTGCTGGTTTTTTTTTGAAGATGGATAGGATCATGTGACAAAATGTGCAGAAATCTGTGAACTGGGAGAACCTTTCCCCAAATTGAGAGTAATCAAGGAAGTGTGGCACTCACTCTTACAACTGCAAGAAGTTTAAGTCTTCCACAACAAAATGAACCTGGAAGAAGACTCTCTAGAGCATACTGCAGTCTGGCAAAAAACTTTAATTTCAGCCTTAGAAAGCAATAAGCAGAGAACTTCACCTGAACTTCCCTCAAGAAGAACTGTGAGCTAATAACTGCTTGTTGCTTTAAATGACTAAATTTGTCTCAATTTCTTTTGCAAGAATAGACAACTAATAACTAATAAAAACTAGAGATACTGAAACTATGTGTAATCAACTCTAAAACAGGTATGTGTA
This sequence comes from Chinchilla lanigera, assembly GCF_000276665.1. Classification (NCBI taxonomy): domain Eukaryota; kingdom Metazoa; phylum Chordata; class Mammalia; order Rodentia; family Chinchillidae; genus Chinchilla; species Chinchilla lanigera. The sequence goes on from NW_004955489.1 coordinate 6,685,083, forward strand.
CTGTGCTTAAACAAACAAAAGACACTATTTAAGATGTACGCAGAAAACAAGCAACTATGAAAACTTTTTCAGACTTTTACATTTATCTGTACTAGAGTAATAGAGATTGTATGATGTATACATATATCAAAACATCATATTGTACACCCTAAATATATCAATTTATTTGTCAATCATATTTCACTAAAGCTGGAAAAATGTTTAAAAAGAGTAATAGGAGTTGGATTTACTCTTCTTGGTTAAGCAACCAGAAAGCTGGATAAAATGTACGAATTGATTGTTTTCAGAGCAGAGAACAGTACTAACACCACACAGAGCAGAGAGGTAATCCCTCACATTGGCCCAGGTTTTTTGTGTGGAGGATTTACAAGCTTCCCTGTGGCATGAGAAGCAGCTATGCATAACCTGCTGGTGTTGGTAAGTAGAAGGGTCAATCATCCATTAAAATTTAGATGGTAAATTTTTAGAATATCAGTGAGGAAAATGCTCCAGAGATCTGCATAGCTAGCTGTTCCCTCGGGTCCTCAAATTATTACCACTGTGCCACATGAGAGGGCACTACCAAGCATAGGAAATAGAATCACTGTAGAGTACTAGACTGAACAATTTCTAGAGTCCCCACAAGGCTGATTGTATATTGTGTCCTCACAAGCCAAAGTAGGAGAACTTTAGACACAAGACCTAGGGTAGAACCATCAGAAATGTAGCCCTTAGCGGAGGAGAGGTATTAACCCATGTGCCAAGAATGCTAAGGAAACTTAAAGGCAAGGTTAAGAGCATCAATCCAAAGAAATTTAACCAGGGAAAATAAAGAAGTCGAAGTTTACTTGAAAGAATAAAACAAATAAAACCCTAACGGCATGAAAGCATAATGTCTAATCAGAAATTCTACCCAAACAAAAAAGCAGGACAATATTTTTTAAATATATGTGTTGTGGAGATCTCAGTTATTCTCCTCTTTAAGGGAGAAACTAAGCAAAGTAAGAGGCCTTTTGTACACAACAGATGCTTTGTATCAGCCACCTACCTACCACAGTGAAGACAATCCTAACTTCCAGGGTCAAAACTATTTTCCCTAAACATTTTGGAGGCATTCTCATATTATATCCTGTCATTCAGTTTTATACCTAAGAAGTCTGAAGCTTCTGGGATATTTATTTGTAGATGAACTATTTCCCTTCACCATTGAAGGTTTTAGAATCTTTTCTTTAGACTTGGTTTTCTAAAAATATAAATTTTTCCTTCTTAATTTTTTGAGGATATAACTGGACATGAGAAATTTTTCAGTAGAATTCAATTTTATTTGGATAATTATGATGTTAATTTTCTGATCTGAGTGGTTCAGTGTGGTTATTTTTTGTAGAATATCATTATTAGTATGAGATAGGCACTAAAATATTTGTGAATGATAGAGGACTTCTTTGCAGTATATTGGAAAAATATTTTCAAATTGTACTTAAAACATAAGTTTAAAAAAAAACATAAGTTTGATATTCCTTCAAATTTAAAAATAATTGTACAGGGGCAGGCAATCTAGCTCAGCAGCACAAGTGCCTGCCTGGCAAGTGCAGGGTTCTGAGTTCGATTTCCAGCATCAAAAATAAAAATTATACGATAACAGTTAATACAGTAATTTACATTGAATGTTAGAAATATTTTATTAAATCAAGGTGAGACAGGAAAGAGCAAAAGAGACATGCATGCAGGCACACACACATGCGCATACACACACACACACACATTCACACACACACACACATAGATGGGCTGATTAGGAAGTGAGTAACAAGTTTGTAGTCCTGAATGCAAGTGTATCAATAACTGTGTCTTTGCACAAAGCCTCAAACAAATTGACATAACAAGATGCACCTATATAGTATCTATAACAGATGAACTTTAAATGAACATTCACGTACAGGTTGAAAGAAAGAATATGGGAGAATACACTTTATAAACAAAAAGCTTTAGAATCAAAACTAACTATATAAATAACAGAAAAACACAATTCAAGACAGTATTATTGGAGAGAAAGAAAGACATTTCTTAAGGTTAATAAAAATCAATATATCAGGAGGACATAAGAATTCTAATTATGCATATGCTTCAAGCAGTCAAAAATCAATGAAGCAATTTTGACAATATTAAAAGGTGAAAAAGAAGAAAAGGACTGACATAGTCAGACTTTTTTTTTAACATCCCTGCTCTCAGTAACTGAAAGAAGCATTGGAAAGAAAATCAATAAGCATATAGATGACCTGAAGAGCAGCCTGAACCACTTTGACCTAATTGACATTTATACACTGCAGCACAGAATAACTGCAAAATATACATTATTTTAAACTTTATACACAATATATACCAAGGAAGACCACATGCAGCAACATAAGTCAAAGTTCAAAAATTTCCAAACTTTGAAATCTTAGATACTCTATCAACTAAAATAATATAGGTTTAAAAAGTCAAAATTATTTGTAAATAAAAATATATTTCTAAAAATAACTTTAAAATAAGCCACAGAGGAAGACAGAAACTATTTCAAAGGATGTAAAGTTAGATTACAACATAGCAAACTGTGCTATGCTCTCCAGGGTCGAGAAGCTGAGCGCTGTGTCCACTGCTCTGTCTGTGTTCCTGGGAAGTACACATTCTGCAGCTGTGGGCCTCATGGCCCACCAGTTACAGGATGTTGGCCATCAAGCATTCAAGAATGGCAGCAAGGAAAACCAGGTTCCAAGTGCACGTGCTAGGCAGAGTTTCTCCTGCAGGAGGCAGTAACACAGCTCCCTGGGACTGGTGCTCAGTTCTCATGAAGCAGAAACTCCACTTCCTGTCCATACATATGCTCCCATGGTTTCTTCTCCCAATCACAGCAAGAATGTGACTAATGGATTTGGCTTGGCTTTGCCCAGCTTGAGTGTTCAGCTGGTCTGAACTTATTAGGACATGAGGCACCACTGCTTATTCCTGCACACTATATCCTGATGCCACAGTCCCATGGTGGTCAGCCTTTCTGCTGCCTTAGACGTTATGAAGACACCAGTGTTCACTGGACCTTTATCAGGGCTTAGCCCAGAAATGTGCATGTTATGAAGCTGGTCATTTTAACGACTAAATCAAAATGTGATTCTACTATATCCGTAGAATGGGCAACACTAGTTAATGTGGATGAGATGTAGAACAAGAGCTCTCATAAACTCTCATAGAGTAGAAAATGGTACAACCACTTTGAAAGTTTTTCAATATCTTATAAAGTAGACCCAGCCGTTGCTCTTCTAAGTAATTTTTGACAAAAATCAGAATATACCTATACACATGTGAAAAATGTGCACCTGAAATTTTATAGCACTTTTAGTCATAATAGTCAAAACAGAAAATAGTCCAGGTGTTCACAACAAAAAATGGATAAACAAAACACAGTGTGTTCGTACAATGACATACTGTTCAGCAATAAAATAGAAACATACTAACATGAATCAATTCCGTCAGCACTGTGATGAATGAAAAGTCCATACGAAAGAAAACGTATTATGTATGTAAATGTATCTGAAGTTCTAGAAAAGGCAGAGTTTTTGTTGCCTCCAAGGTGAAGAAGGTAGGACTGGCTGTGAAGGAAGACCTGGGAACTTTCTGAATGTGAGTGTGACCTTTTTTCAGAATTGTGCATTAAAACATGTGCATTTTAAAATTACACAAATTTTACCTAAGAAGTGTGCAAGAGTAATAATCAAGTAATTTGGAGAATGGGGAGGGGGAGATATAGATAAACAAGAATGATAATTGATAGTTTTTTAAATTGAGTGAATGAGTATCTGGCTTTCATTAAACTGTGTTGCTTATATTTGAAGTTTCCTGTAATAAAATGTAAGCTCTTATTAATCCATAGTGTTCTAGTGTAAGAGTTTTCTCCAACATATTAGCAGTCTCCTTTAACTAATCAGAAAAGCATGTAGGGTAATGCTTACATGGCTTGTAGAAGGTACTCCAGAATTTGTTAAACACACACACACACACACACAAAAAAAAAAAAAAACACTCACACATACACTCATAGGAAACAAAACCAAAAATGATTTACTCCAACATGTTAAAGTGGTTAGCTCCAGGTAGCAAAATTATGGGCAACTTTTACCCTCTCTATATTTTTATGCCTCTTCCAGATATGTAATTATGAATATGCACTTCTTTTACAATCACAAAATTTTAACCATATAAAAATGTTAACTATGATTTTCATTGAATATCCCCTGTATTGTTACTATGGTTTCAGAAATTCAACAGACTACCATATCTCACTCTTAGGAAAAGTAATGCTGTTAATTGTATTCTTTGCTAGAAAAAAATAAAACTTTTGCCAAGGTATGAGCCTACAGGGTACTTTTTTGTAAAGATAAAAATGCAGTACTGCACAGGAGATCTGCTTATTAGACACTGGGCACACTCTCTGTAGACCCAAAATAACTCTTCGGAAATTTCCTGCCAAATTCCCAGCTAAACTGTTATGCAAATGCAACTACATCTAAATTAAAAGTGCTGAGATGCTACAGCCAACAGATTTTGAAGTATGATTGCTTTTGGTGATGTAGGCGGAAAGGTTGGGACATTTTAAGTAAACAAGATATATCACACTTTATATTGTCTCTTATTCGGTTAGGGGTTTATAGTATACAAGAAAGATAAAATGATAGATGAAAATAAAATAGTTTGAATGGAGAACAAGAGAATAAAACTAATATGTGAAGTAAAGATAGTGAAACCCTCCAGAAAATAAAATTTAAAAAAAAACCTGGACATGAACTTATTTGCAGATGGAGTCTGTATGCCATATGAATGATACATAACAAAAACGATGACAGCTTTTATGTTGTGTACATTAAAATTACTTAACATTTTTGTGTTTGTCTCTTGCCTCCCAACTTGATTTTAAAATAGCTATTTCTTTTTTTTTAGCAGCAGAATATATTTATTGAGGGAAAGAAAGCTTCTGTCCAAGAGAGGGACAGAAGGGGCCCCGAGTGGGTTTCCAAGGACCATGCCTTACCTAGGAATTTTATAGAGCAAAACCACCAGGTGAGGTGTGTCCAAGGTAGGAAAAAAATGAGAAATTACAAGGTGGGCTTGAGGGGGGACAAAACTAAGGTCAGCCAATATGAGTACAAGTACAATTGTTCAGGTATAATTGATTAAATCAGGATCAAACGGAGAAGAAAGCCACTTAGCAAGCAGGCATAAATACAGAACAGGGGCCTTTCCTGTATGGGGTTGGGTTAGTGACACTTCTTGGCTTTTTTAAGGTGATTGATGCCTATTTAGAATATTAATCCCTGTGTTCATCCCTAGGGAGGTATGTGGGTGGATTTGTTTAACCTTTTGCCTGGAGATCTGGCCCACAGTGGGAGTGCCTGTCTCTGCCACAGTTGTAAGGTATCTTGTCTTTTATACTGACATTTTCCAAGGGCCTAGCCTTGTCTGACTGCCTATAACATTTCTATAAAACTCAGCCGCCTACAACGTTCCCCCCTCTGATGAAGCAGCTGTGAGAGAATAATGGGCGATGACCGCGCTGGCTTCTTCAGGCTGAAGGGGTCATAGTCATTGATTAGCAGTCAGAGATACTCCCTAAAGGGTCTATCTCAAGGTCCTCAATAGACACCAGGAATTTTCTTCTTGGGTAGGTGTATAGCTTTAAGTCTGGAGGAGACAAAGCCAAAGAGACAATTAAGTATGCATGGGCAAAATCATAAAATCAACAGGATAATTATGAGTACAGTCAACAAAGATCTCCACACAGAGGTGCCAGTAATGGTTTCCTATAAAGAAGATAAGGATAAGGTTCAGAGGACTTGAGAATCTGATATATCATTGATTTGTTGCTTAATATCTTGAATGGCTATTGAGACATTAACAAAAGGATCAGGAATGTACACATAACATTCATTTTTTATAAATAGCTAATTCTTAGAGTAGAGGATCTATGTTTTAGTTCTGGGTTATAAACTATAAGAAGGTACACTACCTTCTGCACAGCTACACCCTGAAAACCTTCTTCAGGCCTGAGACATAGCAGATAGTATTTGTTGAATGAATGACTGGTCATTCTCAACAGTGTCTGATGCCTTATCTATAGTAGAAATATTTAAATATGTATTGAAATACTTATCTATTAATTTATCCATCTCTTGACTATTTATTAATTATGTGCTATGTGCCAGGTACTCATTTTAGTGTTTGGGATAGGGCATTGGGCAAATTTGCATCCTTATTCTCATGAAATTTATATTTCAATGAAAAAATTGCCATCCAGACCACATATCAATGTTACTGAGTTTCTATTAACTTTGGGTCGTTTTCAGTGCTACTAAACTGAGGAAGTCGTTGGTATATTGTGGAATATTTCACTCCTTTGGCAGTGTGCTTTGGTAGGTGGATGTGATTAAAAGTGACCTAAGGTGACAAGTATAAGCACATATGATTATTGCAACTGAATGATTTTCCAAGACAACATATGAGAATTACTAGAGAAACATACAGTTAAAAATTGAAGCCTATGAACCAGGAGAGAGCTGGTTACCAATAGAAACAGATTCCTTTCATTGACAAAGATGAATTGCTGCACTATGACTCTCCTCTTTCTAATTTCCTGGCTAGTCCAGATCAATCACTACTCCTTAGACAGCACCCATTTGAGCCTCTGACAAGTGTTCTTTTTTGGAGGCCTTTCTCTAAGCTCATTAATGAAAAGCAGTACTGTAGCATCTATAGACACATCCCACTCTGTTTCCTGGCCTTGCTCCGTCTGGTACTGATATTACAAACAGCTGAAATCAGTACATTGCGATATTATGCAAATTTTATTTGACAGATTGAGCTAAGAATAGTGTGCATTGGGATATTTCACTTTGTTGTATAGATGAATTGGGCATTTTTAAATTAAAGCAACTTACAGCAACTGAAAACTAAATCTGCATTAGAGATGCTTTTCCTTATGAAGTTTAAATAAACACCAATTTTAAGAACTTTAAGCTTACTGAGCTTAAAATTAAGAATTCAGAAAGGAAAACAAAAGAGGACATTGCAAAAGCAGGCATTAGTGTTTCTCATGATGTCCTTTTGGATGAATTAGAGAAGAATGGGCTAGATGCCCAGTAGAGCTCGGCAGATTCAACCCCAGTTGATTTCCTATTGCCAAAAAGGTGCTGAGAGTGGCTGCATGAACTCCTAGAGGGAGTTTTCTGGTATTATCCTGCAGAGCTGGAAGTTTGGGCTTTTACTTTTCAACAATGTTTTGATGATTGTGGTGAGGGTACTTATAGCATGCGTATAAAATCTGATTATGACGAGAGTTTACTGGGGACAGTGACTGTATTGTTAAAACACAATGAAAGACCTTAGAGATTTTTTCTTGGTCTGCGTCTGAAAGATCAACTTTGATTCATATAAGTAAATATATTTGATATTGGAAAAAGGTAATTTTGCAAGTACAGTTTAGGGAAATACTGATGTAGGGGGAATCTTTGCCCAACATCAGGGAAGATATTTCCATTTCAAGCCCTAAACTGAATATTTTTATGATTCTTAAGTAAAATATTTTGAAATCAAAAAGAAAATCAGAAAGGTTTTTCAACAAAGCTCTGTTTCTACTACCAGTAATACTATGATACAATTATTTTTTACCTCTAATGTTTTTTGAACACTATGCTGGTAAACTTTCGTTTTAAAAATTTTAAAAGTAAAAATTCCATTCCTATTCACCTTCTAGGGAGTTGAAACTCACCACAGTATTGCTTCTTAAGACAGACTATTCTAATATCATTATATTAAGATCAAAATATCTAATTATATGTTTTCTCATTTGGGACAACAGACAAGTAGATTTTCTCTATACATAAAAAACTAGAAGGTAATGAATCCACCTGATGTCTCAGGCCTAATAGCAAAATAAAACATTTTTTTGCAGCATATCTTATTTTTTGTTCCCTTTCCTTGTAAAGTATGCAATGCATACATTATAATTTGTAAATAGGATGGGCCAGTACTTGTGGTATTTCTCTCCAGGAAGGGAAGCAGCAATTTATTGTGTCAACTTTTAATAGATGAAGGATTTGCATAAGAAAAATGGCAAAAATCTCTTGGTTTAGAAGCTCAAGAGTTTCCAAGACTCTCCTGTCACAGTGATAAAATGAGCATATCTAAAAATTTCAGGGGGCTGGGGATTTAGCTCAGCAGCACAGCGCCTGCCTGGCAAGCACGAGGCTGTGAGTTTGATTCCCGGTACCAGAAAAAAAACAAAAAGGACAAACAAACAAACAAAAATTTCATTGTTCATTTATTATTTTTATTTTTTATTGGAAATATAAGTAGGTAAAATACAAAAGGTAACTTCTGAAAAAGTGCAATCTTGGTTTGGAATAATCAGAATTGAATGACAGGGGAAGTAGATAATTGTTCTGCTTTGCTATATAGTAGTTACAACAGTTTTGTGTACTGTTTTGTATTCTGAGCACTATGTTGGCAGGGAGAGAAAAAAATGGTGAACAGGAGTATATTCACACACAGCTATCCATTGAGGAGATAAATATTCTGGAAGGGATATGTTTGTTTATTTTTGTTTTGTTTACTGGAAGGGATATGAAATAGAGCACAGATAAAGTACCTGTGGATGTTTAGTCTGGAGACGAAAAGACTCAGAAAGAACATGGTAATTGGGTTCAGCTGTTGAATTCGTGATGGCAAAGGAAGAATTGAGCCATTCCCTGGCCTCTACAGATTAGAAGGAGGATTAAGAAATTAAAGTTTTAAGGAAGCAAAGTTTAGCTCGATTGAAGAAACGCTCCTCCAGATGAACTTTCCAAAACTGAAATGGACTGTGTCTTAGTTACATTTGCATTGCTGAAACAGAATGTCTGACACTCACAACTTAAAAGAGGATGGATTTATTTTGCCTCCTTTTTTCAGTCCATGACCCGCTGGCTCCAGGGCAGAATGGCATGGCAGAGGGGCAGAGGGGAGGAAAGCTGGTTACTGCATGGACACCAAAAAGCGGAGAGAGAAATGAGCCAGAGAGCACCCAGTGACTTGCCTTTTCCAAGCAAACTCCACCTCCTAACAGCAAGTCAGCTGTGCCGCCCTCAAGCTTCAATCAGCTTCTAACAGCCCCACCTGTGAGCTCATGTGGCCTTTGCGAGACATTCTCAGTTGAAACCATAATGGGCTACAATATAGAAAAGAGATGTTCTTATTAATAGATTGCTCAAGCATGTTAGAAATGGATTTGTAGAGGGAATCTGAGCACTAGAAGGGGCTAGAGCAGAATAGTTTCTTCTAGTCAAAAGGTTTAAACTTGAGCAATGAGGCCTTCATTTGACCACTGGCTTTTTAAAATTCTTGCCTATCACCTGATAGCTAACCAGCTAGCAAGTTATTTTGACTCTATCTATACAATTTGTCTTGTATTATTCTTATATTATTACCCTGTAGTGTCCCGAATATTACTGTATTTGCAAAATTGGAAAGCTCTACCAAAATAGAAATGCACACATGCTTGTCAAGGATTATTTACCAAGATGTTCCCCAAATATTTTTTCATCTGTGTACATATATCTTTGCAATGTAATTGTGTACCAAATTCCACCAGGAGATGGCTGCTCCTCGAACCCGGGATATGATAAGTTTCCCTTGAGCAACAGAACATGACAGAATTGACATTGTATCTTCCACGTTTAGGCCTTAAGAAGTTTTGAAGCTTCTGTTCTTACTTGTTTGAGTCACAGCTGCCTTGTGAACAGACCTGGGCTAAGCTCTTTGTGGATGAGATACTGAATGGAGAGAGAGAGACAGATAGACAGACAGACTGTGGAGAGAAAAAGAAGTCTAGCTATCCCATCTGTAGCAGCCCTCACAGTAGGGCCCCTCACAGGTGAGGGAGGCCATCTGAGAACAGCCAGCCCCCAGTCAACCCACCAACATATTGAAAGCACATAAATGGGTCCAGTGGGTATCATGTGGAACAGAGATAAATCCTGCCACTTGAGCCCTGTCCAAACTGCCAACCCACAAAATTATGAACAAATGGTTACTGTTTTACAGGGCAGGTTGTTATGTAATGTTAGAAACTGATACATGCTATTATCCCGTGAATTTTGATTCTAAAATGGATCTTATGCAAATCACATGTGCATATATGTTTACTACAGCTTTTCCAACAATGATCAATTTTTTTTAACAAAGAAGGCTGGTTAAAATCTATGGTATATCCATTTAATGGAGAACTCAGCACTGAAGAGCAATGGCATGGTTCTCTAGCTACATGTGTGGAAAGATGTCAAGGGTGTATTGGTAAATGAAATAGCAATGTTTAGAACAGCAAAAGCAGCTAACTACCTTAAAGCAAGTAGACAAGGGCAGGCATCTATGTAAATGTACATGTTTGTATACACACAAGAGCTCTCCAGAAGGATACATAACAAGCTATCAACAATAGTTAGCTCTGAGGAGAGCTGGACTGAAAAATGAGGAGAGGAGATGAACTTTATATTCATTACTCCTTTAAATACTTTACTTTGAGTCTATAAGATTTTAAAAATACTAATTAGCAGTTAAATGAAAACAAAAGCAAACACAATGCCTAACTGCTCGAAGCGCTTGCAGTCTACTTTCTACAATGTGTACTGTATGAGATCACCAGGTTAAATTAATTAAAATATCCTTTTTATCACATCACTTTTCTGCTCATTGACACTCATTAAGTCGCCACTCATTAAGTGGTCTCTGAACTGAGGTGTGTTCTATTTATATATTTGAGCTTTTGAAAGCAATCAAGAAAAGAAGGTTCTACTAATAGTGAATGTGCAGACACATGCTGGCTCCTCCGGGTTTATAGGACCATATGTGACACAGGCAAAAGAGCTGTCCTGTAGTGCCTGTGCTCATCCTTGCACTTTCTGTAGATCACAACTAGTTCTGGTTTCAGTGAGCCCAGGTAAACGGATTTGTGGATTTTTTAAAAATACAGCTTGAAGTAAACAAACCCTTACAAAACTGACAACTAACTTACAAATATTCCTTCACTGACACTCAGCTTTGAGACTAATACAAATAACAAAAAGCACAAATTAATGACAAGTAAATGACAGAACTCACGATTTTTTTTACCCTGGGTACAAACTCTTAGTTATATTTTAAACCAAAAAAATAACTATAATAGATCTGACAAGGATTTAGACAAAAGGAAAAGAAAGGAAGAAAGCTAACTCCAGCGTTTTAAATGACTAACGTCATGGGTTACTCATTATAACACATTATCCAAGTTCCTTTAACAAAGATAAAAGTTTTGCCTCAAAATTTTACTGAACATCACATGCCACTGGGAACACAGTTATTCATTTGTCATAGTAAAGTAACTGAAATACTATATGAGAAAATATGATGATAAAATGGAAGTGCATTACTTGTCAGAAGATACTGTCAGAGGATGTAGAAAAATTATGGTGGCAACACAGTAAAATGAATGAACTTCAAAGTAATTATGCTGAGTGAAAAGCTAGACACAGGGGTACATACTGTGTACTTCTGGATACATGAAATTCTAGCTGCCTGGGGCAGGGTTAGAATGTAGGACTCAATTGTAAAGGGCCTTAAGGGAACTTCTCGCGGTGATAGAAACCCTAATTGTGGTGGTGGCTCCATGTATGTACCTATTAAAACATGAACATTGTAAATTAATGAACTTCATTGCACATAAATAATTAAAATTAACTAAAAAGAAATATTAGAAAATATATTAAATTTAGTACATGAGAGGGAAATTGAGCAGTGGTCCAAGTCTTGGAAATGGAGTGATGAACAGAAAGATCTTGATGCATGCTGATTGCTGATTATTAGGAGAGGAAGTTAGAAATAAAATGATCCCAGAGAGTTACAGACCCTCCCCCAAAGGAATGGAAAGAAACATGGAGGTTCCAGGTGAGCCGATAATGAAGGAATATGCCACAGGTTATGAAGTCAGGAAAGGAAAGCAGAAACCGATCCAAAGAGATGACAAATTATTAACTCTCATAATCTTTATAAGCTATGCGTTTCGTTTCACACATGAAACAAGCTTCTTATATGAATAGATACCTTTACTCCCTAAATAGACTGTAAACAAGTAGAATCTGAACCCAAGCAGCACGTGGTGGCACACGCCTGTAATCTCATCCCTTGGGAGGCTGAGGCAAGTGGATTGCTGCAAGTTCGAGGCCAGCCTGGGATACAGAGTGAGTCCATGGCCAGCCACATATAGCTTTTACCACATATAGCTTTTAACAACCGGCATTTTGGATCGTAGCTGCAGGTCTACATGTCATCTCTCTTAACATGCTGTTTCAGGTCAGCATGAACTGAACTGCAGAGCAAACAACAGTCTCAAAAAGAAGTACAGGGGCTGGGGATTTAGCTCAGTGCCTGCCTGGCAAGCGCAAGATCGTGAATTCGATTCCCAGTACAGGAAAAAAAATAACAACAACAACAAAAAAAGAAACAAAAACAAACCCCCAAGAAAAGAAAGGCAAAAAGAATCGGATCCCATACATATTTTTTCAATTTGTCTCCCTCTCTTACAGTATCTAGAAAAGAGTGTGCACACAGGAAGTTATTATGTACCAACTGACTGATTTGCCTATAAGCCAACGAGAATAGATGTATTCGGTTTTTCCTCCAAAGGGAGATAGAGGCTATGGGAAGAAATATGTAAGATGAGTGGAGTTCTGCCCTCATTTTGCTGGTCCCATTCTGAAGTCCTGTGCACCATGGCTTATGCTGCCTCTTGCTGTACCTATCCTCTAGCCTGCTCTGCAGGTACCATATCTGAAGAATTTTTAGGGTATCTCAGCCCAGACCCTGGTATAGGGATTTTCATTCTAGTTTTTCACTTCAGAAATTTGATCTCTGCCTTCAAATTCTGTTTTTGCCTTCTAATTCAATAAAACATTTCATGTCACTTTGACAGTCTTGGACACATGGCAAGGACTTAAGAAATATGTATCAATCAGATGAAATGTCAACCTCAGCCTATAAAAGCCTCACTCTATTGTCCCAGAGCATGAATCCAGCGTCTACATCTATCTGAAATTGATCTGAAAATATCTCTCCTAAAGTTATGCTGTGGGTTCCGTCTTTAAACAGCCCAGATTTAACTGTTACCACATATAGCTTTTAACAACCGGCATTTTGGATTGTAGCGGCAGGTCTACATGTCATCTCTCTTAACATGCTGTTTCAGGTCAGTGTTTGGTCAGGTTGCTCTATTGTGTGAAAATTGGCCATTAGCACAGCTAAAAATAGAGAATTGACTCTTCTACAGATACATGACTTTACAGGTACAGAGTAAGAAAGGAGTTGATATCCCAGAACAAAGAGAATACCTTACCGTTTTGAAGAAAAAATCTTTCAGAAAGCGCTGCTGGATTTTTTAAATTACAAGTAAGCAGACAAGACAGATGGGATTGCCCTCAGCATGAACACTGATTACTTTATGGACTGTTCATTCAATTAAAAGGCTTTTGGTGTTAGGTCTAGTAACAGCCTGGCTCTTTACAAAAATGGAATGTAGGAAAAGCAGTGGAATATTTTGTGAAAAGGATCACTATGTAAATTGTGCTGTGGCAGTTATTTCTTTTGTAAACAAGGGCATGAGAACGAAGAGAGTGATTGAATCAGTCTGCAAACCATAGTTCACAGCATTCTTCAGTCTACAAAGCCAGTGTGCTTGGGATACTGACAGAACACGTCCAAAGTTAATATAGAAGGAAACCATAGACCTCCAAAACTTCACATCAAGGAGGATTGCACTACCAAAACTGCATCGATGAATCATGTTATGAGGTGCACCGCATGCTATGGCAGATTGGCTATTATTCATGTCACTGCACTGTATTAGTCTTGATATTGGAAAGAAGACATGAAATATAAATGTGGCTATTTCTGCATGGAAAAAATCTGGATGATGATGTAGTGGGAGAAACTGTAAGTAAAACTGGCAACCGCTTGTTAGCATGGCCAAGTAACTCTGCTAGGATGTTTCAGGACTTGCACTAAAGGACCTTTATTTTAGATAATTTGTTAACCACTTTGACAAGTAGTAAAAGTTTCATTCCTTTTAGGGTTTTTGTTTTGTCTTTTTGAGACAGGGTCTCGCTGTGTAGTTCAAGCTGGCCTTTAGCTCACTTTGCAGTCCAGGCTGGTTTCGAACTCTCAAGGACCCTCCTGCCTCAGCCTCTCATTCTTTTTAAAGTGTTATTTATTTTTATCATTTCATGAAGGATGATTTTCCTTGGTTTGAACATACTTGAAAAGTATTCTGCTTTTCCGTTAGCTTTACTTCTTACTGAGTAGTCTTATTAAACAAAGTGAGGAAATGAAGAGAGCCACCATTTGTTGCATCATCATCTGTTTTTATTTCTCATAGAGTACAAGAGATTTAAAAATGAGCAGATTTACCAGCTACAGTTCTTTGTCTTTCGTGAGGAGGTCATTACACATCTGGTAATTTGTGGTTCTGAAATCACAGACATTGGGCTTGTTAGGTTCTGATCTTGGGACCTTCACATGACTTCCTCCTGTTCCAAGGACTGGACATGGAATCCTCTCTTAATGAGGAAGTTGTGTACCTCTATGCTTGAGTTCTGGGTATATAGCTCACCACCCCCCACACACAGCCTCATTCAGAGGCTATCAATCAGCCTCCAGTTTACATGTGAGCAAGATCGCTGAGTGTAGCATTTTAGACAGTAATTTACAAGGCAAGATGGTGAGTTTCATTGAAAAATATTGAATGTAAAGAGTCTAAGACACATTTACCTGTAAATATTCACTCAGCAGTTAGTAAGGCCTGATTTGGAGTCTGGATGAAAGGCGAGTGGCAGAGATAGAAGTGCATAGCACGAATGAGATGATTATGTTTCTGAGAATGAACCAGGGGAGAACAATAGGATAGAAGAGGCAGTAATGATGATTAGACTTAAAATCACCGACACTTCTGTCTCTGAAACAGACAAAGAAAATGAAGAAACAAGTGAAGAGAAATGGAATGAAAGGACTTTGAAGGAACCGAACTAAGATAGCTTCAATATTATTGGGTCTTCTAGGCAAAATCAAAGCTGAAATGAGAGTAGCTAAAGAAGGATTAGGGACTTGACATGGCTAAGAAAGGCCTCGAATATGTCATACGTGCTATGGAACTAATTGGAAATATTCAATCCTGTTTCTATCTGGGAATCAGTTCAACATGTTAATATACTGACTATATATCTCCTAGTGAAGAACTAAGTTGCTATAACATGATCGTAATTTAAGATAAAATAAATAAACAGCTCAAAGGTAATTCATTTCATTTATATTCCAAACAATTTCTGGAAGTAATACTTTTGCATTATTCTATCCTTTACAAATTCTTTCTCATGATGTACCGGTTACTTTAAAATTTTCCTCACATATTATGTGTCCTTCCACCTGCAATTTGTTATAATATTACCAACAATTGAAAATTATTTCTTGATTTTAATCACTTAGAAGTCTGACCAGATTTACTTGCTCATATAACAAAATTTACAATATGAATACCTTCTTGATTATCAAATTTCTCAAGAATTAGACTATTGAGTTTAAGTTGTGTAGGCAGAATGGGGTATTGTACATAGCAATCTTATTTTGATGGTAGCAGTTAGATTCCTCTTCAACCTTAAATGATCTGCCATAGAATTTTTGAGAAGTCCATTTAAATTACCTAGCTTAGTGCATTTATTTTAGCTAACTGAGCTTTAGAAATGAGTGACAGGTTTCTTGCTTTGCTATCGTTGCGGAGGAGGAATTTTTTAGATTTTTGACACTTTACTATAGGGCAACAGTCAATTTAACCTATGTTGCCATGGTTACTCTTGGTCGACTTGAAAAAATACCAGACATCACAATTTGGGCCAATGAATAATATTATCTATCACTAACAGAATCAACACTTTCTTTCCACTCCTTTTTTATATTTCTGAGTGAAATTTTCACACCTAGTAAAGATTTAATAAATACTTATTGAATGGTGAAGACACTTAAGAAAATTGACTTGCTGAGTTAAAGTGATGAATTCATGGATATCATAATAGATCATAGACCTTCAAATCCAAAAGCAAACTTGAGGATCATTTTTATCTGAGTCTTCTCATTTCACAGATTTGAAAAATGACACACTGAATTAGGAAGGGATAGCTAAGGTAACACAGACAATGATTAGAATCTATAAACATCTGTCTCATGTAGCAAACTGCAGTTGTGATTTTATTTTATTTTTCAGGAAAATTTTGGAAATATATAAAGGAAAAGCCAAGATTTTCCTAATCAGTGCTTTTAGTGACCATTTTTAAAGGTACAACAATGTATGCTAAAGTTTAGAGTTTAGACATTTGTCTTTCGAATGGGGACAGGAAAGAACATTAGCATCCCGCCTCACACCCCTGCTCCCAGTAAGGACAAAAATGGTGCTAGTGGCCTTTTCAACACAATAGTTAAAAGACAGTGGTGTCACTAGCATGTCTTTAAGGTGATGGCATCAGAAAGTAAATTCTTGTGATAAAGCAATGCATCTCTCTGAGTTTCTGTACCATCATGTTCTGTTCAATGAGAACAATAATTTTCCAATTTCTTAAAGGAGCAGAATGCTTTCTTTTTTCAAATAAAACTCAACAGTTATATTAAACAAATCAGAACAGAAATGCCCTAGGTGAATTAGGAGTGGGGGCCTGGGTAATCAGAAGCACTGATTATTTCCCCTCCTTTTCCTCAATGAAGAAAGAGAATTCCTGGGAAATAAAATGTATTTCTCACAAAAGTCACTATAAATAAGCAATAGAAGCTGGACTGGGTGCTACAACTTTTTCTATTCTGCAATATTACTTCAAGTGTATTGAAATTACTAAGCTGTTGTAGAGCAATTGGCAGGTATAAAAGATGCTAAAAATACAAAGTCTTCTTTGAAGGAGTTTCAAATAATAACAGAAATGAGGCAAAACTGTGTTCATCTAAATCAAACATTTGCCGACCATTTGCTGGTTGTGATGCACTAGAGATTCAATGGGGAATGAAACTTATAGGTCCTCAAGGAGCTCACATATCTACTAGTGTGTGTAGTAGACTGAATAATGCCCCCGAAATATACCTGGGCTATGATCATTGGAACTCCTAGATGCTACCTTATATGGTATCAGGGGCTTTGGGGGAGCAATTAAATTGTGATCTTGAGATTATGAAAGTGGACCCTTAATTGTATTTGCAAGTATCCTTAGAAGATGGAGGAAGAGGGAGATTCTACTAAAAAGGAGAGATGTGACAATCTCAAGGAGGGAAGCAGAGAGAGGGAAAGGGAGAGGGAGAGAGAGAATAAGAGAGAGAAGGGAAAAGGAAAGAGAGGGGGATGGGAGACTGAGATTGAAATGTAACTAAATTAACCCAAATTGAATAAAGATGGCTTTTCATTTCATACTCTATATACAAATCAACTCTAGCTGGACTAAAAGTCTAATCTGAAAAAGCAAAACTTTCATTAATCCACAAGATGAAAATTTAGGAAAAAAGTTAGGACTTCAGAGAAATACTCCTTTTTAGAAAACCAAAATAAGTATGCTCAGGTGTAGTGGTGCATGTTCATGATCCAAGCACTCAAGGGATTGAGGCAGGAGTATTGCAAGTTTGAGCCCAGCCCAGTTCACTTAAGGAAACACTGTCAATAAATAAACAAACAAACAAACAGCTGGGGATGTAGCTCAGTGAGACAGCATTGGGTTCAGTTCCAAGTACTCAAAAAAAGTATACACTGTGAAAAGAATGACTTGATAATTAGAACTTCACTAAAATTTTGAAATTTTGATTGAAAAGATAATTTTTAAAGGGAAGACTATACTACACATATGGAGAAGATATTTACAGTGCCTACAACCCCCTCAAAAATGTTTGGTATGCAGAATAAAAAGCTTCAAAAAATCAGGAAAGTCATGTGCTTCAATCGAAATGATGAAGGGTTCCAGCCTTTAGTATGGTTATTTCACAGAGCAGGAACTGAAGGGATGAAAATTGCTCTTCCTTCCCTTCAGTTTCTTTCTTTTTTTTTTTTTTTTTTTTTTTTTTTTGGTTTTTCTCCGGTACCGGGAACCGAACTCACGACCTTGCGCTTGCCAGGCAGGTGCTTTGCCG